>NC_056687.1:35722500-36060000 GCF_018350215.1 Panthera leo
CACATCATTATAACTCAAAGTCTATAGCTTACATTAGAGTTCCCTCTAGGTATTGTGCATCCTGTGGATTTGGGCAAATGTTTAATTGCATGTATCCACTATTAGAATATTATACAGAATAGTTTGCTATGCTAAAAATCTGTGCTCTTCCTGTTCATTTCTCCCTTTCTGTAACCCCTGAAAACCACTGATAAATTTATTGTCTCTATTATCTGTATTTTCCAGGATGTTGCACAGTTGGAATCATACAGTGTGTAGTCTTTTCATAATGGCTTCTTCAACTTAGTAATATACATTTAAGTTTCCCCCATGCCTTTTCATGGTTTGATAGCTCATTTCTTTTTTGGTGCTAAGTAATATGACACTGTCTGGATGTGCTACAGTTTATTTATCCATTCACCTACTGAAGGACATCTTCATTATTTCCAAGTTTTAGCAAATATGAATAAAGCTGCAATAGATACCTGTAGGCAGGTTTTTGTGTTGACGTAGATTTTCAACTCTTTTGGGAAAATACTAAGAAACAAGATTTCTGGATTGTATGATAAGAATATATTTAAATTTGTAAGAAACCACCTTCCAAAGTGGTGGTTTGAAAGAAACCAGTCTTCCAAAGTGACTATTCCATTTTGTATTCCCACTGTCCATGAATGAGAGTTCCTGTTGCAACACATCCTTGCTAACATTTGGTATTGTCAAGGTCCTCGATATTGGTTCTTCTAATAGGTGTGTACTGGAATTATGTTGCTAAAACTTTCTTTCTCTGATGACATATGATGTGGAGGATCTTTTTATATACTTATTTGCCATGTGTGAATCATCAATGGTGAGATGTCTATTAAAGTTTGGTCCATTTTTTAATCTGGTTTTCTTCTGAGGTTTTAAGAGATTTTTTGGGGGGATATATTTTCGATTACAATCTTTGACGAAATATGCCTTTTGAAATGTTTTCTCCAGGTCTGTGGCATTTTTTTTTCTTTCTCCTAACAGTGTCTTTTATAGAGTAGAAAATTTTAATGCTAATGAAGTCTAGCTTATCAATTATTTCCTTCATGGATTGTGCCTTTGGTGTTATATTTAAAAACTTACCACCATATCCAAGGACATACAGGTTTTCTGCTACATTATCTTCTAGGAATTTTGTAATTATCAATTTTACATTTAAGTCTTTAATCCAATTAGCTATGTTTTGTGAAGGGTAAAAGGTCTGCATTGAGATTCATTTTTATGCATGTGGATGTCCAGTTCCTCCAACACCATTTGTTGAAAAGACTATTTTTCATCTGTCGTGTTGCCTTTGCTTCTTTGTGAAATATCAGTTGATTGTATTTTGGAGAGTTTATTTCTGAGCTCTCAGTTCTCCATTGATCTATTTGTCTGTTCTTTCTCCAGTGCCACACTGTTGTTACTACTATAGCTTTAAAAGCAAGTCTTGAAGTCAGGTAGCATCAGTCCTCCAATTTTGTCACTCTCTTCAATATTGTGTCTTTGCAACTTCTGAAAGGCCTTGATGTGTGTGTGTGTGTGTGTGTGTGTGTGTCTAACAAAGAACAAGTGCTCTCAATTATGCTCATACACTTTAAGAATATCCATCAGAGTAAAATTTGCAATAGTCTTGACATAGAAACAATCCAACTGTATGAGAATGGAAAGTACAATGTAGCATATTCTCACAATGGAATGCAACACTGAAAAATGAATGAGACACACACAAACAACTATGTAAATCAATGTCACACCAAAATATTGTTCAAGAAAAGCAAATGACCAAAAAGTACATTAGAGTGACTCCAATCCTGTAAGATAAAAATAAATAAAAATAGATTGTTCAGTAATACATGTATATATTATATATACATATATGTGTATAATATTATATACATAGTTGTAAAATACTAAGAAAAACAAGGAAATTGTTATCACAATTCTCAGGATCATGGTAACTGATGAAGGGTAGAGAACTAAGTTTTCCAGGAGGAACACATGATAAAATGGTTTGACAAGACATTTCCTGTTTGTTAGGATACCTCCTAGCTGCCTATTCCTGAGGCTTTCCCTCATTAAATTATAGGCACCATGATGACAAAGAATGTATACTATATTGATTTGATTTTTCTATATTGTTGTTATTAGCCCTGAATTGCCTAATATGAGAAAGTGAGACATAGGTTTTAGTGTTGAAGAATTTTGTCTTTACTGATTAATGTAGCCAGGTACTTTGCCTCAGTTACTTTAGTCTCTGGTATTGCATAAAAGTAGACCATAGCTGGGTAGTGTAAGAGATGATCTATTTTATGTATGTATATATTAATGTATATATGTATTATCTAGAACAATTGACATCTTAAAAATGTTGTCACTAGTATATATTTAGGTATGTTTCAATTTTAGCAATTTTATTCTAAAAGTTTTCATGATTAAGGAAACTTTTCTTCCCCCCCCTCAAATATATATTTTAATCCTCCATGTATAAAAATCTTGTGTCCTATATGACATTTTCTTAAGTTGAGCCACATCACAGATTAATTTTTAGTCATTTTATATTTTTTACACCAATCACATATTTCATTCTTGGAATATTTTTCAAAAGTATATTTTAGTTTCCATGGGAAATTATTTATATATATATATATATTTGAGTTTTTTATTATATATATATATTGAGTTTTATATTATGTATATATATTTGAGTTTCTATTTCCTATACATACATATAACACATTTTTTATTTTTTTATTTCATAATTTTGATGGAATAATTGAAAACGGGGTTTAATTTTCAGACTATTAAAGAGAAAAACATTTTGAAAACTGTAGCCATGAACAATATATGTTTATAACATCTGTATTACTTAAATGCTTAAATTTATTTTATTTTATTTTATTTTATTTTATTTTATTTTGTTTTATAATGTCAGGTTTAGTCAAACTTCCATATTAAAAATTAATAGCTTTAAACTGTAAACAAAACTTATTTGATATAGCTATGGATTTTTAAATAAATTTTTATTGCTTGATGATCCATGGAAAGTAAGACTAGAACATATCACTATTAGGACATCTATAGGTTATTCTATTGTTTCATAACAAAGCTTCTTTGGTACATCTCTTAAGGAAGTTGAAATCTTATATAGAAGAAAGGGTTAGAGGTAACCTATTTTTATGGGAAGAGTTTAAGGGTCAATAAATATTACTTCCAGTAGTCTTCTCATTCTTTTTTCATGTCTTTGATCTGTAGCTTTCTGTCCCCTAAATTAAGATGTATTTTTTCATACTCTTGTATACTTTTCCCCTAGATACATGGCTAAGACTGGATCTCTTGAACCATTAGCTTTTTTTGTTTCTATCAGTTTGTCCTCTTCTAGAGTTTATTCCATCCTCTGATCCCAAGAGAATAGCTAAGGGTCATAATTGACCTAAGTATATGTGATTTCCAAAGCAATCTTAACAAGACCAAGCCTGAAGGAATACAGAAAGCATGTGCTTTCTTCAAGGTCCTTTATATATTTTCAAGGGGGAAACAGTATAAAATTAGATAGGAAGGAAAATAGGAAAGGAAATTTACGAGCTAAATTAGCATGAGACCAATTAGATTATTCAATATGCCTGGAACTTCCACAGAGAGTTTGAGATTTGAGATTAAATCATCCATGGAGCCAATGACTCTTTAGAAATAAGCCAATTACATTATTCACTGAATGTGTTGATGACCTAAGAATTTTTTATGCTCTTACACTAATGAAATTGCAGTACTATGTTATACTCTGATAGTAGTTTCATTTTTTTAAAAAATCAGAATTTGAGTGTAGAGGTAGAAAGTAAATCAGGTAAATAATAAAACAACTTAACATATATCTTTATTTTCTAAAAATTCTAACTTTATTTAGGAGCCAAATGTGCAGAAGTTTTAAACATTAGTTTAATGTTGTTCATAGATTACAGAAACGTTACCCCCAGTCTTCAATAATTAGGGAGCTAAATTAAACAAAGAGTATTTAGTTAAAGAGGAAAAAAGAAGTAACTTGGTTAGCAGTAAAGAGAATCACTGAACAATGTTTGTCTGTGTAAGTGGAATTAGTCAAGTGAATTGATAAATTAAAGATTATAAATATTTTTAGGTGATCAGCAAATACTTGTTGAATATTGAAGGACTCTAGCACTTGATTTTTTTCAACTATTTTTTATTGACATAAAAAATTAACTACTTTGACTTGAATTAAATTATTTCAGCGATCATCCGCAATGGCCATACACCAAATAGAAAGCAAATATTTCAAGCATATTTTCTTTTGTTGTCACTTTTCTTTTCATTCTTCACATTTTTTCCTCTTTAAGGTTATTACTTAGGGCACCTGGGTGGTTCAGTCAGTTCAGCTTCCAACTTCAGCTCAGGTCATGATCTCAGGGTTCATGAGCCTTTGGTGAGTTCAAGCCCTGTGTCAGGCTCTGGGCTGACAACTCAGAGCCTGCAGCCTGCTTCAGATTCTGTGTCTCCCTCTCTCTGCCCCTCCCCCACTCATGCTCTGTTTCTCTCTCTCTCAAAAATAAACAAACATTAAAACAATTTTAAAAAGTTACTTACTCAATCTGAGAAATATTATCAAATACTTTCACAAATCTCTGAACTTTTATCTAATTTTTCTCTAGATAATATTCAATGAATGTATCTGGGGCTAATCAATGAATAGGTAAACAAATAAATTAATGGTTGGCAAGAAAATATAAACATTTTTATTCTGGGAAATAAAAAAATGTTAGAACATCCATGATTCAGTTAAATTCTACATATATTGATTGAGGTCCTAGTATATTCTTGGTACTAAATATAACTGTTACAGGCATGCATCATGAAATTAACTTGTCGTATCTTTTAACAAAATGAAACAGGTGGGGATAGAAAAATATCAGCATGCATCCCACATAGTAATGATAAAGCTATTTTTGGAAGCTTTGAGGTATTTCTCCCCAAAATAAATATATTGAATTACATTGAAAAAAAATATTGCTAACAGTGAAAACTATAATAACAGAATTTAGGTTAAACATCACACATCTAGTATTTTTCTATATTGGTATTTAATAAATTACCTACAGTAATATTTCTATATAATAAGTTAGTCTCTCAGATACTACATTTTTGCAAAATATATTTTTTCCATAATCTTTCTGAAAAATAACCATTGGTATACTTTCTCTAGGCCTACTCTATCTGCATTTAAAGTGCAAATTTAACAAATTATAGTCAATGAAGGATTTGACCAAGTGCAATAACTGGAAATTGCCAATAATCTGTTTCTAATTTGTATTAGAAAAGAAAAATGAGCTGAGTCATTGAATGTATTTAAAAATAAATTGCAGTCAGTGTATATTGTGGCTAACAAGCTTTCAGGCACTGAATCATACAAAGGTTAATAATACATGCTTAAGAAGCTGAAGAAAAGTTTTATGGATTTTATAGGAAGACGTTCAAATATCAATGATAATGAAGCATATTGTTTCAGACAATTTATCGTATTTGGATCTGAAATAAATTCTGATTATGTAAAGAGTTTTTGAGGAAGGAAAGGATAATGCCATTTACTAGGGTTTTCATATTACTGTATCTCAGCACTACAATGGAAGTCTTGCAAATGTTATAAAAAAATAGAAAAATCTTGTTTCCTCATATTTTTGTAGAAAATCACCATATAAATTAGAAAAATCATGGCTATGGCAACACATAGTGTAAATGTTTAACAGTTGTCTTGAGCTATTCATTACTTAGAAGTAATTGATTTGTTCAAATTACAGATTCAAGAAACAAGTATTTTTAGCATAATATATTATTTTTGACAAATAATAATTTGCATGATCTTTCTTCTTAATAAATGATCTTGGAATCCCGCTTTACATTCTGTTAAAGCCATTATCATACAGTGAAACACAAACTAAACTAAAGTTTACATGCATTATTTTCTGTCCCCTCAATTACAGTGGGTTTTTCAGGATGTAATTTTTTCCCTAATATATAACAATAAAGCAGACATGGGAAAAGTAAAAAATAAATAGATAGATAGATAGATAGATAAATAACAGACCTCTCATGAGGTTGAAATTCTATAGCTTCTATAAAGTTCTTAATATCAAATATTTTAAATTGTAATTGGGGACTCAGTACAGCAAATATATTCACATAACTATTAAACATACTCAAGAAAGTTCCTTTTATATACCCTCCCCTCCCAAAAAAAAGATGTCCTGGAGCAAAAGCAAAAAGATGGTTCCTTGAAGCAAGACAAAAAAAAAAAAAAAAAAAAGTTACAGGATTCCTAATTCCTGAGCTCATAAATGAATTTACTCAGGTTCAGCATCACACTGGCACATCTATCTTTTTTTTTTTTTTAATGTTTGTTTATTTTTGAGAAAGGAGACGCAGAGAGTGAGCACACACATGCCCCAGTGGGGGAAGGGCAGAGAGAGAGAGGGGACAGAGGGTCCAAAGTGGGCTTTGTGTTGACAGCAGATAGCCCAATGTGGGACTCAAACTCAAGAACTGTGAAGTCATGACCTGTGCCCAAGTTGTAACCTTAACCAACTGAGCCACCCAGGTTCCCCTATTCATTGTTTTCTGTTTTGTATTGTTTTTGTTTTTTAATGACTAATGAAGCAGTAACTATAAAGGCAGGGTATGTTTAATGAGAAACTCCAGGTAACAACAGCAACAAAGAGTAATTCCAACTTTGATTTGAATTTGGTCTGCCTATATTTTCAGCTTCATCTCCAGTTTACACTGTGGTTGAGCTACACTAACAATTCTATTTCTATCTGCCCTGTCTCACTCTTCCTTTCATCTTCAAATACACACAAGTACATTTAGTCAATCTAGTTTCTTCTCAACCTTTAGACAACACAGAACGTAAACCTCCCACCACACTCACCTTCCCTGGATAACTTCCTTCTATTTTTTCATTTTCACCCCTTGAATCAATCATATGTCACAATGTCAGTTAAACATATTAGCATTAAATATCAACTATTTACCTTTTGTCTATCTAGAGATATATAAATACAGGTGTGTGATTATGTTTCCAGCTAATTATGTAAGATGTCTGGGTGTTTATATATCCAAATGTGATATTCATAGAGTCCGATTCTAACAACAAATCCTGATCCTCCTCCCAGCGTTTAGTACCGTACCTTGACCAGATGAGCTCAATAAATAATTGTTTCATTTATGAATGTGATTACAAGTATAAGCTTTGAAATCAGCTCCTCTACATACTACATGAAATACTGGGAATAAGTTAATTGTTTTTCTCTTTGTACTAATTCATAACATAAGAACAATAGAAGTACCAATTTATAGGGCTTTCAGGAAGAGTAAATAAGACCACAAAATTGCACAAGCCTAAAGGCATCATTTATATGTATCGATGTCCCCTGGTGTTTTAAAATATGGTGATCCTGAGACTAAATGAGTTCTATATAAAGTGCTTAAAACAGCACCTAGCACAGTGTAAATTTTCAATTATTCAGTCATTATGGTTCTCGCAGTTAGTTTAAAGAGCTTTGTCATCTTCAACTTGATTATGCATGTAGTTAGTATATTTGATTTTATTGTTCAGTTTCCAATTGTATAATTTTAGAATAACTGTTAACCTCCTCAATAAGATTTTTAATAAGATTCTCAGAGGTGGATGGGGTGTCTGGGTGGCTCAGGCAGTTGAATGTCCCACAAGAAGTCTGGTTATAATCTCATGATTCATAAGCTGGAGCCCCACCCCACATCAGGTTCTGTGCTGGCAGGCAGGGAGCTTGCTTCAGATTCTCTGTCCCCTCTCTCTCTGACCCTTCTCCTCTCTCTCTCTCTCTCTCTCTCTCAAAAATAAATAAACATTAAAAAAATATTCTCAGAGTCGTAACAGATCTTAAGGGTATCCTATCCCACTCCAAGCAAGATCTACTTGAGTAGTAGTGTGCCTAGAAAGTCTTGGTTTTGATTTTGAGTAATAAAGGGAGCTTGCTAGAAAGAACACTGATGGGGATTTTAAATGTGGAGGAAGGGGGAATAGGAAGCAGAAAAGATACGTGTCTTATTTATAAGTGTATTTAAGATTTATTAAATAATACAATTTCTACTTGTTCATAACTTGTGTTTCCTTAGTACATGCAGGGATATTATTAGAGCGGGTGGCAAAATATGTCACTGCAACTCTGTCACTGATAGTAAGTAGATTACAGGTGGAATGGAGAGAAATTCCAGTGTCCCTGAACAGCTTGTTTGTGTGCCTGTTTCCAAGTATAAATTACCAATAGCATTCCCTTTTATTCTCACAAGTGTCCCAGCTTAGATGGTAAATTATTTGAATAGCCATTTGACTAAGAAGAGTTTGGGCTCTATATCACATAAACTCAACTTGAATAAGCTTAGGAAAAAAGACTTCTTGGCTCTTATCTGAATGACAGGAAACTAGCAAGTGCAGCTGGTTTCAAGGACTAATTCATATTGTATTTTTTGAAATTGTGTGTTCCAAGTGGAAACTAAAATTCCATTGTCAGTTTTTTTTTAACTTTGGTCAGAATTCTTACAAATGATAATCACAGCACTGTTTTACACATATATGTGAGTGAATATGTGCAAGTGTACTCACATTATTTTAACATAAATTCAGTAGTTTAATTCATTAAATGACCTGACAACTAGACTTGTCTAGAAAGCAAAAGCCATGTAAGTAACACAGTAGTCATTCACATATACAATTTTACCTGACTGTTGGATTCTGGGAACAGTCCCTGCCAATATCTTTCTCTTCTGTGTATGTAATTGTGCATTTAGGTATGTATGGATATATGCAAATGCATGTGGAGTGATTAAGCACACACAAATAATTACAAAATTTAGCCAAATACTGATACAAAAAGCTAGTCCCAATAAATATAAAAACACTAAAATGCACAGTAAAATTAAGCCAGAAACACCAAAAAACCCCACAAATATTAGTTGAAAATCACCCTGTATTTTAGAATTAAGCAGCTATTTTGTAAATAGCTTGACCACGGTTAAAAAAGAATCCCAAAGAAAATTAGAGGAAATTTTGCACTGCATTATAATGAAAAATAATGCATCATAAATGTGTGGAGTTCTGCTTCTACTTCAGACATAGAAAAACACCTTATTATGTTTGAAATCCAAGAAAAAAATCCAAATAACCTAAAAACTCATAGCTTACTTGAAACCATTAGAGAATTAAATGCCACCATGCAACTAAGAGAATTGAATTCCAAAGTACGTTCCACACCACTGAAGAGAGATGGAACACACAAACTCTTTCTGCTTTTGCAGATTATGGGAGGAAGAGGCAGTTAACATAAAAGCTTATGTATGTTTACCTTGACTACTGTGTGTATGTGTAGACAGTAGTAGGTACATGTAAACACTAATAAGCTAAACTAAAGGGGAAAGAACTTAATATCATAATGTATAGTCCTTAACATCTTCTGATGCAGTCTACTAAAACTTTCCTATTGAGGTTTTTCATAGGACAAAATAGTGTCTGTCTTTAAACTTAGTAAGTTTTGCCATAGATAATTTCAGTTTTCCTGATTTAAATCAGGCAGGAGATAAACATATCTTTAATTATTATCATTATTTTAACAAAAATGATTAGGGATGTTTTTGCCACTAATAAGTAGGAATATGAAGCAAAATAAACACCTATCAGAAAGTGGCAAAATGACATTTCACAGGAAATATTATTTACCTTGTAAACCAAATATATTCAGTTGGAATAGAAAACATTCAGTACATTAACTAGACATAAAATGGCCAAGAGATTTTGTGGTTTTCCTATATATACTGGTAGGAAAAAATTATAGCTTCTCTATTAATTAGTCAAAAAATAATAAAAAAGATCTTATTTATTATGAGAAGAATAATATATGAAATAAAATTAATAGCATCCATAGTATGCTTATTAACATTTCCTGAGAAAATATTATGAATATTTGTATACTGAATCTTGTAGGGATGTCAGTTTTCTATAAATCTGTTAACTGATGTCTGATAAGATATATTATTATTCTAAGGTTTATTTGAAAATATGAAATGTGAGGACTGATCATAGATGTTGGGAAAAAGATATTGTGATAATTTTAATACTAGATATTACAATAAAATGGAAAATGTAACACTCAGTATGGCAGGATTGGTATGTGATTTGAGACTAATCAAAGGCTCAGGAAGAATGAGGCAGATATAAAACCCTTAAACTTATATGCTTAAATCCAAGTAACTATGCCAGGAATTTCCTATCCTTCATCAATAGGAGATTTGGATCATCTATGCTGGCTCGCTCTGCCATAAAGTCTAACAATGAACTCCAATTGCTCTCACCCTATTGCATATTCAGTTACTGCCTTTTGATCAAAATTGGCACTCAAGATATAGCCCAGTACAGCTTTGCCTGTTTTAATTTAATAAATATAGTTTCAATAAAATAAATACCCTAAATGAGGACTAAATTAAGACTCCTGGGAAATTAATTAATTATTGGGAGACAAATATAATTCTGTCATTTAATGTTTTACACAAGAGTGTCAATATAGTTAAAATCGGTAAAGTTTACAATTTCATATAAGAGAAAAACTATTGGTGACTATGTAACTGAAATTTGTATAGTTACACTAAAAATGTAAACTTTAGACAGAAATAACAAGAAAGTATTTTTTATCTAAGTATGTGTAGTGAATTCAAATGTATTTTAAAATTGTAACATATTGAGATAACATACTGTAAGATAATAAGAATGAGAAATGGCTGTCAATGTAAAATAGAGATTTAATGAATTAAAGGTACTCAAAAAAATTATTTTTAAGGGCAAATTTAAAAAATTTAACGTTTATTTATTTTTGAGACAGAGAGAGACAGAGCATGAACGGGGGAGGGTCAGAGAGAGAGGGAGACACAGAATCTGAAACAGGCTCCAGGCTCTGAGCGGTCAACACAGAGCCTGACGCGAGGCTCGAACTCACGAACTGTAAGATCATGACCTGAGCCGCTTAACCGACTGAGCCACCCAGGCGCCCCTTAAGGGCAAATTATATGAGTGAATTAGTCACAAAGTCAAAATGTGAATTATTACGCTATAAAAAGTATTTCTACTTTACTGGTAATCCTAGAAATAAATTTGAAAGATATATCAATTACATTTATCATAATCAAAACAAAACAAAAAGAAACGGAATGAATTTTCTGAAATGCAGTTTAGTATTGCATTCCATAAATTGTAAAATTATCTGTATGTTTTTCTACCCCTACAAAACCTTGTAAATATATATATTAAAATGTGCGTAATATCTTATATATGTTCATATATCTCTAAAATGTATTTAAAACACACACTGTTTAAATATGTCTGTCTAATATATTTAAAACATACACACAGCAACTGACAAAAATGGGGAAGTAAAATTTGGAGAGGAAAACAACACTTCCCATCTCTCAAAACAAGTCCACAATTACATATCTAGGAGCCTGAGTCACAATTCAGAATTTAGCATTTTTTACTTTCTAAAGGTAATGCAATATATAGAGTGCATAGTATGTAACACTCTCAGTGGAGTCTGTAGCAGCACATTCTAGTCAAAAATATTAATATGATATTCACCACAAGGACCGTAGACTAAATATTATTATTTATCAGCTCATCATTCATACCAGGTTTGGCTGCCAAATAAAATTGCAACAAACGTAAGAAAAACACTTCTGTGGATAAGGGATTTTGGACCTGTTCTCTAGCAAGCCCAGAAAAGGAATCTATTCTCTTCCAACTGACCCTCTACATGCCTCGGGCCTTTCTCTCCAGTGTTGGGGAATTTATTAGTTGTCTTGGCATCCCATTTGAACAAGAGACAGATTACAACTTTACAACATCAGAAGTATCATCATCAATCATTTCATGCACTAGAGGCTTTTGTATTCAAAAAGGCTTTGTAGTGTTATAGCGGCTAAAATGTGTAATGTCCTTTGGTTTAGAAGAGAATATTGGGTCAGGAATTTATGCTGTGCTTGTCCAATTACTATCTCTTCAAAACCTGCTTGAGAATTGAAAATCAGTATGTCCTAGTAGATACTAAAAATACTCCTCCCAAGAGTCATACGGCAGGCAATTACCATATTAGATATTTTCACACATGATCTATTCATTCTGTATGAAATATCATTAGTTCTAACAGTATCAATTGCACAGTAGACATCTAATAAATATTTGTGTTGTTGAAAGAATAATACATTTTTCCTAGATTGTCTTTTCAAGGAATATGATTTTTTAGGATAACAAAAAATGTACCAATTCATTTGTTTTACTTAATAGGCTATATAGACACAATTAGTTAATAGCAAACTCTTTTGGAATACATACTAATCCAGGGAATGTGCTGAAAATTTTACATAGAGTGTATCAATTGATCATGACAGACATTTATGGATGCAGTAAGTGCCTTTAATATTCTTGCCTTATATATGAGAAATAGAGATTCCAATAGGGCAAACAGATTGCACAGTCACAAAGATAACACAAGATAGAGGCTGGGTTCTGACTCCAGAAACAGGTGCTCTTAAACCACTACAGTATACAGCTGTTCTTGAAAAAGTATACTTTAGGAATTTTGCTCCTACTGGAGACAAAATGAGGGCATATGCCTGACATTCGCCATAAGGGATTTGACTTAGATAAAATAAGGCTTTCAAACAGAGAGGATTGCCAGGAGAGTCCCTGCAGTCACCTTTTCTGAATTGTTGTGAGAAGAACCTGGGTAGTAAACAGGCAGAAATGGTGTCCTTTCAGGACGTTACAGGCTCTGGCAAATAGCCTTTAGGGAAAAAGATAGAACAACGCATTGAAATAGCTTATAATTATGCAGGATTTTCCTAAGAATGCATCTTTATGAGACTTGCTCAGATTGTTTTTTCCCCTGGCAGTTTCTAGAGCTGCTGCTCTAGTTTCTACAGATAGAATTTTTTAATTTGTTTTCTGTAACTACATTAAAATGATATAATTTCCTCACTCCTTTCTATTAGAAAATCTCATATTTCCTAATGTAAAAATGTATTTCACATTGGAAGTTGAATAAATTAAACTGTTTTGGTCAGTTTTATAAAGGCAGCAATAAATTCTTAAGCAAATAGAATGGCAAATGTTAGACTGTGCATAGCAAATACATTGAGTGACCACAATTATGTTAGAACACAATGAAAATGAGATGTTGATTTGGTTTTTCAGTCTACTCCTGTGTGATGTAATGTCTCTTTCTATCTAAAGTAATGCAAATTACAGAAAGATTCTTGAAAAAAGATTTATTTCTACTCATGCCCCAAACATGAAAATATGTATTCATTTTACATGCCATTTAAAACATATAACCAATCAGAGACCCCCGTGTTACGTAGACTGTTTGGTTGTTAAAAAGAAAAAGTTTGAGTTTAATTAACTTACACAAAAGGAAATCTATTAAAGATAATGATGTTGATGGTATAAGAAGGTCACAAGATCAAATGGAAGGCTGGAACCTAGATTTGTACAAGACAAGAACGAAGCTATTTCATAGAGCCTAGATAAATTGAATTGGATGACATCTCTAGAATGAATGAACTCTAGCCATTTTTTCATCTGCCTTTGCTTTATTTAAGACTGAAGCAGAAGAGAAACACACGCGCGCGCGCGCACACACACACACACACACACACACACACACACACAAACACACACACACACACACACAATGTAAAGAAATTAGCCTGAAGAGGAAGAAAGAGACAGACACAGACATACAGGAAAAAAGTAAGAGAAAATAGGTACTAAATTGTCTTGGAAAACTGTTATTGTGAGAAATCATTTTGAGTGTTGTATATACATTGTTCTTTTAACATGTCACTTCTCCAAATTCTATATTATCTCTGTGGTATGTAAGTGTTTTGGGAAAAAAATGCGTTAATTGAGATTTGACTTAAAGTATTTTTGGAACCTAATTTCCAAGGTACATATATATATGTACCTTGGAAATTAGGTTCCAAAAATACTTTATATATATGTGTGTGCATATATATATATATATATATAACCAAACTTCTTTTTTCACCAGTCCTACAAGAACTGCCACTCCATCAGAACATTTATCCTAGACCCTAGCTCCAGTAAAAAGTGATACAAGGTATTGGAACCTGTCTCCTCTTCACTTCTTAAAATAAAACTGTGCTTTGCTCAGAAGAGTTTGGCCCATCAACCATGTAAGCGCAGGGTATCAGTTCTATCTAATGATTGAATAAATGCATTAGAATACTGGGGGCGGTATTCCTTTGGGACTATTAAGAATGGCCTGCATACACATTTTCCTTTTTCAAGATGGAAAAAATATATCTTATATGGAGAGTAGCTTTTTATTGCTGTAATATTCAAACTGAAGAGGTGTCTGTCTACAACAGGGAGATTTTCTAAGAGAACTGGCTCATTGGTATTCTAATTACAGGCCAGTTAAATGACCCATCTCTAATAATTACCACTGAAACTTGAGCTAATGTAAATCAAATCTAGGGAAGCTGCTTTGGACGAAGCCTATATTTCAGTGTGTTAATTTCTAAGCATATTAAAGATAAAAAAATAATACAAGCTTGTTATAAAACATCACCTCTTTTAAAGTTTTATGAGTGCTTTTGTGAGTTTTCATCTCTCTAAGATTATTATTAATTAACCTAAACATGTTAAGTGAAATAACTGAGAATTTAGCTAGGTTCATAATGAACTCAATCGTTATACATTAGTGACATTATGATATTGCATACAGTTGAGGATATCCATAAAGTGTTTCTATATTAAGTGAGGGATATGGGTGAATCATGCTTTTTCCCAATTCTAAACTTGAGCTTATATTGTCTAAACTTAGATGTACACATTTGATATAGTTTGGAGTCAAATTATGAACCATGTGGTTTTGTTTCTGTAGACTAACAGCATTCCTAAAAACAGAAATTATGAATTATTTGCATCATCATGTAAATTAGGACCTCCATTCAAGGAATGGTAGTTCACAAAACCAGGTTGCTAGGCAAACAGCAAATTGACTGAAACTGAGTCTTATAAGTCAATGGGTAAGAATATAGATTCTATGTGGTAAAGAAGTGTGACCTCAGAGCTTGGGTACGTGTAAGAATATAGTGAAGGGTGGAGATAAATACATTTAGGTCATTGCAAGAATATGCCCTCTTTTTATCTTTAATATTCTGAATGCTGTATTACTTTTTTTTTATTCCTGTCAAACCACCAATGTCTGAGTTCTTTTTTTCTCCCAATTAAAATTGGATTTCATCGGTCAACCAGCAGAGTGTATTGTTTCCAATATTCTGAAGTTAATTATACTTTATCACACATTTTTGTCATTCCCCAATATCTTCCCATTAGACACTGCATTTCACAGAGATAAACATTCTGTATGTACACCAAGAGGTATACACATTCTTCACCCTGTGTCTTCAGTGCCTAGCAAAGTTTTTAGTTCTTCATAAATATTTGTTGAATGAATATATAGATGAATGAGTGAGGGGGTAATCCAAGGTGTTTCCCATTGTACTTTTTATTCCTTATTCTTTAATGTTTTTTCTCTATTGTTTCACTATACTAAACTCCTACTTTGGAGATGCTCATAGTCATAATCATTTTTATTCTAGCTTAAGAGATAGGCCAGTGGTCAGTTATGTTATTTAAGTTGTTTCCCTATGACTTCCAGCATTTATTATCTATGATGAATATAGCACCTTTCTAAGCAGATATAGTTTTGACATGTCTACAATATGATTAGAATATAATCTGTAGTTGAAAGACCCTCAGTTCAGAAAAACAATTCTTGACTCACATTTTAAAATGAATTTAGAATTTTCAAAAAATAGAGGGGGAGCTTATGTTCACATTATGGAACTCCCTGAAGGTTACACATGGCAAATTCTACAGAAGAGAATCAGAAATTTGTTTATTCATAATGCTAACAATAATGTATCATATATAGAAGTTACCCAAAAACAATAATTGGATAATTTCAATGAATTGATTCCTAAAGTGTAGATCCCCAAAATTGCTAATTTATGGATAGAGAGGTTACTTATTTTAAAAGACTATTTACTTTGAAGGGAGTCTGCATGGCTTAGTCGATTTAAGCATCCGACTTCGGCTCAGGTCACGATATCACAGTTCATGAGTTTGATCCCCTCATCCGGCTCTGTGCTGACAGCTCAAAGCCTAGATCCTGCTTCATTTTCTGTGTTTCCCTCCCTCTACCTCTGCCCCCCTCGCCCCACTCATAATCTGTCTCCGTCTCAAAAATAAAACATTAAAAAAATTTAAAGGTATTTATTTTGAAAAACATAAACGTAAATCTAAGTTATAGATTCTCAAATGTCAAATGTAATAATATTTTAATAGCCTATTTTGAGTTTATATTCACATAAAAGTTTCAATGTAGAATTTCAACATCTTCCAAATGAATTTAAATTTTCAAACCAGCACAGTTATCTTATGAATTAAATAGACCTTCCATCAAAGCAATAGCTCTTTGTTGCTACTGAGCAATGAGTATCTTTAATGTCCAAAGTCAGGTTTATACTACATATTCAATCTCCATGTTACAAATAACATTTAATAGGGGCACCTGGATGGCTCAGTCATTAAGTGTCTGACTTCAGCTTAGGTCATGATCTCATGGTTCCTGAGTTTGAGTCCAACATCAGGCTGTGTGCTGATAGCTCAGAGCCTGGAGCCTGCTTCAGATTCTGTGCCTCCCTTTCTCTCTGCCCCTCCCCTGCTTGTGCTCTGCCCATCTTCCTCTGTCATAGACTCTAAGTCTAAAGTTCTCTCTTGGCCAGCAAAAGAGCAGACACAGGATCAAAACAAGAGATGGCTAATGTCTGGGAAAAAGACAAGAGCCCCAAATAATGGTCCTTGCCCCATATTTATTCAGATCAGAAGGCTTGCAAATGTGATGGGTGTGTACAAAGAGACAAAGAAACTGTGAACATTAACTTGGGGGTATGAAGGGGAAAAAGGGGTTTTGAAGATATACAGTGTTTGGGGTTTAGGTCAATATAAAACAAAATCCGGTTGCCAGGCAGATGGGTAGATGGTTATTAACAACAGACAGTAGGCACCGTGCCCATTTACCTTTGTCAGCCTAGGGGATGAGACAGATGGGGGAATAACCACAGGGTTAACAAGGCACCTTTTCTTTTGTTAATCATCTCCACTCCTGGCTGTTTTGCCTGCAGCGCAGCCGTCCCTAGTCCAGTTCACCAATTTACCTAACCTGGCCCTATTCTCCTATGAAAGCAGCTTTCTGCTATTTAGTACTAAATTTGGGGTGCTTTCACCCTGAATATCTAATCTTGTTATTCCTATGTATTGGGAACCTTTGTGCCGTTTCTATTTCAGGCCTTTGCCTTTCTCTATTTTGGGGGGCTCTACACCCTTCCCTATTTTTGGGTGCCTTTGCACCTCCCTATTCCTGGCAGCTTTGTGCCTTTCTATTCTCAGTGTGTCTTTGCACCCCCCCTATTCTTGGAGTGCCAGTTTGGTTTACCCAAACTCGGGTGTGAGCATTTTATGACTTTGTATTTCTTTATGCCTTGTTAACCCATTGGTGTAAGCCCGGGGGATTCCTAAGCATATCCCCCACATATCTCTCTCTGTCTCTGTCTCTGTCTGTCTCTCAAAAGTAAGCATTAAAAAAAATCAAAAATAAAAATACAATAAATTATACAATAAAATAATATTTAATAGTGAGTTTCTTAAATCAAGAAATGAAAGGTGTATTCCTAGGTTTTTCTCAGTAGGATAGTCTCCAAGCATCTGTTTTCAATCAACTGTTGCGATTCTACAGGTTCTTAAAAATGCTGAATGACTATTTTTGACTACCTGTACAAAATTTCAAAGAAAATAAATTGGCACAAAATATTTTCTTGAATTTAGTAGCTTAAACTATACAGTGTCATATATTTTTCAACATACTTTGCTGTGGCTTGGTATTGTGCCATTGTCAAACAGACTCTTGTTGATTTGTTTTGTTTTGTGTGAATTCAATTTATTGCTAACCAGATGTAGCCTCAAAGTTTTAAGTCCACCTGTTCTCAGATGCTGCTATCCCGGCATGTAGCCACTGTAATGCCAGAGCTCCTGAGTGAGTACAGAAGTATTGACTAGCTTTCCACGCCCACAAATAAATCCACACACAGTTCTATCTGATAGTGTTGAAAGGTAATCCCTTTTTTTCTCACATATCTTTGGTACAATATTTTCAATTTTCTGACTTCCATTATTCACAATCTACTGAATTAAACTATTTCATCTGTCAAATTTAAGTATGTTATTTATAAACACACACACATGTGCACACATACACTAGGGAGCAGAGACTTTTGGATATAAAAACAGAATAGAATCATCAAATATTTGCCCAGTGTTGTGTCCTTTAAGCAAATATATTTAATTAAGGTAAATTGTAATTTGCTTATTAGAGATTTTGTAAATACTCTGGCCAAACACAAGGGTTAGAAGAGCAAACAAGACCGCTATTGCTGTTTTCATACCCGTCTTAAAATGTTGTACTTCATAATCAGGATAACACAAGTTACCCTTTTATGTATTTTCTAAATACTAATTTAGATTATCATTTTATGTATTTTTAAATATTAATTTACATAAACCTTTGAACTGTGTATGTTACTATTATACACATTTTACAGATAGGGATACTGGGCACAGAGTAACTTGCCTGATGTCAGACTGCTAGTAATTTGTAGAGTCAAGTTTTTTTTTTTTTTTTAATTTTTAATGTTTATTTTTGAGAGAGAGAGAGCACGAGTGGGAAAGGGGCAGAGAGAGAGTGAGACACAGAATCAGAAGCAGGCTCCAGGCTCTGAGCTGTCAGCACAGAGCCCAACGTGGGGCTTGAACCCATAAACTGTGAGATCATGACCTGAGTTGAAGTAGGATACATAACTGACTGAGCCATCCAGGTGCCCCTGTAGATACAAGTCTTAAATCCAGATCTCCTCCCAAGATCATGCTCTAATCACTATACTGTCCTATTCCTCCACAGTGAACTAGACATTAACTGACTTTGTGAAGACAAAATATGCAGCTACTATTTGTTTATACTTATTTTATGGTCAACAGTTGTAACTTCTCCCTTGAAAATATTCCATTTAAAAATTGTTACCCTAACATGGTATTCATATGAAGAAATTAACTAAAATTTATCTGAACTTTGAAGAGGTTGTAGTTTTACTGAGTACAATTACAGGTAAAGATTTTCACAGTTTGAGGGAGAAGTAAAAAAAAAAAAGTTGAGATTGAACTTTGGCTTGTATCATAACCATGTGCAAATCAATTTGTGACCTTGACAAAATTATAACTTTTTTTGATCGTCACTTTGTTCTTAGGGATAAACCCATTAAAATCAAATAAAAAGGCATTAAACCCAGCTGTCAACATTATTTGCATGCTTCTAATTATGAGCAGAGGAATTGTTGTAACAAATGTAACCCTTTTTATGGCGATCCACACTGTAACTAAAAAATGTTATCCAATTGTTATGTAAAAAAATAAATGTTTATAGTATAGCCCCATACAAATTAAGTATTAACTTGCTTTGAAAGCATTGGAAAAATGTTAATTAAAATTAAACTGGAGTAGAAGTAAAACTATAGATAATATTTCTAAGAAACTAAATAATTCCCTCATTGTGAAAATAGTCCAAACTTAATTATAGTCTTCTCTGCTTTAGTGGCTGGTTGTTTTAGTTTGGACAATGATTTTAATTATGACCTTACCATTTCTGTCACACATAAGTTTCCTGGATCAGGCATAAAATATTTACCAGCTCCATTTAAAAAGACAAGCATTATTTGCAAATTTCAAATGCTAAATGTCCTCTTGTTTTATCATTAGTTTGTCATAAATTCATACTCTGAATACTTAAACTCTAAGGATCTTCTCTAAATTTGGACATATGTAAATGTCAGAAATTTTAGCAGGTTTCAAATAAGCGTATCTCCTTATGGGACCAATGATATTCCCATAGAATTGTTCAAAGTAAGAGTCTTTCTGAAGGCAAAGATACCATGTGTAGTTACAATAAAATTCCCATTTAATTATAATGTGACTCACTGTAAAATATGATATTAACATGTCAAGTCAATTTCATGCTCCCCTCTTCTCAGGCTATTTAGCACAACAAATTTCATGCTAATCAGTTTGAGCATTTAATGTCAAAGATGGAAATTTGGCATTTCTGCATATCTTATGAAACATATGTATGCATATATGTATTTCTGGTAAATGTAGTAATGCATTTCAGTTGAAATTAGCATTGATATTCAAGCATACTTTGGTATTGTTATGATTTATATTTTAAAAGTAAATATTGTATTCATATTATTAAAATGCTATTATAATAAATAGAAAATATAAGACATAACTCATAAGGAAAACAAGAATGGAGAATTATAAACCAAAAGCTCAAAAACTTACCTTCACATGTTATAATGATTAATGACAATTATTTCTTATTTTTGCTTACAGCAGTTTATATTTTCTACAATGTGAATGTGTAATCAATTTTATACAAATTCAAACCTTGTGAGCTAGATTTTAATTACTTAAGCCCAGACTTCAGAATGGACTCAGAAAATGCAAAATATAATACATGAGGCTGGTTCTGTTCTTCAATATGACCAACTAAGACTCTACTAAACGACCTCTTCCACTGCAGAGAACAACTAAAATACCAGGTCATAACAAAAAGCAAGTGAATAAAGGTCCTGGAGAATGAACAAAAGCGGACAGATTCTAGTGAGGATGCATATTTGTTTGAGGGTGAAGAGGCATGAAGCTATGCATGTTTCCATCTCCTTGGCTTTTAGCTTAGTACCATGGACAGCAGTACAAACAGCTTCACAAAAGGGCACAAATCAAAATCTCATATTTTTTGGCTTGAGGAATGAGGAAAAAAAAACTAGAAAAGCATGATACTGAAAATAATAGGGGAAATACTTCAAGGCAAAAAATACAGAATAAAGATCCCCATGCTCTGTCCACTCATATCTCTGTCTAACATCTGAGTCATATATTTTTTTTTTCAACGTTTTTTTTTTTTTTTTTTTTAATTTATTTTTGGGACAGAGAGAGACAGAGCATGAATGGGGGAGGGGCAGAGAGAGAGGGAGACACAGAATCGGAAACAGGCTCCAGGCTCCAGGCTCCGAGCCATCAGCCCAGAGCCTGACGCGGGGCTCGAACTCACGGACCGCGAGATCGTGACCTGGCTGAAGTCGGACGCTTAACCGACTGCGCCACCCAGGCGCCCCGAGTCATATATTTTTTTAATCAGAACAAAACAGTCCAACTAAAGACAAAATATATGAATGACAGAGGAGATTGAATATAATAAAAAGAGTATGTACTTCAAACCTAGTCAACAGAATTGTATGTTAAAGTAAAAAATATTCACTGAATACTTCTACTACTGCTAATTATTATTTCTACAACCAGAAAGAGAAAATAATGGTAATTAATAATGTCCAAGATGAAATGCAAATTTACTCGAAGTATGGAAAGCCAAGGATACAATCCATCTACTAACATGAATAGAAAAACAACCAAGACTAGCCCTGAGAAGAAGCAGCCATTAGGTAAGAGACAGTTTCAAATGGTTCTTCTAACCATACTCAATTAATTAAAGCAACATATGTGGTTTTTTTTAATTTTTTAATGATTGTTTATTTTTTAGAGAGGGAGATAGAGCATGAACAGGGGATGAGCAGAGAGAGAGGGAGACAGAATCCAAAGCAGCTACAGGCCCTGAGCTGTCAGCACAGAGCCTGATTTAGCTCAAACCCACAAATGGTGATATCATGGACCTGAGTGGAAGTTGGACACTTAACTGACTGAGCCACCCAGGCATCCCAAGAGCATATGTTTTTAGTACATCAAATCTTAGTGGAAAAAAAGGAACTCTTTGCAAAGGATCGAAACAATAAAAATAAGCAAATGCAAATTCTAGAACTGGAGGTTGCAATTTCTGAAAAATATATTCCCTAGGTGGACTTAATGAAATGAACATAACAAAGTATAAACTGAACATATATCAGTAGATATAATGCAAGGTGACGAATATAGAGAAAAAATAATGTGAAAAAAAATAATGAAAAACATGGACAGAATATCAAATGATCTCAATTGTCACGTGTATTTGTACTTGGAATAACAGAGGGAAGAGAACAAGATTGAAAAAAAAATCAGAAAAATATTGGTCATAATTTTTTTCCAACTTTTTATTTTTTTATTTTTTTCAATATATGAAATTTATTGTCAAATTGGTTTCCATACAACACCCAGTGCTCATCCCAAAAGGTGCCCTCCTCAATACCAATCTCCCACCCTCCCCTCCCTCCCACCCCCTATCAACCCTCAGTTTGTTCTCAGTTTTTAAGAGTCTCTTATGCTTTGGCTCTCTCCCACTCTAACCTCTTTTTATTTTCTTCCCCTCCCCCATGGGTTTCTGTTAAGTTTCTCAGGATCCACATAAGAGTGAAACCATATGGTATCTGTCTTTCTCTGTATGGCTTATTTCACTTAGCATCACACTCTCCAGTTCCATCCACGTTGCTACAAAGGGCCATATTTCAATCTTTCTCATTGCCATGTAGTACTCCATTGTGTATATAAACCACAATTTCTTTATCCATTCATCAGTTGATGGACATTTAGGCTCTTTCCATAATTTGGCTATTGTGGAGAGTGCTGCTATAAACATTGGGGTACAAGTGCCCCTATGCATCAGTACTCCTGTATCCCTTGGGTCAATTCCTAGCAGTTCTATTGCTGGGTCATAGGGTAGGTCTATTTTTAATTTTTTGAGGAACCTCCACACTGTTTTCCAGAGTGGCTGCACCAGTTTGCATTCCCACCAACAGTGCAAGAGGGTTCCTGTTTCTCCACATCCTCTCCAGCATCTATAGTCTCCTGATTTGTTCATTTTGGCCACTCTGACTGGCGTGAGGTGATATCTGAGTGTGGTTTTGATTTGTATTTCCCTGATGAGGAGCGATATTGAGCATCTTTTCATGTGCCTGTTGGCTATCCAGATATCTTCTTTAGAGAAGTGTCTATTCATGTTTTCTGCCCATTTCTTCACTGGGTTATTTGTTTTTGGGTGTGGAGTTTGGTGAGCTCTTTATAGATTTTGGATACTAGCCCTTTGTCCGATATGTCATTTGCAAATATCTTTTCCCATTCCGTTGGTTGCCTTTTAGTTTTGTTGGTTGTTTCCTTTGCTGTGCATAAGTTTTTATCTTCATAAGGCCCCAGTAGTTCATTTTTGCTTTTAATTCCCCTGCCTTTGGGGATGTATCAAACAAGAAATTGCTATGGCTGAGGTCAGAGAGGTCTTTTCCTGCTTTCTTCTCTAGGGTTTTGATGGTTTCCTGTCTCACATTCAGGTCCTTTATCCATTTTGAGTTTATTTTTGTGAATGGTGTGAGAAAGTGGTCTAGTTTCAACCTTCTGCATGTTGCTGTCCAGTTCTCCCAGCACCATTTGTTAAAGAGACTGTCTTTTTTCCATTGGATGTTCTTTCCTGCTTTGTCAAAGATGAGTTGGCCATACGTTTGTGGGTCTAGTTCTGGGGTTTCTATTCTATTCCATTGGTCTATGTGTCTGTTTTTGTGCCAATACCATGCTGTCTTGATGATGACAGCTTTGTAGTAGAGGCTAAAGTCTGGGATTGTGATGCCTCCTGCTTTGGTCTTCTTCTTCAAAATTACTTTGGCTATTTGGGGCTTTTTGTGGTTCCATATGAATTTTAGGATTGCTTGTTCTAGTTTCGAGAAGAATGCTGGTGCAATTTTGATTGGGATTGCATTGAATGTGTAGATAGCTTTGGGTAGTATTGACATTTTTTGACAATATTTATTCTTCCAATCCTTGAGCACGGAATGTTTTCCCATTTCTTTATATCTTCTTCAATTTCTTTCATAAGGTTTCTATAACTTTCATCATACAGATCTTGTACATCATTGGTTAGATTTATTTCTAGGTATTTTATGCTTCTTGGTGCAATTGGGAATGGGATCATTTTCTTTATTTGTCTTTCTGTTGCTTCATTATTAATGCATAAGAATGCAACTGATTTGTGTACATTGATTTTGTATCCTGCAACTTTGCTAAATACATGTATCAGTTCTAGCAGACTTTTGGTGGAGTCTATCGGGTTTTCCATGTATAATATGATGTCATCTGCAAAAAGTGAAAGCTTGACTTCATCTTTGCCAATTTTGATGCCTTTTATTTCCTTTGGTTGTCTGACTGCTGATGCTAGAACTTCCAACCCTATGTTAAACAACAGCGGTGAGAGTGGACATCCCTGTCGTGTTCCTGATCTCAGGGAAAAAGCTCTCAGTTTCTCCCCATTGAGGATGATGTTAGCTGTGGGCTTTTCATAAATGGCCTTTATGATCTTTAAGTATGTTCCTTCTATCCCAACTTTAGAGGGTTTTTATTAACAAAGGTTGCTGAATTTTGTCAAATGCATTTTCTGCATCGATTGACAGGATCGTATGGTTCTTATCTTTTCTTTTATTAATGTGATGTATCACATTGATTGATTTGCGAATGTTGAACTAGCCCTGCATCCCAGGAAAGAATCCCACTTGATCATGGTGAATAATTCTTTTTATATGCAGTTGAATTCGATTTGCTCATATCTTATTGAGAATTTTTGCATCCATATTCATCAGGGATATTGACCTATAGTTCTCTTTTTTTACTGGGTCTCTGTCTGGTTTAGGAATCAAAGTAATACTGGCTTCATAGAATGAGTCTGGAAGTTTTCCTTCCCTTTCTATTTCTTGGAATGGCTTGAGAAGGATAGGCATTATCTCTGCTTTAAATGTCTGGTAGAACTCCCCTGGGAAGCCATCTGGTCCTGGACTCTTATTTGTTGGGAGATTTTTGATGACTGATTTAATTTCTTCACTGGTTATGGGTCTGTTCAAGCTTTCTATTTCCTGCTGATTGAGTTTTGAAAGCGTCTGGGTGCGTAGGAATTTGTCCATTTCTTCCAGGTTGTCCAGTTTGTTGGCATATAATTTTTCATAGTATTCCCTGATAATTGCTTGTATCTCTGAGGGATTGGTTGTAATAATTTATCTATTTTACAGTTTTGTTTATCTATTTGTCAATTTTGTTTATTTTTTCAAAAAACTAACTCTTGTTTTCATTGATCTGCTCTACATTTTTTTTAGATACTATATTGTTTATTTCTGCTCTGATCTTTATTGTTTCTCTTCTTCTGCTGGGTTTAGGCTGCCTTTGCTGTTCTGCTTCTATTTCCTTTAGGTGTGCTGTTAGATTTTGTATTTGGGATTTTTATTGTTTCTTGAGATAGGCCTGGATTGCAATGTATTTTCCTCTCAGGACTGCCTTCACTGCATCCCAAAGCATTTGGATTGTTGTATTTTCACTTTCGTTTGTTTCCATATATTTTTTAATTTCTTCTCTAATTGCCTAGTTGACCCATTCATTCTTTAGCACGGTGTTCTTTAACTTCCATGCTTTTGGAGGTTTTCCAGACTTTTTCCTGTGGTTGATTTCAAGCTTCATAGCATTGTGATCTGAAAGTATGCATGGTATAATTTCAATTCTTGTATACTTATGAAGGGCTGTTTTGTGACCCAGTATATGATCTATCTTGGAGAATGTTCCATGTGCACTCGAGAAGAAAGTATATTCTGTTGCTTTGGGATGCAGAGTTCTAAATATATCTGTCAAGTCCATCTGATCCAATGTATCATTCAGGGCCCTTGTTTCTTTATTGAGTGTGTGTCTAGATGATCTATCCATTTCTTTAAGTGGAGTGTTAAAGTCCCCTGCAATGACCACATTCTTATCAATAAGGTTGCTTATGTTTGTGATTAATTGTCTTATATATTTGGGGACTCCTGTATTCGGCACATAGACATTTATAATTGTTAGCTCTTCCTGATGGATAGACCCTGTGGTTATTATATAATGCCCTTCTTCATCTCTTGTTACAGCCTTTAATTTAAAGTCTAGTTTGTCTGATATAAGTATGGCTACTCCAGCTTTTTTTTTGACTTCCATTGGCATGATAAATAGTTCTCCATCCCCTCACTTTCAATCCCAAAGTGTTTCAGATATAAAATGAGTCTCTTGTAGACAGCAAAGAGATGGGTCTTGTTTTTTTTTTTTTTTTTATCCATTCTGATACTCTATGTTTTTTGGTTGGAGTATTTAGTCCATTTACATTCAGTGTTATTATAGAAAGATATGGGTTTAGAGTCATTGTGATGTACGTAGGTTTCATGCTTGTAGCGATGTCTCTGGTACTTTGTCTCACAGGACCCCCCTTAGGATCTCTTGTAGGGCTGGTTTAGTGGTGATGAATTCCTTCAGTTTTTGTTTGTTTGGGAAGACCTTTATCTCTCCTTCTATTCTAAATGACAGACTTGCTTGATAAAGGATCCTTGGCTGCATATTTTTTCTGTTTCTCACATTGAAGATCTCCTGCCATTCCTTTCTGGCCTGCCAAGTTTCAGTAGAGAGATTGGTCATGAGTCTGATAGGTCTGCCTTTATATGCTAGAGCATGCTTATCCCTAGCTGCTTTGAGAATTTTCTCTTTATCCTTGTATTTTGCCAGTTTCACTATGATATGTCGTGCAGAAGATCGATTCAAGTTACGTCTGAAGGGAGTTCTCTGTGCCTCTTGGATTTCAATGCCTTTTTTCTTCCCCAGAACAGGGAAGTTCTCAGCTATGATTTCTTCAGGTACACCTTCTGCACCTTTCCCTCTCTCTTCCTCCCCTGGAATACCAATTATGTGTAGATTATTTCTCTTTAGTGCATCACTTAGTTCTCTAATTTTCCCCTCATACTCCTGGATTTTTTTATCTCTCTTTTTCTCAGCTTCTTCTTTTTCCTTAACTTTATCTTCTAGTTCACCTATTCTCTCCTCTGCCTCTTCATTCCGATCCGTGGTCGTCTCCATTTTATTTTGCAGTTCATTAATAGCATTTTTTTAGCTCCTCCTGGCTGTTCCTTAGTCCCTTGATCTTTGTAGCAAGAGATTCTGTGCTGTCCTTTATACTGTTTTCAAGCCCAGAGCCTAATTTTATGACTATTATTCTAAATTCACTTTTTTTATATTGTTTAAATCGTTTTTGATCATTAGATGTCATTATTTCCGGACGTTTTTTTGAGGGGAATTCTTCTGTTTCGTCATTTTGGATAGTCCCTGGAGTGGTGCAGGACTTCGGGGCACTTCCCTATGCTGTCTTGAATAACCTGCGATGGTGGGTGGGGCCATAGTCAGACCTGATGTCTGCCCCCAGCCCACCGCTGGGGCCAGTGTCTCACTGGTGTGTGCCTTCTCTTCCCCTCTCCTAGGGGCGGGATTCACTCTGGGGTGGCGTGGCCCCTCTGGGCTACTTGCACACAGCCAGGCTTGTGGTGCTGGGGATGTGGTGTATTAGCTGGGGTGGATAGGCTAGGTGCGCAGGGGCAGGAGGGGCAGGCTCAGCTCGCTTTTCCTTTGGAGATCCACTTCGGGAGGGGCACTGCAGCATGGGAGGGAGTCAGACCCGCCACAGGGATGGATCCGCAGAAGCACAGTGTTGGGTGTTGGGGCAGAGCGAGCAAGTTCCCTGGCAGGAACTGGTTCCCTTTGGGATTTTGGCTGGGGGATGGGCGAGGGAGATGGCGCTGGTTAGCACCTTGTTCCCCACCAAACTGAACTCTGTTGTCTGGGGGCTCAGCAACTCTCCCTCCCTTTGTCCTCCAGCCTTCCTGCTTTCCGAGCAGAGCTGTTAACTTATGACCTCCCAGATGCTAAGTCCCACTTGCTATAGGAACACACTCCGTCTGGGCCCTCTGCTTTTGCCAGCCAGACTAGGGGGCTCTTGTTGGCTGGTGGGCTACCCCTCCGCCCCGGCTCCCTCCAGCCAGTCCGTGGAGCCTGCACCACCTCTCTGCCCTTCCTACCCTCTTCCATGGGCCTCTTCTCTGTGCTTGGCTCCAGAGAATCCGTTCTGTGAGTCTTCTGGTGGTTTTCGGTGTTATTTAGGCAGGTGTGGGTGGAGTCTAAGTGATCTGCAGGACACTGTGAGCTCAGAGTCCTCCTATGCCGCCATCTTCCCAGAAGCCTCCTTTCCAAATTTTTTAAAAGAAATTTTCAGACACAAGAAGAATGCCAAACAGAAGAAATATAAATATTTGTCTCTTGCTGAGATGTATCATAGTCAAACTGTTGAAGGCCAAAAATATATAGCAAAACTTGAAAGAAGCAAGAGAAAATAACATATTATGTCCAGGTTAACAATGATTCAGTTAATGACGGACCTGTGAGAACCCATGGTGATGGAAGACGGTGGAACAACTTAAAAAAAAAAAAAAAAAAAAAAGCAAACAAGAAAACCTGTGAACCCAGAATTCTATATCCAAAAAACGTGTCATTCAAAACTGAAAGTAAAATTGATAAAAAAATAAAAAATAAAAGAGTAAAATTGATGAAAGTAAAATTGATAAGAGAATTCATCAAGAGTAACCTGCACTAAAAGTAAGGTAATTTTTCATTCTAAATGTAATGACAGGGGAAAACTCATTTCCTCAGAAAAGACTGAACAACATAAGAAATGAAGTTTCTGTATTACTGCCAAAGTAAATTTTTTGCCTTTTCCCCTTCATTTATAAACTATATAATTGTTTCAGATGTGTTTTGAACTAGATATATCAAAATATGTAGCGAATAGCCAAATCCATGCATAAAGGGAAATTTATAATTTTAAATGCCTATATTGAAAACAAATAAAAGTCACAATAAGTTTACAAAATAATACTTTAAAATAAAGAAAAGAAAATATTAAGGAAAAAAGCAGAAGTAAAATGAACAAAAATGCAGAAGGAAAGAGCACAAGTAAATAGAAACAAATATCAATAGGAAAACAAAAAACAGTGAAAGCGTAACCTGGTTCCTTGAAAAAATTATAAAAATAAAACGTATCTCTTTCTAGACTTATCAAGAGAAAGAGAGAGGAGACACAAATTTCCTAAATCAGAAATTACATAAAGGACATCACTTTTGAATTTTCAGAAAATAAAATAAAAAGGAAAAATTATGAAGTATTTTATGCCAATAAATTTGACAGCCTAAATGAAATAGATTTTTTTAGAAAAACAAATTACTTATCCTGACTTGCTTTCCCCCACAAAAAAGAAAACTCCAAATAATGAAATTATATTTAAAATTAAAAATCTTTTGTGTGCCTGGCTGGCTCAGCTGGGTAAGCTTCTGACTCTTTTGACTCAGGTTATAATCTCACTGCTTGTGGGATTGAGCCCCACATCAGGCTCTGTGCTGACACCATGGAGCCTGCTTGGGATTCTCTCTCCCTTTCTCCTTCTTCCCCTCCCCTACTCATGCATGCACCCGTTCTCTCTCTCTCTCTCCTTCTCTCTATCTCTCTCTCTCTCCCCCAAAATAAATTCATAAACTTAAAAAGAGAATTAAAAGCTTTTCTACAAAGAAAACCATAGGTCCATATGTCTAAAGTATTTTTTGTCAAATCTTTTAGAAAGAAATAATGCTAATATTTCAGTCTTTCAGATAATAGTGAAGTATGCATTATCTTAATTTCAAAACCAAAAACAAAGTGACAAACTAACGTTCCTTTTTTTTTTTTTTTAATTTATTTAAAACTTTAAACTGTCAGCACTGTACCGGAATATGGAACTGTGAGATCATGACCTGAGCTGAAGTTGGATGCTTAACCAACTGAGCCACCCAGATTCCCCCAAAACTAGTATTTCTTAATGGAAAGAAAAATAGTATTTCTAAATGGAAGAAAAATTGAAACTGACAAAATTTAAAGCTGATAATACATAATGATGAATTGGGATTTATCTCAGGAAAGCAATATGTGTTAGCATCTTTAAATCAATAAGTGTAATACACCGTATAATTATGGTAGTATTTTGATGGGCTACGTTGCATAAAGAATGTATTGTTAGATTTTAATATTGTAGTCAGGTTGATATATTTCCAATCTTAATCAAAACTATTTCTAATCATCAGTCCCCACACATGGGTACATTAAAGAACAGTTTTAGCTTATAGGTGTCCAAAATATTCATAAAATTGCTTTGTCTTTAAAACTAAGAACTTTGAAAGTGTAAAATATTTTAGAGTTAGAAATATTTCATATGACTAAGAATTACAATATCAAAGTTAAGAATGTCCATACTAAATATAGCAAAAACTCTAATTTCCTCAGGAAGGTTATGACAGATTAACTAAATCTTAGAATCTGTTTTGTAAAGTAAGTAGCATTATGTGTAAGTCAAGATGAAAGATTACACCTTGTAGGCTACTCTTTCTAACCTTTTACGCTTTTACTAACCTCTTTCTAACCTCTATGCTTTTACTAACCTTTTTTTTTTATATTGAATTCTATAGACATTTAGTACTATTTTTTAAATTTTTATTTAAATTCTAGTACTTAACAGATAGTGTAATACTGGTTTCAGGAGTAGAATTTAGTGATTCATCACTTATATAAAATACCCAGCACTCATCACAAGTGCCCTCCTTAATCATTATCACCCATTTAGCCTCTTTTATTAACGTCATATCCCATTAACTGAATCGTACACTTACCAAGGGTTATTTGTGTGTATTTACAAATCTATTTATTCCTGATACAATTGTCAATTGCCACTATATAATTATATTAAATATACAAACCAATGAAATATGTGTGACCATTTTTAAGTTCTTGGATTTATTTAAAAAAATGTAGTGCATTGGAATGTGAAAAAGTTGTTTTTTAAGAAAATGTTCCTAGTGAATTAGGAATTTGATATAAAATAATTTTAAGTAATAATTGAATATTAAAATGTAAAAAGAAATTGTATTAGAAGCTTCACAAATTATGCTTTTCTGTATTTTAAATTTTTTCTAATGTTTGTTTATTTTTGAGAGAGAGACAGAGTGTGAGTGAGGGAGGGGATGCCAGAGAGAGAGGGAGACACAGAATCTGAAGAAGGCTCCAGGCTCTGAGCTGTCAGCACAGAGCCCGATGCTGGGCTCAAACTCACCTACTGTGGGATCATGATCTCAGCTGGAGTTGGACGCTCCTCCAACTGAGCTACCCAGGCACCCCTGTTTTTCTCTACTTTAAGAGAGTGAAAGAGACATGTCCCTATGTTGCTAGTGGTCTGGGAAAAAATGACAAAATCAAGATATAAATAGAGCATCCACACACGTAATCTATCATGAACACTGAAAAAGTGGCTAATAAGTACATACTTTTAAGGTAGAATTAGGCATATAAAGTATGCGCTCATCATTTGTCATGATTCTTTACTTTCATTGGCTCATTGCAAGTCATGTCAAATTATGACTTTTAAACTAAATATTGGGGTGCCTGGGTGGGTTAGTTGGTTAAGCTTCGATTCTTGATTTCTGCTTAGGTCATGATCTCATGGTTCCTGAGTTCGAGCCCCGCATCAGGCTCTGCGCTGACTTCACGGAGCCTGCTTGGGATTCTCTATCTCCCCCACCACTCAATCTCTACCTCTCTTTTTCAAAATAAATATTAAAAAATTAAAAATTAAATAAATAAAATTATTTAGCTTGGGTAGCTGAGTAAAATATTATGTATAGCTATATATTATCACTTACAACTGCAACAAAGAACTTTAATATAATGTCAAAAAACTGCAAAATAGATGAAATTTAGGAGTTTTATTATTAAGTTTGTTACTTGCAAAGAACTTTAAATGTCATTTTATAGAGGCAGTATGTCTAGATGAGATTATTTGAAAATAAGATGTTTATGAACTATATTTTCACAACCTTACTTGCCATTTGAAGGTAAAGGCTTTATTGAACTAAATATAATTTATGAGTTCTTTTTATACATAAATCTTTCATATAAATATTTAATTATTATAGATTTCAAAGAAGAAAATTGACACAAAGATGTTCAGGATTGTCCTAAAATGCCTCAAATCAAAAAGACTTAAGTTTCTCGGGAATTAGATGCCATTTTGTTGAAAGTCAGTAAACATATTGAGAATGTACAGCCTTTCTGCTTCTGCAACGTTTGTATTAAAACAAAGTTTTCTAAATTATTGTACCCACACAGTTACAACACTTCAAAAAGAGAGAGGAATGGAGGAAAACACAAAACAAAACCTCCAAAGCCCTTTTTGAATGAAAACAATATTTCTTTATTCTTCCACTTATTTATATGCAAAGAGTATCATTTTTCAAAGACACCTGAGTCATACTAGTAAGAATCATCTTGACTAGATCAAATAATTTTTAGTGAGTTCTAAAGACTGTGTCTCCTGGTTTTGTAGATGTCAGGCATTATAGAAGAAATTTCTATTTATTTGCATATAATGATGAGAGTCAATCTAAACTTGGGTAACAAATGTCACCATTTCTCTAATTATAGGAAAAGAAGTCTTGGTTTAGGTTTGTCATTTTTAACATATATTAGCAACTATAGTAAAAAATAAGTGAAAAGATCAGTAGAATTTAATTTTTGTTATTACAGAAATATATAGACCTAGACACTTTAGAATGAATGAATATATCTAATCACAACAGAAAGGTAAGATGAAATCAGATTCCAAATCTAGTCAGTTTGATTTCAATGCCTACATTTATTAGATTACATTGAAGTGACTCTTATTAACTCTGGATAGAAAATTAATGGCAAGTTCATAAGTTAGGAACACTTATTATGGTTGCTAATTATCAATAATGTACTGAAAAGCAAAGAAAAAATCTAGTCATGTTTAGTCTCCACCTGTAATTTGCTTAGGATATATTTCACTGTACATAGATTTCTTCCTGACATGGTAGATGAAGCTTCCTTCAACAGTGTCCTTAAATACCACAAAAAATAAATATGAAATCCAAACTCATTGTCTAAAATAATAGTGCCAGGCAGAGTATGTGCTGAAAATAACTAGTTCCGGGCTGCAAATTGCTGCAGTTAGCTGAAAATAGGAATACTACAAATCATTTGGGGAAGATTGTAAGAATCCTTAACTAAAAATCATTTGTAAAGACAATATGAGATATTCATCAAGTCTTCTTGCATAAGACACACAGTGGCAAATTATACTGAAGAGCTTGATACATGGTATAATCCTTTGCTATATTTACAATATTATAAATATCCCTAGAAACCAAATAGAGCTTTGGTCTACATTTTCACATAAACAACCTTTTTTTAAGTTGAAAGTTGCCTGGTCAAACAGTATAATTCAAGAAATGTCAGAGCTAGCTTCTCATAAATGGCATACTTTAGACATTTTACTGAGGTTGACGCTGTTTAAATAGATTTAATTCCTTAGGAAAAACTGTTACTGACCAAATTCAACTTAGGCATCCATACATAGCAAGGATGAAATGTTTTTATCGGTAGTGTCCTTTATTTTTCTTCTTCAAAATAGAATTAAAACTTCTCTGTAAAGGCATTTATTTTGGGCAGCTGAATAAGTTCATTGTATTTAATTCTTGAACAGTTAAAGTGAAGTATCTTCTAAGCCAAGTTGTTGAACAGCATGGAAGGCTAAACATATGAAGAGTGATTGCAGAAATATTCTGCAGGAAAGTCTCATTGCAGCCCTTTCTTCTAGCCTCTCACTACATTTGCTTAATGCATTTTTCCTCTGAGCGACATTTTCTAAAAACACATTTCCCATTTAGCAAGATACTATGTGCATAGCAGGAATATTGATGCTCGCTGTTCTATATACTAGGCAGAAAGTAACCCTTCTCCATGAGGCATGCTCTAAGGGCAGTTTTGAAAGTGAACATCCCCAGTTTTTATGATTAAATAGTAATCATTTTAATAATATTACAATTTTAATAAGACTACAGTGCTCTTAAGTAAAAGCAATAAAAATAGATGAGAAGTATTTTGTAAACAAAAATTTTCAGACTATCATCATGCAGATGTGAGAATTTTAACAACAGAAAAACATTATATATTCCTATATTGTTCTCTTTTTATAGTCAAATGGATATAGAGCTAGAAGAATGGGTAGACGGAAGGGTGAATGAATGGAAATGATAGTGAAACAGACAGGTGCATAAGATAGACGGATATATAGAGAAAGAGTGATAGGCAGACAAAATGGTCTTTATAAGAATGCAATACACATATATGCTGAATAACATAAAAACAAATGTAATTTAACTTATATTAATGAAAATAAAATAATGGATTATTTTAAAGAATTGTGAATTAATATTTATGAAAATAGATGTTTCATATCTATTGCCTGAAAAATCCTTTAACATTTAAAAGTAGTTATGAAAATAACACATTCTTTATATTGCATCTTCAAACTTTAACTTCCAACTGAAATCTTTCTCTCACTCAAAAAACAATAGTGCTTATACTTTTTTTCATCACCTCATCTTTTACAAGTTCCATCTCAAATGTTCATATGTGTTTACTGTTTTTTTATTTTCTCTTGATATTTTTATTCTCTGGACTTTATTATTTCTTATGATAAACCTCTTCTCCTCTTTCATTTCCCTTATGCTATGGGCCTCCCCTTTTTCACCTATTGTTTTTAAGCCCCTCTGTTTTTTGTTTTTTTGTTTTTGTTTTTGTTTTGTTGTTGTTGTTGTTGTTGTTGTTGTTGTTGTTTTAGTTTACCTATCTTCAGTAATTTTGTTATTATATGTCCTGAGGTCATGTTTACTGTTATTATCCAGCTTGGGATTCTTTGAGCTTTCTGGATCTATGAGTTTATGGGTTTTATGAAATTGGGAAATGATTTTTGTCATGATTTATTAACAAACTTTCCTTCCTCTCTCTAGAACTCCAATTAGATGTACTTCTCAAGAGAAGTATTTTTTTTCTTTCTCTCCCTCTCTGCTTCAGTTTGTACAGTTCATTTATCTCTTCCAAAGTGCCTCATCTACTGTTAGACCCATTTAATGATTATTTTTAAAATCTTACAAATTCTGTTTTCACATCTAGAATTTTCATTTTTGTATTTTCTACTTTTCTCCACATTTTGTCCACATTTTCTTTTAAATCTGCCAGCTATATATATATATAACAGCAGTTTAAAAGTCTTTGTTAGCTAAATCAATCTTTTCTGGCATTTCTAGGTCTGACTTTTCCTAATGTCTTTGGGTGAGATTTTTCTGTTTCTTCGTTTTGAATAACATTTTATTTTACTGAATATTGCTGAAATATTGCAGCCGTTTCATTGTTATATAATGGATTTTGCTGTCATTCTTTAACAAGTTAAATTTTATGCAGGTATGTAAGAAATTGCACATCAGCTTTACACTTTCAATTCCCTTTTATAAGTTTTCTTAAGGTGCCACCCATTGGCCTATATTCTAAGGCTGGTTGAGCCCAATTATTGAGGCATGAACATTGTGGAATTTCCTCTGAGTACCTGGATTCTCAGTGCAATCTCCTGATTCTGGCTAGAATCTGATTGCAGTGTGCAAAATTGGGGAATTCCTCAGTTTAGATCTTCCTGGTATATCCTTACCAAGCCTTATGGAGTTTCTCTAAGCCCATAATCAATTTGTATTCAGCAAAGGCTATAGAAACCTCATGTCTATTCTGGAGTTATTTCTACATAATTTCCTCCTGTTGATATTGTGCTCCACCATTTCCAGCTAATTAAGACAACACAATCTGGACCCTTCCTTCGTGACTCAGCAAGACTACTATGCTCTTCCTGAGTTCCCTTTTCCTATGTATAATTCAGGAAAATGCTTCCAGGAAAGCACTGAGGCAATCATAGGCTCACCTCAATTGTTTTCTTTCTTCCATGGGTTACTTTCCCAGGCTACCTTTGGTCCAAGTAGGAAAATAACAGTTTCATACATTTTACCTACTTTTCTTGGTTTATGGTGGAAGAAATAAATAGTACAAGTTATATCAACATTGCCAGAACTTGAAGTGATATTTTGTTTTTAAACTCTTCATTTTCATATAAGCATTTAAGACTATAAACTTGATTTTCCCTGGTTAATTCTGTAGACAAATTTTGATATGTTGTAAGGCAAATTCAATTTACAGTAAATGTCTACTGTGATTTGTTCTTTGATCTTTGGTTATTTAACAGTAAGTTTTTTAATTTCTAAAAATTTGAGAGTTAAAAAGAATCTTGTTGTTACTGATTTTTAATTCAATTACCTGTGGTCAGAAAACATGCTTTTGCATAGTTTCAGTCTTCCAAAATTTGATGTTATGCATTCAATCCTGAACATGGTCGATCTTGGTGAAAACTCCACGGGTGGTTAAAAAGAAGACACATTCTGAAGTCGTGGTGTATATTTTTCTGTCAATTAGATAAAAATTATTTGATGGTGATACACAAATTCTTTTTAGCCTTATTTGTTGCATTTATTTGTTTTGCCACTTTCTCTCAGTTATCAAAATCTACAATTATAATTATAGTTTGGTTTATGTTTCTCTTGGGTTTGTTCACTGTTCACTATGTGTATTTTCAACGCTCTAGCATCCCTGTTCCCCTCAGCCCCATAACACCTGCATTTGATATGCCTCATGTCTTGTCATTTGCATTCACAAATAAGTCCTTAGCAGAGACCCCAAAACTACTGCCACAAAAACTTGTGGAGCCTATGTTTATTTAGTTCCCTCTCTTCTAATGTTCTGCATCACAAATTCTCATTGTTTTAGAATTCCCATACTCTGATCTGTGACTTTTTAGTTCAGAAGGACAACATTGTCCTTCTTGTATTCCACTTCCCTCTGCTGCAGTTGGAAAATTGTTCATGACAGTGCTGAACTGTCTTAAGGCTCACTCAGAGGTTCCTCTTATTTCAGAGATCATGCCTTGTATTAACTGTTAGCCAATGTCTAGCAAATGTCTCATATAATTACAATTGTTTACACAGGAAAAGGTATCTTTTACTCTTATAAGTCACTGTGTAATGACCTAAATAAAAATCCTTTTATTACATTTGAAGTTGCATAATTTCAACAAATATTAATAGATTTAATGAATTCTTTCAATCTGAAGATCACTTCTTCTTTTGGTTAAGAAACAATTTCTTCAGGGATGCCTGAGTAGCTCAGTTGGTTAACCATCTGACTTTGGCTCAGGTCATGATCTCACAGCTTGTGGGTTCAAGCCCCATGTTGGGCTCTGTGGTGACGGCTCTGACCCTGGAGCATGCTTTGGATTCTGTGTCTCCCTCCCTCTGCACTCCTCCCTCACTTGCGCTCTTTGTCTCTCTCTCTCTCAAAAATAAACAAACATTAAAAAATTTAAAGAAATAATTTCTTCATTTTGAAAAATCTGTTCTATTGTCAAGATCCCTAATACAACAAAGAACTTGTTTTTATTTTATTTGTGTTACCTTCTATACATAATTTTCTATTTTTCTCTATTGTTCATGTTTACCATATTTGTTTTTACTTTTACTCATAATTAACAAGACCTGTTTTGACTTCCGTTAATCTAAAGTAGAAGAAGTATTTTAGAAACATTTCCAACATATCTAAAATCTGCTATTTCCCCCTTCAGATCATTACTTGAGAGCAGTGTATTGTATTTCTAATTGGCCTTTATATTATCTGACAGCATAGAAGCAAAAAAGTAAATTCACCTGGATTCTTAATAGATACAGATTCTTGATGTGAAAGAAACTATGTGGACAGTCATTTTCGTTCCATATGAATGTGATTCTCCTTTATTCAATTTTGTTTAAATCCTCATATCAGATTTCACTCCATCTGTTCAGGGATATTTTGTATCTATATGCAATCGCATTCTTTTCCTAATTCACTGGGAATCCCTACTATCTTTGATTTAGAAATACTCTCAATTCCAATTATTTGTTTTTCCTTTTTCACTAGTCTCTCCCTAGAAAGTACACACCTTTAAATGAACAGCAGGTAAATAATGCATTACATTTTGGTTTGGGGCCATTGTTTATTAAACTGTAACAAGGCAAGGACATTATTGCCTTCTTAGGCTGCCACCTTCCCTAGTAGTTCTGTCACATTTAGCTTTTCTTTAGTTTTCAGTTTTTATAAGTCTATTTATGATTGAAGATAATAGAACTTTGAATAATTAGGGACAAGGTACATTAGTCTTGTCTTTATAATATCCATGTGGAAGGACAGAAAATTGTCATTGTAATAGTATAATTTGACAGTTAATAAGTTTTTGTTATGTTTGTGGTCTCAAAAAGAAAATTTTTACTACTTTTTATCTGCTCCCATATATTTTTTCTTTGTACAAATTAGTGATAATGGTAAGATCAGAATTTTGTAGTTATATTTCTCTTCATAATAATAGTTGTTGGTTCGTAAATGCTGTTTGTTTTCCTAGAATGTTCTGATATCTTTCCCTAGTAACCATCTTCAGAGAATATATAGCATAAACATATTTTGCCACTTTCATTTTTTTAAATGTTCTATTCTGATTTATTTTTGTGTGTGTGTCATTTCTTTTGCTATTTTTTTTTTTAACTTGAAAGAGAGAGAGAGAAAAGGCATGCATTTGAGCAGAGGAGGTGCAAAGGAAGAGAGAGAGAAAATCTTAAGCAGGCTCCATACTCAGTGTTGAGCCCAACATGGGGCTCACTCTCATGACCATGAAATCATGACCTGAGCTGAAATCAAAAGTCAGGCACTTAGCTGGCTGAGCCACCCAGGCACCCATCTTTTGCTATTTTTATTTATTTTTTCTTTTATTAAGAGGTCTACCAGATAACTTTGGTTTGACATTTTAAACTCAATCACCTTTATAAATATTCTTCTAGAGCCAGTTTATAAATATTGAAAACTCATAGTATTTATTATAATTCCTTTTGAAATTTTCATTAGGTAACAAAAACCCAATAAAATGACAAAAATTTACACATTTACAACTTAATTGAGTTTCAAAAGGATAAGCCATATTTTGTAGAATGTTTTCCAATTTTCAATTATTTTTAATCCATACTTTCTAAATATGTGATATGTCCAAAATCTAAGATATTTTTTACTTATGTAATATTCATAATACATTGACAGTTCTATTATTTTTTTACAAATAACATTTATTTTCATACTTTTCTATAGAGAGATCATCAAACAAAATTGAAATAACTTATTTGCAATTTTATAATACAACTTTCTCATTATATAGACCTCATTTAAGATATAGAAATATTCCTTTTTCTAAATGATTATTTTGTGTATAATTTATTATCTTGATAAATTATCTTTTGATAAATCAAAAGAGAAAGATGAGGGGTACCTAGGTGGCTCAGTTGGTTAAGCATTAGACTTCAGCTCTGGTCATAATCCCATGGTCTGTGAGTTTGAGTCTGCATTGGGCTCTCTGCTGTCAGGACAGAGCGTGCTTCAGATTCTCTGTCATCCTCTCTCTCTGCCCCCCCTCCATTCTCTCTCTCAAAAATTAATAAACATTTAAAATCTTATAAAAAAAAAAGATGAAAGAGGAATGAATATTTTATTTCTCCTATGATAGAATTCTAAAATAACCCCTGACACCTGATATCCTTGTATAATCCCTTCCTCGTAAAGGAATGTGAAACCTATGAACATGATGGAATTTCATTCCCACAATTATGTTACATCATATGGTAAACAAATATTTTTCCGATTTAATTAAGTTCTATAATCAGGTGACTTTGCGTTAATCAAAGCATAACTCCTGATAGCCCTGACTTAATCAGATAAATCCTTAATAGAGGCAAAAAGTAGCTGAAGAGCTTTGCTATTGGTCTTTAAGAAGCAAATTGCTATGTTGTAGAGAGGGTCATATGGCAGGGTAACCTCTATTTACTGGTATCCCCACATGTAGACTTAACGAATGAACAGCCACTGAAAGGCTGCTTATCAACAGACACTGAGTTTGAAAGAAGGTTCCAATCTCAGCAGACACCACGGCCCTAGACAGAGCTTTCAGTTCAGCATGATGACACTCTGAGCATAGGACCCAACTAACCCATTCCTAGAATCTTGATCCAGGGAAACTTTGAGATAATAAATAAGGTAGTTTTGTTGTTACTGTTGCTCTTATTGTTTACCCACAAAGCTGTGCCAATTTGTCCATAGCAATAGAAAATGAATACAGTTTTGGCAAATACACACTTGTTGTACACTGATGCCTTAAATCCATCTGCAATTCCAACCTTTCCAAGAAGCTCCAGATTTTTGCCAGCATCTCAAAAACCCTTTAAATTCTGTATCTATGACTCTTTATTTGTAATAGTTCAATATAACAGGTTTTCCTTTTTTTCTCGAAAACCAACTCTTCTAGTGTTTTATTAGTGACACAATTTTTTTCTTATCCCCTGGGCTGAAACTGTATAATTTATCTGCTGCAACACAATCCTCATAATCACTTCACAAGTGTCAGCATCAAAAGCCTTATGTCTCCACTCTTGGCATCAATGCGCTAAAGAATTAGAGTTGGGCACCCAAAGTGAAAGCAGAAAATTGTTTTATTAAAGCAACAGTGTACTCTCAGGTCAGAGGCGGAAGGTTCCTAAGAGTGGAAGCAGCCCCTAAGTTGTGTTGGATTGGATATTATGGGGTCTCTCTGGGCTGAGAGGAACTATGAGGTATAGTGGGGTGGCCTCTAATGAAGACTACTTCCAGTCTTTTGGGAGACCCCTTCTACATGTTGGGAGGGGTCGTTTTTGACACTACAAGGTTTATACCTGAACCATCATGGCAACCCTTCTCCACGGGAACTCTGAAGGATATAACTTCAATGTAAATGTATTATGATGAGTCTAGCGTTGAACCTGGGGCAGGATGGAAGAGAAGAGTGGTTTTTGGTCTGTCAACCCCAAGGTCTTGGGAGCCACAAGGTCAGGATGTTGTGCCCTGGGCTTCTAATGTGTGACCTATTTATCACCATCCTTGCTTCCAGCTCCATGTCTAACTAACTGCCTGGTCTGTCACAAGTATTTATTAAGATTATATTTCCAAACACTGTGGCATTATCTAGGTTAATGCAAAAGAAGCACACAACTGTTTTTATAAAACTGCTTTCTTATAAAACACTTTATACTTACATCATCAAATTTTGATCCTCAAGAGACCAAGTCTTGTTCCTACTGTACAGATAAAGAAAATTGAAGCAGAGAGATTTAAGTGATCTCTTAAAGATCAAGATATAGTAATTAACAGAATTAGGAACAGAAATTAAGTATTTTAACCCCAGGCTCAGTGATCTTTTTGTCACACGTTGTTCTATATCAAGGAGGAGGGTTACCTAGCCTATACCCTTTCTGTCACCCAGTTCTATATCAAGGAGGGCTATAGCCTGAGGGTTACCCAGATAGATTTGGGAGGCAGAGGACATGGCTTGAACTCACATCAGATGATTTGCTACCTCTATTTCACTCAGCAATTTACCTAACTTACTTATGCCTCAATGTATTTTACCACGAAGATGACTAATAATAGGAATGTATAGATTTTTATGATTAAATTAACTCTGTATGCAACACTCTGATGTAACTTGTTATATAGTATCGAGAGGCTCAGTATAGGCTCCTAATGTCATTGCAGTATCTCCAAATGTCATTTTTAAATCTTCATGGATTCTGCAGAGGATCTGGTTCTTGTTGAAATCACCCACACTTTCAGACTTCATGCAAAAAAAATCATATTATTGCTACTTAGTTTTCTCGAAACAATACTAGGAAAACACAATTAACAGAATTTGAGTAACATCTGATGTGGGATCAAATGTTGGATATCATTCATTGTATATTTGGTAGAACAATTCACTTGTTCTGTTTATTAATCACTGTTCTCAGCTTCACTGTAAATTACATTCACTGTCTATATTTTCAAATTATAATTCTGTGTCCCCTCCTGGATAATTGGATACAGTCAGGAACACTGAGTTTATTATTCTATATTAGGCATTTAGGATAAATTCATCTTTATCCTCAAATTAAGACAACCTAGACATATCATCTCTATAGTAATTGAACAATTGAGTAAAGATTATTTTAGTTGGAAGTATCATCAGCCCCCTTCAAATAATCTCAAGCAGAAACGAACATTTATCAAAGGACACATTAAGATCCGACTTGAAAAAGAGAGAGAGAGAGAAGGAAATTTAACTTGACCTTGAAGTTATTGAAACTAAGGAGAGAAAGATTGTCAGGAACCAGGCAGTCTCTTTTCTATTTCTCCCAGATCTGCTTCTCTCTGCATAGGAAGATTCTAACCTCTGAATTAAATGCACACTGGTCATTCACTGTTATTGTTGCTATTATTTGTTTATATGCACAGGGTTATCAATAATAGAGTTCATGACTTGGCCTTCTGTTCAAGCAGGAATTATATATGGCAGTCATTGTTGCTCTTGTATTCCTTGGTTGGTAAAGATAACAGCCTGTGGAATGGACACTTAAAAATGTCCCTATGCTTTTCTATAAGTCAAAATTTCTAATTCTTGACATTTTTTGTCACTGGCATAGTTTTGAGTTGTGTGTATATACACATGTTAGTGCTAAATTTAGTGCTAAAAAGATCTCACTTCTATTTTTATTCACTGCCGCAACCCTTCCTTGCCGTTTCATCTCCAAAAAACCAGTAATTTTCAAGACTGTTGCTTGCTTCTCTAGTTTCAGATCCACCACTGCTTACAGCAAATCCCAGTAATTGTTACAGCATGAGAAACCAACTTTACTTAAATATACAGTCAAACGTTGGCTTGCGAGCATAATTCGTTCCAGAAACATGATTGTAATCCAAAGCACTTGTATAGCAAGAACCATTGGCTCAGGGTGTCTTGCTGGCTCAGTTGTTAAGTGTCTAACTTCAGCTCAGGTCATAATCTCATGGTTCATGGGTTCGAGCTCCATGTCAGGCTCTGTGCTGATAGCTCTGAGCCCAGAGCCTACTCAGATTCTGTCTCCCTCTCTTTCTGCCCCTCTCCCACTCCCACTCTATTTTTCTCTCTCTCTCAAAAACAAAATAAACATTAAAAAAATTTAAAAAATAAGAACCTTTGGCTCAGTTGTGATCATGTGACATTTGGCATCCCGTACTACTCATATTGCAAGATATCTCCCGTTCATCAAGTTAAAACTTATTAGAAATATATGCTTGTCTAACAACACTCACAGAACAAGTTACTCGCAAACCAAGGTCTTACTATGCATTTTCAGTGACACTTTCCCAAAGGGTCTACTATAACTTTTTCTTTCATTGCCCTTGGTGATTTGGTCTTATCTAATAAATACTTTTTTTTTTTTACCTTATTACTCCTCAGCATAGGAGTCCCTAATAAGTCCTTATTAAGGACATGTTCTTATGGAAACCTAATTCTCTTTTCACTAGGTGAAGATTTTGATACACTTTTTTTTTTTTCTAATCCATTTTGTCTGCCTCAAATTCAAGTTCAAAGCTATTTTCTTTCATAAAATTAAAACATTTTATATTTTAATTTATCCTCAGAAAAGTAATCTCTGGTTATTTAGGAAAAAGTAGATATAAACTAAATGATAAATGCTATATTTAAATATGTGGTAAAATACTACAAGCTATTAACTTTAAAAGCCCAGAAATAAACCTGCACGTAACTTATAACTTATTTTTTTCTCAGTCTTTCAGTCTTTTCCCTATATATAATCCTCTATAAATAAAAATGAGATTCAAAAGCACACCCATTAAAATCTACATATTAACATAGTGTCAGTGCATATATGTACAAATGATTTAAATAATTTTATTGCCTATTTTATTACACTCAAGTCCCTTCCCTGGGAAATTGAGTTTTGTGTCAGTTACATGAAAAGCACATGTATAACATTATGTAAAATATTTAAAACTAACAAACAGAGACCACTGGTGTGTCATAAATCATGCATAAGTGGTATTTTATTAAAACAATGTATTATAATCAAAGTTACTGTTCTAACTTACATTTTCTTTCAAAATACTATTTTGTATTTGTTTCCAAAAAGAAAAAAGTATGCATCATTTTAGCTTTATCAATGTTCCATACAAAATATTTTTAAAGGCATCTGAAAACATTTTAAAATCCTATACCCAGAAAATTATTTTTAATTATTTTTCCAATACCGGTTTATTTAAAAATAATTAATTATTTTATTAAATGGTACTTTAGAATTATCTTAAGTTTATTTATTTATTTTGAGAGAGAGAGTACACACAATTAGGGGAGGGGCAGAGAGAAGGAGAGACAGAATCCCAAGCAGGCTCCATGCCATCAGCACAGAGCCAGATGTGAGGCTCGAACCAGGAACTGTGAGATCCTGACCTGAGCAGAGATCAAGAGTCAGCCACTTAGCCAAATGAGCACCCCCAGGCACCCCTAGACTTTTTAATTAAAACCCTTTAGGAACATTGAATGCAAATGTCTTATACATTTTCTGTTGTTTGGATGTTGTTGCCGCTTTTAAAAATAGCTTCCTTTATATTAGTTTTGTCACAAGAACAACCATCTCTTTGAAACAAAACAAAACAAACCTTTTCATCCAGATGGTATTGACATGGTCTAAGAGTCGAAGTTATTTCCTTTCCAAGCTTTCTTCAAACAGCTTTTAAGGGCTTCATTTAGAAGTTATCTTCTGGTTCCTTTTGGATTTAAACAGTTTTCCACTTCTGTATTAAACTCAGTGAAGTAGAGTTTGTTTCATTTTGTTTTTGTTTTGGCTGCAAGATATTTGTGAACTAGATAATCCCATAATTATCTAATTTAAGTAGTTATTCTCATCATTATCTTTCATTTAAAGACTTGTCAATTCCTCATGTAACAGCCAGGGGAAAAAATGACTATTCAAGCCTAAAATCAGGCAATGATATGTTGATTTCTTTGCATTTTGTTACCTTGGCAGCAAGTAAATTTCTCTCAGAAGTATTGTTGAATATCTTAAAATTTATTATACCTAAAAATCATACCAGCTCATTTTAAAGTACAAGCTTTTAAAAATCTGTGATTATAGTTTAATATTAGACCTAAAAGATAATAGTGTTGCTTTTCATAGAGGGTAGTTTTATCTCCCTAACATTTTCAACTTTATTTTATTTGAATTATTTATGTTAATGTCTTTTTTATCCAGCTATTCAAAAAATTAACATAATATTACATATATTTTATGGGATTTCAAAGGTAGTAATTGAACTACATTTCTCCTGAAGTAACTAGCTGAGCTACCCTTAATGATGAAAATCTCTAATTTTAAATGTTCTAAGAATATAATGTATAATGTGTATATACTTATGCACTCAAGTGCACATATACACAGAAAACACATTTATTTGCCCACATGTTAGGTAACTTTTTTTGTTACTGGCCTTTTCATTTCTTCATCAATTTCTCACACATGCTGCAATGAGAATTAAGGAGGGAAAGTAAAATGGTAACAGTACCCCACTTCAATGGGGTACTGTTCAAAAAAAACATATATTTTAAAGGGAAGCTTTCTAAAGCCTGTTAGTATGGAAATCACAGCAGATTCTGTTACAGTATTTGCAATAGTAAGAAAAGAGTTACTGCTTTGAGGGTCTGATGAGTCCTCAGAGGTACATCTGAAAACAATGCCAGATGGTTGTAGAGGAGTTCATTCTAATGATACTTAGACAGTCAACTCTTCATTTTTCATCAACATGGCAATGCCCATCTGCATTCTATAAATTCTTTGACCTGGACCAACCCCATACCCTCATTTTTGTTGGTAACACTCAACTTTGTTTTGCCAAGGCAAGTCCAGGAAAAGGACAATTCAGGTGAAAATAAGCAAAAACTTGGTGCAAATAGTCGTGCATCGTGGATCTGATAAATCTATGTGTATATATAATGTACAATCTTGAGAATGACCCTTCTTCTTGATGATGGGTACTTTCTCTAACCCTTACAACTCTTATCTGGTCAATTTCCTCAATGACAAGATACAGGATATCTTTACTAATATTTCATCATAATCATTTGTTTTGATGAAATCAGATAATAAATTCCAATCTACATTTTAATTCAGCTCAAGTAACATTCATATCAGCCAAAATTACACTGTAGATGCTACAAATGAATGTTCCCTTTCATTTATGCTGCTACTACAGCTCTGCTCATTATAATCTATTAAATTGAAATATGAACATTTTCTAAATATTGAAATATTGCCCTGAAAGTGCAGTATAAATTTATTTTATCATTGCACTAAAATCTTTTCCTTATCCCATATGCCACATAGAGAGTGGTCAATTAATAGCATTGGACAAGCAAATGTCCTTTGATTTGTCTATATAAGAATATATATATATATATTAAATAATTTTATACAAGTATATTTTCTCATTAGTGATAGTCTTAATTGTTTTCTCGAAATGGCTTTTGTAGTAGCCTTGTAGAGAAATCATAACAAATAATATTTTCTGAGCATTACTTTGTATTCTATATTTTGCTACATTTCTTTCTTTCATTTATTTGATTTGCCAAAGCATATAAAATCTTTTTTATTTTTTTTTTTAAATTTTTTTTTTTCAACGTTTTTTATTTATTTTTGGGACAGAGAGAGACAGAGCATGAACGGGGGAGGGGCAGAGAGAGAGGGAGACACAGAATCGGAAACAGGCTCCAGGCTCCGAGCCATCAGCCCAGAGCCTGACGCGGGGCTCGAACTCACAGACCGCGAGATCGTGACCTGGCTGAAGTCGGACGCTTAACCGACTGCGCCACCCAGGCGCCCCAAAAGCATATAAAATCTTGATATTTGAAACATTATTTAAAATTATGTATAGGCTATCTCTTATAATCCCACTGAATATTTTATCTTTGTTTGCTTATAACATTTATTTTTTACACCTGTTGTTTGTATATCTAGTTCCTTTGTTTAAAAACTTAAAACACTTTAAGCCTATAATCTGGGACTTCTTTTATGACTCTCATAATAGCTGTCATAAGTGTTTTACATTTACTAAATGCCCAATACATGACTCCCCAAAGTAATGAAACATACAGCTTTTCAAAACAGTGGTTAAGAGGTGAGGAGGTGTGGGGTGCCTAGGTGGCTCAGTTGGTTAAGCAACCAACTCTTGATTTTGGCTCAGGTCATGATCTAACAGTGGTGGGATAGAGGTGGAATTGAGCCTGGCATTGGCTCCATGCTAAGCATGGAGACTGCTTGGGACTCTCTCTCTTCCCTTCTCTCTACCCCTCCCTTGCTCATTCACGTGTACACTCTCTCCTCCTCTCTCTCAAAGGTAAACAAGTAAACCTTGAAACAAAAGTGAAGAGTTGTATGATGTGAGGTGTGAGAATGAAAGTGGCAAGATGTGCAAGGTCCTTTAGGTCATAGTAAGAAATCTGGATTTTACTCTATGCAAAATGGGAATCCACTGGTAGTTTGGAATAGGGGTGACATGATGTGATTTATGTGTTAGAAGAACATTAGATATGGTTTAAGGACTACACTGTATTGGGGCAAGAGAATAGAAGGAAGTCCATTTAGTGGACTATTATCATTGCCCATGTAGAAAAGATAATAGTTTGATCCAGGTGGTAATTATGGAGTTGCTGGGAAATAGTTAGAATATGGACTTTTTATGAAAAAAGAAAACCTATTTAAAAGGGTGCAAAAATATTCGGCAAAATACAATACTGTTTTTTAAATATTTATGTATTTTGGAGCAGGAGGGAGGGGCACAGGGAATTAGAGGATTCCGAAGCAGGCCTCCGAAGCAGGCTCTGTACTGACGATAGAGAGCCCCATGCAGGGCTTGAACTCACAAACCGTAAGATCATGAACAGAAGTCCAAAGCTCAACCAACTGAGCCAGCTGGGAGCCCGCATGCTATTTTTTGATAAAAACACCCTACACACTAGATATAAAAGGAAACTTCCTCAACCTCATAAAGGACATCTGTGAAAAACCCACAGCTAAGACATATGTAATGGTCAAGACTGAAGCTTTTCCTCTAGGTCAGGAACAAAATAAGAATGTCTTCTCCGATACAAGGTTTTTTTATTTTGTTTTTGGGTATTTTGCTGAGGAAAATTTTCTGTAATTATACAGTGGTGATGGCTACATAACTTTGTGAATATACTAAAACCCACTAAATTGTGTAATTTGAAATGAATTTTATGGTATGTGAATTATATCTCCATTTTTAAAAATGGATATTTTTGAAAGTTAGTTTGCTTCCAGGATATGATAAAGGTAGAAGCCAACAAGAACTTCCAAGTCTGACATAAACTGGCAAAATAGAACTGTCATTTACTAAATTCAGAAAAACTGAATTCTCACTATTACTATCATATAAAAAAATTGTTTATATTTGTATTTTGTGGACAAAAATGGAGTTCAAAACATAAATTTGAGTTGACTGATGATGAAGTAGATTGATAATTTGGTGAATTTGATAGTCTCCTTTATTTATGAATTTATTTTTAATTGAGATAAAATTCACATAGTATAAAAATCACCTCATAAACCTACATTGCAGTGGTTACAATATATTCACAAAGCTGTGTAATATATAATCTTTGTTTGTTATATAATTTGTTATATAATTCCAGAACGTTTTTCTCATCCCAGTAAAGAGACCAAATACCCACTAGTAATCACTATCCATTCTGAATTCCTCCCCCACACAGTCTTTGCCCACCTTTAATCTACTATCTTTCTCTCTCAATTGGCTTGTTCTGGACATTTCATATTAATGGAATCATATAATATATGGTCTTCTGTATTTGGATTCTTTCACTTAGCATAACATTTTCAAGACACCTCCATGTCCTAGTAGGTATTTGCTACTTTTCATGGCTGAATTATATTCTGTTGCATGAATATACCACATATGTTTATACATTCATCAATTGATAGATGTTACTTTCACTTTTAGGCTCTTATGAATACTGCTATAAACATTCATGTATTAAGTTTTTGTGTAGACTTATATTTCCAACTTTCCTAGGCATATACCTGTAAGTAGAACTGCTGGGCCATACGGCACTTTATGTTCATCTTTGTGAGGAATTGCTCAACTGTTTTACAAAGCAACTGAATCATTTTACATTCCTACCACCAATATATGAGGCTTTCACTTCTCACATGATTACCAAACTCTCTGTCTTCTGTCTTTTTAATTAAAGATTTTCTATGGTGTAAAAAGTGGTACGTCATTGAAGTTTTAATTTGCATTTGTCTAATTACTAACAATGTTGAGTGACTTTTTATACTTTTTGGTCATATATGTATAGAATTATATTAATATAGTTATGTTAATTATATTAAGTTATATTGATATGAACTGATTGACTCAATTATTAATATCATATATAATTATTAATATGACATTAACTAATACAATTATATTAACTGTATATTAAATCATTGCCATATACTATGTCTGTGTATATGTGTATATTATATATATATGTGTGTGTGTGTGTGTGTGTGTGTGCGTGTATGGCATGGCTATTGAAACCCTTTGCCCTTTTTTTATTAAATGAATTTGCCATGTCACATTGTATAAGTTTAAGGTGTACAGCCTGTTACTTCAATACACTGATATATTATGATTGCCAATACAGTGATATTTATCATATTACATAATTATATTTTCTCTATGTATTATATTGTACTTTAGGTCCTTATTTTTTTTTACTACATGTTATAAGTCTGTACCCTTAAACACTATCACTCTTATCCTCCACCCTCACTCCCTGGTAAACACAATTTTTACCTTTTTAGATTCCACCTGTAAGCAAAATCATAAGTACTTGCCTTTTTCTGTCTGACTTATCTTGCTTAGCATAATGCATTCAAGGTCCATTCATATGGTCACAAATGGGAGGATATTTTCCTATCTCATAGCTGAATAATATTCATTATACATATATACCATATATTTTTTATCCACTCATCTATTGATGAGTGGATATAATTTTCCATATCTCAGTCACTGTGAATAATCTTGCAATATACATGGGAGTACACTTATTTCATAGAAATCCTGTTTTCATTTCCTTTAACTAAATGCTCAGAAGCATAATTGCTGGATCATAGAGTAGATCTACTTTTAATTTTTTTTTTTAATTCTTAATTGTTTGAGGAACCTCCATATTGTTTTCGATAGTGGCCTTGCCATTTTACATTGCTGCAACAACACATAAGGTTTCCCTTTACCATACCCTCACCAGTACCTGTTGTCTCTATCTTCTTGATGATAGCCATTCTAATGAATATGAGGTGATATCTCATTGTGGTTTTGATTTGTATTGCACTGATGATTAATGATGTTTAGCATCTTGTCATGCGTCTGTTGACCATTTAGTTCTTCTGCCCATTTAAAAAAATTAATGTTCATTTATTTTTGAGAGAGAGAGTGTGTGAGCAGAGTCGGGGTAGAGAGAAGGAGACACAGAATTTGAAGCAGGCTCCAGGCTCTGGGCTCTCAGCACAGAGCCTGACGCAGGGCTGGAACCCATGAGCTGTGAGATCATGATCTGAGCTGAAGTCCGACGCCCAAGTGTCTGAGCCATTCAGGCGCCCTTCTTCTGACCATTTTTAAAATGGATTGTTTTGTTGTTGTTATTGACTGAGGTCCATATATATTGTGGCTGTCAACCCCTATCTGATATATGGCTTGTAAAAATTCTCACACTCTGTTGGTTGTCTTTTTTTTTTTTTAATTTTTTATCTTTGTTTTATTTTATTTATCCTTATTATTATTATTGTTATTATTTTGCTGTGCAGAGTTTTTTAGTGTTATGTAGTCTCAGTTATTAATTTCTGATTTTGTTGTTTGTGCTTTTAGCATAATGTCCAAGAAAGCATTGTCAAGCCTAATATCAGTGAGCTTCTTCTCTACATTTTCTTCTGGGAGTTTTATGGTAGCAGGTCTTATATTTAACTTAAATTAATTTGAGATAATTTTTGTGAGTGTGTGAGTTGGGGTCCAATTCCACTATTCTACAGGATTTCTCCAGTTTTCCAACACCACTTGTTGAAGAGATTATCCTTTTCCCATTGGGTATTTTTGGCTTCCTTGTTGAATATTTGTTGACCATATATGCTGAGGTTTGATTCTGCACTCTGTTCTGTTCCACTGGTAGGTGTGTCTGTTTTATGAAAGTACCATACTGCTTTTATTATTATAGATTTATTGTGTAGTTTAAAATCTGGAAGCATGATATCCCTCACTTTTTCTTTTTTCTCAGGATTGTTTTGGCTATATGGGATCTTTTGTCGTTCCACACAAATTTTAGGGTTTTTCTTCTATTTTGGTGAAGAATGCCTCCCGTATTTTGAGGGGGGCTGCACTGAAGCTGTACATGACTTCGTGTAGTATGGCCACTTTATCAATATTAATACTTCCCCATGAACATGGATGTGTTTTCCTTTGTGTCTTCAATTTCTAACAGCAAAGTCTTGTAGTTTTTATTGTACAGATCTTTCACTCCCTTGGTTAAATTTATTCCTAAGTATTTTATTGTTTTTGATGCTATTGTGACTAGATAGTTTTCTTTGTTTCTTTGCCAGATGCTTCATCTGGAGTTAAAGAATGCAATTCATAGAGTTAAAGAATGCAATTTCTGCATGTTGATTTTGTATCCTGCCACTTTATGGATATTAGTTCCAACAGTTTTTTTACTTACTCTTTGGGATTTTCTATATACAAAATCATATCGTCAGCAAATCAGGAAATTTTACTTTTTCCTTTCCACTGTGGATGCTTTTATTTTTTTGTCTTGCCTAATTGCTCTGGCTTGGACTTCTAGTACCATAGTCAATGGTTGTAGTGAAAGTGGCCATCCTTGTCTTGTTTCTGATCTTAGGAAGGAACATTTTCAAATTTCCCCCACTGAGTATGTTAGCATCGGGTTTGTTATATATGTCCTTTATTATATTCAGATGTGTTCCTTCTGTACCCAATCTATTCAGGCTTTTATCATGAAAGAATATAGTATTTTCACAAATTCTTCTTCTGCATCTATTGATATAATGATATAATTTTTATCTTTCATTGTATTAATGTGATTCATTACATGTATTATTTTTGTATGTTGAATCATCCTTGCATTTCAGGGTTAAATCTCACTTGGTCATAGTTTACAATCCTTTTAGTGTGTTCTTAAGTTGTTTTCAAATATTTTGTTGAAAAATTTTGCATCTATATTCATTAAGACTGTTGGTCTTATAGATTTCTTGTAGTATCCTTATCTGGTTTGAGTATCAAAATAATACTGCTTTGTACAATGAGTTTGGAAATGTTCTCTCCTCCTTGATATTTTGGAAGAGTTTGAGGAGTATTGGTGTTAATTTATTAAATGTTTGGTGGAATTATCCAGTGACTCAATCTGGTTCTAAGAGTTTTCTGTGCTGGCAGTTTTTTGGTTAGCGATTTGATCTCTTTATTCATTCTCATTTATTCTCGTCTGTTCAGATTTTATCTTTCTTCCTGATTCCGTTTTGGCAGGTTGTGTGTTTCTAGAAATGTATCCTTTTTTTCTGTGTAATTTCTTTCTTATGTAATTTTTTGCACATAATTGTTCATAGTAGTCCTTATGATTCTATGTATTCCTGAAATGTCAGTTGTAATGTCTTGTCTTTAATTTCTAATTTTATTTTTTGAATCTTCTCTTTCTTTTCTTAGTCAAGCTAAAGGTTTGTCAATTTCATTTATATTTTCAATAAACCAGCTCTTAGTTCTGTTGATCCTTTTTTGTTGTTTTTCTGGTCTCTGTTTCTTTTATTTGCACTCTGATCTTTATTATTTCCTTCCTTCTGCTAATTTGGAATAGTTGGTCTTTTTTTTTCTACATTCTTGAGGTGTAAATTTAGGTTTTTTTTTTATTTGAGATCTTTCTAATTTTGTAATATTTGAATGTATTACTATAAACTTTCCTCTCAGAAGTGCTTTAGTTGCATCCTACAATATTTGTTTTATTATATTTCCATTTTTATTTGTCTCAAGATAATTTTTTGTTTCCTTTTTTTATTTCACTTTTGACTCAGTGGTTGTTTAGAAGTGTGTATGTATAGTTTCCACATATTTGTGTTATCTTCTCAGTTTCCTTTTGTTGTTGATTTCTAGTATTGTGCTCAGAAAAGATATGGTTTCAGTCATTTTAATTTGCTGAGATTTGATCTGTGATCTATCTTATGATGTATTTTGGAGAATGTTCCATGTGCACTTGGGAAGAAGTTATATGCTGCTGCTATTGGTTGGAATGTTCTTTATATGCCTGTTAAGTCCGTTTGTTCTAAAATATGTTTCAAATTCAACCTTTCCATGTTGATTTTCATGGACAATCTATTTCTGATAGTGAAGTATTGAATTGTCCTACCATTATTGTATTTTTTATTTCTCCCTTAACATCTATTATTATTTGCTTAATATATTTTGATGCTCTGGTACTGGGAACATATATATTTATGATTGTTGTATATTTTTGATATACTCATCTCTTTTATCATTATATAATGGTCTTCTTATTTTCTTATTACCCTTTTTGGCTCAAAGTCTATTTTGTCTGATATAACTATGGCTTCTGTTGATTTCTTTTTGCTTGAAATATCATCTTCCATCTTTCACTTTGAGCCTAGTTGTCTTGAGAGCTGAAATGAGTCTCTTATAGGCCACACATATTTGGGTTTCATTTTTTTTATCCATCCAGCCTCTCTGTAACTTTGGACTGGTGAATTCATTTCATGTACATTTAGGTGATTCTTAGTATTTAAGGATTTACTACTGCCATTTTATCTTTTGTCTTCTGAGTATTTTGTCTTTCCATTGTTTGTTTTTCCTTCTGTTTCTGTTTATCTTTGTAAGTTGGTGGTGTGCCATAGTGATCTGTTCAGTTTACATTTTTTGTTGTTGTTTCATAACTCTGCTCTAGATTTTCTCTTTTGTTAATATGGAGTATACACAGGGGCGCCTGGGTGGCTCCATCGGTTGAGCGTCCGGCTTTGGCTCAGGTCATGATCTCACTGTTCGTGAGTTCAAGCCTTGCCTTGGGGTCTGTGCTGACAGCTCAGAGCCTGGAGCCTGCTTCGGATTCTGTGTGTGTGTCTCTCTCTCTCTCTGCCCCTCCCTCACTTGCACTCGGTCTCTATCTTTCTCAAAAATAAATAAACATTAAAAAAGTAAAAAAAAAAACATGGAGTATACATAAACATCTTATAGATAAAATAATCTTTTTATGCTGAGAGCAATTGATTTTCATTTGCTTAAAAACGTTCTATTATTTTACCCTTTCCCTTTTATATTTTCTCATGTCACAAATTATCTCTTTTTATGCTATGATTTCATTGCCAAGTTGTAATAGCTATTGTCATTTTCAATGTGTTTTTTCTTTAAACTTTATGCTATAAATTGAGTTTAATATACTATTCTAAATATAGTTATAGTTTTCTAATTCTATTTATCACCTTAATTGGAAATTTGTATACTTTTTGTTCTTTAATCTCGAAAAGCTCCTTTCATCATGTATTGTTATAAGTCAGGTCTTGTGATGGCAATCTGCATCAGCTTTTGTCTGTCTGGGAAAGCCTTTATTTCTCCTTTAATTTGGGGGGGATAACTTTGCTGAATAGAGTATTCTTGGAAGGTAGGGGTTTTTTTTTTTTTCATTTAATATGTTGAGTATATTATTTTGCTGTCTCAATGCATGTAGGGTTTCTGCTGAGAAATCTGCTGATAGCTTAAGGGTGGAGGAGGTGTCCCTCTATAGGTTACTGTCTTTATTTCTCTGGTGGCTTTTATGGTTCTTTATCATTGATATTCAACAGTTTTAATGTAATATGTCTTGGAGAAGATATTTTTTCATTGACATAATAAGGTGTTCTATTAGCTTCATGGACTTGTATATCCAGTTCCTTCCTTAGGTTTGGAAAATTCTCAGCTGTTACTGTTTTAAAGATACTCCTGCTCTCTCCTCCCTTTCTTCTTCTTCCAGTATACCCATTAAAATTATGTAGGCTCTTCTGATGGAGTCAAATAATTGTCACAGGATTTCTTCACTTTTTAAAATCTTAGTTCTCTCTCTTCTTAAGCCTGGAATCATTTTTATATTTCTATTCTCAAGCTCACTTATTCTCTTTTCCTTCTGATCTACCGTACTTTCAGTACATTGTAATGCATCCTTCAACTTACTTATTGAGTTCTTCGGCTCCATAATTTGTTTGTTTCATCTTTGGAATTTCAATATCTTTGAAAAAGGACTCCTTCTGTTCATTAATTTTACTCCTGAGATCCTTATATTGCCTTACTAAGTTTTCTTGTAGCTCTTAAATGTCTTCATTACAGCTGTTTTGAATTCTTTGTCAGTTTGTAATAATCCATGTTTTCGGATCCAGTTGCTGGAAATTGTCATTTTATTTTTGTAATATGATATTAGCATGATTTTCTGGTGTCTGAAGAAAATTGACTCTGCTGCAGAATCTGAAATAGCAAAAACCTTTCTCACTTAGGCAAAGTTTGGCTTACTTTGATTCTAACAGTTCAACAGGTTGGTGATTAGAAGTCTGCCTTTTATTTGCCAGAGGGTGGCACTATAGCACAATAGCACTATAGCACTGACTAGCTGCTAAGGTTGGAGTGTGTGTATAAAAATAAATAAATAATAATAAATAATAAATAATAATTAATAAATAATTAATAAATAATAATAATAAATAAATAAATACTGTGTGGAGGGTGAAGGTGGTATCGAAGTGGGGGAAGCTATCTACTTAGCACTTGGGGGCATTTGATGTGCCCCTGGTCTGGTAGGTGGATCCTTTATGTTTGAGTGGGTCATCTCAGAGGCCCATGGCAATCCTCTTGCCAGATTCTTGGGCAGACTGTAGGAAATAGTTTCCCTCAGTTCCCTTTATTTCCCCACTCTCATATCCCCTCAGGAGAGACTGTAGTCTCTCAACAGAACAATGGGTCCCTCCAACTACAGTACACATGGCTAGTCAGACCCGCACTCACCCCCGTCACCCTCTAAATTTTCTTCCAGAAAGGCCATATTGCCAGATTTGTCACTGCTTTCTCTCACGCTGCAGCTCCTCTGAAGTCGAATCCACCCACACCTTCAGGTGCATGGTGGATGGATCCCTTGGGTGTCCTGGTATCTTCGTATGCTGTGGAGAGGCACTCTTTTTTGGTTAGGAATGTCCAATTCATTGTAAACTGAAAAGGAGAGAAAGTAGAAATGATTTATGCTGCCATGATGCTAACATCTCCATGTTTATTTTTAATTGGGCTATTTAATTGGGTTATTTGACTTTATCTTTTTTTGGTGAGAGTTCTTTATATATTCTGAATACTAGTCCTTTATCAAATATGATTTTCAAGTATTGTCCTCTATGTTGTGATCTATTTCTCTTGTTTTTTGAAATAGTTTTCATTTTGATTTATTTTTTTCTGATTGTTTTTCTTTTTATGTTTTAAGCTTTCATCAAAGCATTCTTCTCTTAATACATTATATTGGTTTCACAATCCACTAATGTAAGAGTATCTCCATTTTTACACACACACACACACACACACACACACAATAATTTTATAGAACGCATTTAGAATGCTTTTGTTCATTAAGACCATCGTGAAAGTAAATATGCATAGAGACACACAGGATTAACATTCTAATATTTAAGGGGTCACAGAGATGTGAAAGAAAGATTGAAGAGGACAAAGGACTCAAGTTAGTGATAACCAAGAGAAAATAATGTTGTAGAAGTCAAACTGAGAGTTTCAATAAAAACACAACATCATCTGCGTCAAAATTTTGTCAAATTAGATGAGAACTTAGAAATAATCCTTCCTTTTCAGGTGTTCATAATCACCACAATTAGCATGGTTCCTTCAGTGGACTAGAGGCAAAAGAAAAAACAAAATATTAGCCATGGTGTCACATTTTCTTATTTTATAGCCTCACATAATATTTTGCTATTTTACCATGAATTCCCCTTGGAATTTTTAATGTTGCTAAATCAATAGGACTCCCCTGCCCTTTTCTTTTCTTCCATGTGGCAAGAGGAACTATTTTCAAGCTTGATGAGCATCATTTTATTGGAAATTTTGTAGGAGGTCTATAACTGATAACTTGCTTTGTGGCTTCTTTATTGTGATTGGGAATGGTGACATGAATGTAAACCAAACAGTACCATTTGTCAAAATCTAGTTCTTTCTAACTACCATAGGTTCCATTTTCATCATATGGAAAATCCATGAGTTACACCTAGTAATAAGCAAGATTTATTTATCTTTGTATAAATCAAAGAAATAATATTTTGTAGGGACACGTAGTGGTAGGCTTTAGCCAAGTAAAAATATAAAAACAAAACAACAAAAGAGAGCAAATCTGGTTGGTATTCTTGGGTCATATTCCTGTCTGTGGCACTGATCTATGTTTCTCTGCAGTGCCTCTCACTATGGAAGTTAGGCACTCGACAGAAATATTGAACTGTAAAAATAATAAATGGGTAGCGAAACTCCCTCCCTATCTTTAGTATATAGTGCCTGTGTCAAGTTGAGCACTGAAGGGATTGAGTTCCACAGGCTTGTGTAAAGGTAAAAGTTGGCTACGGCTGGTGAAATTTAATTCATGTATCATTTTTTAAACTATTTTCATGTCTCTTTTTCAACTACTTTGGGGAACAGAACTACTGAGCAAATCATATAATAATTCCGTTATCTCTTCTTTTAAGGACTATTTATTTTAGCAAAGGAGATATAGTTATGCTGTTAATATCAAAGGAAATAAAAGAATACTTTATGATAAATTTAGGCCTTTTAGTATTTAGATTTGAATATTACTGGCATTGAGAGTTTTCTGTTAGTATTACTTGCCAAACTTAAAGAGACTGTTTGCTCAAGTGCTCATGAAAACTAAAAAACAGGTAAACATGGTAAAACTTTTTGGAAAAGCAGAAGATGCACATTTTTTTTCAACGTGACATGAACTAATATGATTTTGGAAGCAGTAGTTAGAATCAAGATGAACATGATTGGCCAACTCTACCTAGCAACCAGACACAGGACAGCTTTAACTTTCGTATAAAATTCTGAGCCAAGCATAAATAAAAGAGGTCAGCTAGATGCGAGTAATCCATTAATAACTAATATAAGCTCTTCGGCAGCAGCATTTTTCCTTTATTAAGAGAATAGCATAGTGAGATAGAGTATTATAAGACCTAAGATTATTAACAAATGTAGGCAAAAATACTCATGTTGTATATCTGGTCTTTATACAGTGAAAAATCTAGTCTAGATCCCTTTAGGTTAAAAATCTGAGAACTACACAAATGACCTCTGTTAGTTTAATATTGATGATAGATATATTTATGATTGGTTGGATATAAAGCCTATTGAATTTTAATGATAATTTTAAGGCTGTCTCTAAAGAGACTCTTAAATATTCAAGTTGGACCATCAAAGAACATGTAATCATGTAAACAATATGGATTTAGAGGAGCAATAATTAAACACATCACCATGTAAATATGTGTGAGTCTCTATTTGCAACATTTGTTTTGCCTGGAGTTATAATTTGTAGCTTATTACTTAAATACCATGTATTTCTGGTTTAATACCACATACCAGGCACACGGTTAAAGATATTTCAATCTCTAGTTCTCACAAAATCCTATGTTATATCTGAAGACTTTGATATGCGCTTTTTATGGCCCAGACCCTGTATTAGGAGTAGTAATACAGTAGTGCGCAAAAACAGACCTAGTCTTTACCCCGGTAAAGTCATCATTACAGTGGGCTAGGTAGAAATTAATGAAATGATAAAAAAAAAAATTACCTGAGCCTTAAAGATTTGAAATCTCCCCAAGTTACATAGAGGAAAAACAGTCTATAACTACTGCGTTATGATATAATTTCCACTTTCATGGATCAGTCATTCTGTTCATTGTATGGATAAAGAAAAATCCAGTTTCTCAACTATACAAATGTGTTATTTTAAAAGAAAATATTTGATATTCAGTACCTCCATATCTAAAAGCATTAAAACATATTTTACTAAAGATCAGTACTTTTAATAAGGTTTAAATATTTAAATACAAATTCTTAAAGTTTGTCATACATTATAAAGAATTAGTATTTGATATTTGTAGCTGAGGAAATCGTTCACCGCCCCCTCCCAGTTTCACATAATAAAATAAATTTGAATTTATGTATTTAACAATAAAGGCCAATCAACTTCAAATTTGTGTTAAAACAACCTAGCACATTCTGTTATTGTGATAATAAATAAGACACATTTTTTTTCAGTGGGTGAAGATAAAGTTTATTTCTCTATCACGTCAAAATTACATCTGGATCAAGATGTTCTCTAAGTATTCACTCCGTTTTCTAGGTTTTTTCTTGTGACACTATCATTACAAATGACATCATATGGACAGTTTTGCATGGGGTTTTGTGGTGAAGGTTAAGAGTAATGTTTTACTTCCTCCAATCACACTGGTCAAAACCTGTTCACATGATTTTAACCTTACTATAAGTGAGTTTGGGCAATATATTCTTGTGTGTCTAGAAAGCGATACATAACATAAAATTTGAGGCACAGTATTTCCATTTCAACTGAATGTTTTGGTAACAATAAGTATCAATTTTTACAAATTTATTTTATACACATTTTTATCACAGTAACAAAGAAATAACTATTTCACAGTCCTCTAATTATTTGGTGTTTGTATTCTCAATCAACCTGAAATAGTGGTCACGACAGTATTAGTGATTCTACGATGCAAAATAAATAGAGCTTAAATGAAGGAAGAAAAACTGGCCACAGATAACATAGGTATATAGAACCTTCTGAAAGTACACTTAGTAGACAATGCACTAATCTGGCCACATATATCAGAACCGAAATATTCCAAAGTATTATGGTTTTGAGAAGAATGAATGAGCCAGAACAGCACAACTCTGAAAAGAAGAACCAGCTACTTTTCCCAGCTTAATCCTCATTGGATGTGGAGCACATATATAGACTGTCAATCATCGTTTGATTTTGTTGTTACTGCTTTCATCCATAATTTTTTTCCACTGTGATTTATTACATATGCAATTTAATGGAATTTTCCCAGAGGATGAAGTGGTTTTTTTTTCCTCTTTAATTTACATATGTCTAAAAAATGTCTAGTAAAATTTCTGAATGTAGAAGTATTTCAGATAATTTATATATAATTATATTTTAATAAAATACTCCAGATGGAAGTACATAACAGGACTTAGATATTTGCCATTGATATTTGTAGTATGTGTTTAACCAAGCAATTCCAAATTTTATCAAGCTAAAAATTAGCTCTACAAATTTCTTTTGAATAAAAACCAAGGTAACTGCAGTTCCACTGGGAATCAAACTCAGAACCTTCTGTGTGTAAGGCAGATGTGTTAATCACTACATCATGGAACCTGAAGACCACTAAGTTAAAAATTAAATAGAATTTCCTGATAATTTTTATTAGTAATTTCCCTGAATGCATTTCAGGATAATAATGGCTATTTTAAGTGAATAGATAACTGATATGTTATTTTCATATTTCATTCATATTTACATTTGTCCATATAGTGCAATACCACATTGAAGATAAAACATGTGACTAAAATTTATATACATCAAGATGGAAACACCTTAATAATACAAAGTTTACTGAAAAACAGTTGCTTAATAATACATGAAAAACATAATTTATATAAATTTTTAAAATATTTCATTGCAACATTGATATATGTAAAATGAGTATTATCCTGGTTACCTGAGCTTTATGGATGAACTTGGGAATGGACTCAGGATGAGCACCAAAGCAAGCTCTGCATTTAACTGAATGTTTTATTTCCTAGGTATAAAAAAATAGTACACAACTTAATGAGTATAAATTGTAAATCATGGATAAACATTTCTTTGGTTTATTTTTTATACTTTTTCCATATTTGAAAACCTCACCTTTTTCAGAACAGAGTGTTGAAAGACACCCTTCCAAAAAATATTTACTCGTGAATTTATGAAAATATTTTTATGTAATACATGTTGGTACTAAAGGAACTTTGGTTACATTCTTACATAATTACAGATCAAAAAAATTATCTTTGTTGAAGTGAAAAGCATTAACGTATTACAAACCCATTTCTAAGAATTCTGGCCAGTAAGTAGAAGCTTCAAGGTATCTCTGAGTCACCTGCCACAGATGACAATCAATAGTATGAGGATGAGAAGGGTGTATTGAGTTTTGTGTATTTTAAGAGATTAAAGCTATTGAAGATGTAGCAATAAAACTAGGACGAGCAAATAAGCTGACTTATTCTTACCATTAGATGAAAGAAACTAATTTAGTATGAATAGACTCTGTGGATTGAAGAGTAATGGAAGAGAAATATTTGGGAGACTTTTTATCTTTTAAAGTAGGTTGGAGCGAGAGTGTATTAACTGAGGTCAAAGAAAAGAGAAGTTGTCAGCCTTGCTAATTTTGAAGACAGGTCTCTGCTCCCTGAGAGAACAGCCATCTGGTGAAGAGATACTTTTTATCATATTACAATCCTTTAATTTAGTACCTTGCTCAGGAGTGTGAAGTTATTACTAACATTATGATTAATAATTCTGAACACCTATGAAGATTTGAGCATTGATATGTTAAGTAAAATACACATAGGTAAGACTGAGCAAAGGAAACTTATTATTTGCCTCAAAGACTTGAGGAGTACATGCACAGGAGTTTGTGTGTGTAAAACAGTTGTATAATCTCTATTTTTCAGTTACGTGAACTGAGGTTGTAAGATGTTAAAGAACTTGATCATACTCACATACAGAAACCTGCAGCGCTGCATGTAATTCTGGGTCTTGACTGATCAGGAACCCCACCCTCAAATCCACAGGTAATTTAATCAAAATCTGCTTAAAGACAATGTAAACAAAATTGAGGTGAGAAATTATGCTATAACTGAATGGATTAATATAAATGAAGAGGTATTCATCTTTATTTTTTAAGATGCATTTTAGGTATAGCCGGATGTGGAAGAATGTGTCCTCTGGTATAAGACAGATTCATATCAGAATCCCTGAAAATAAATTTTCCATCTGAATCTCAAATCTCAGCTTTGTAATCACTAAAATGGAGGATGTCAAACTTAACTAACATGATTATAGTGAGATTTAAATGTATAAATATGTCACTCAACCTACATATAAGTAAAATTTAGCAAAACAGTAGAAAAGAAGAACATCATTAAAACATTTATACTTAATTTTTCCTCAAGATATTCTTGAGCACTGATCCTCCTTAATATTTTTCTTTTTAAGGATATTAGTCTAGATGTAAGGTTTCAGTCTTCACATTGCCCGAATTTTATCTGAAAATATAAGCCATTTTTAACCTAGCTATGGTATTTACATCTACAGCATAAAAAAGTCTAAAAAACAAAAAAGCCAGGATTACAAGAATTATGTTCTTAAGTAAACTTGTGCATTGATAATCTCACCTTTACTGTTAAATAGGAACTTTATAAACTTGTTTACAGATAAAGGAATCAGAAAACTGTGGTCTATTTCCTACTTTATCACTATTTCATTGTATGGGTACAAGCTACTAAATTATCCTTTCCCGATTTTTGGTTTTGCTATATATTGAAAAACAAAAATTAAACACAATTTTCTATACCCCTTACCTCTGTTAGATTGATATATTTTTCTCCTTTTCCAAGGAAATTACTTTCATTTTCACATTCATAGAATCAGCACTCATTTAAAGCTTTAAAAAAATCTTCTGCCAATATATACGTAATTCTTAATGTTTACGATTTCCTTTTACTCAATGACCTTCAGGATAGATTAATTTCCCAAACCTTTACATTGCTCCAATAATGAAGAAAGATGATCTTCCAGGTAGTTATTATTTTTTTTCAAAGGTATTTCCAGGATCATTCTTTTTAATGGTCTAACTTAAAATATTTTTAGAGGAAGTAGATGTCAGAGTGGAGACAGAATGAGAAAGGAGATTGCTAGAGGGCACAAAGGGCTAGGGACACTGAGCAACATGAGCTAGAATGAGACAGAACAGCTGGGCCACCCAGGTAGTGTCTGAGCTCCTATACCAACTTCCTTCATATTCTGCTTGTAACCAGGTAGATGGAACAGATTATAAAGAATTCTGATGACAGATATTATTCCAGATGATTTGACCAAATAGGTATTTTTCAGAATATTTCTTGCAGTGTTCAAAAAAAGAACTTGTAAAAGATAAGAAGGCTATTAATGATCAAATATATATAATGGAACCAAAGCAGATTCAGAATGGGTTAAAAAAAAACTTTTACATCATTTAAAGTAAGTTGTTTTATGAATTATATCAACACACAAATATGGTGGAAGTGTCTGAACATGGGTGTTGAGGGAATCTTTTGAAGTTTCATATCCAAGACTAAGGTGTCAACTAAAGTGATAGGGGATTGGATGAGTCCAGGAATCCTGAGTGAGACTACAGCTCCTGGATATGGGATAACAGCTTATTTCTAGGTGTACCTGGATATGGGGCTAGAAGCAAAGAGATTCACTTATATTCTCAAATACTTCCGAGATACACTCTTTTGTCTTTCTGTCTCTCGGAAAGACATTATTTTACTTAAAATTCCTGAAGGTAGAGGCTTTTCATTCTTCCCTACCCTCTACACAATGTAACATTTTATAAATATCTTTAGTCCCTATTACCATATCCAGAGAGTTACTTGTTCAATTTCGTAAAGATTTTTCTTTAGACAAAGTTTATGATTTTACTATACAATTCCCTTTTTTTTTAAATAGCAGTTGTGTAGTGATACCCTCTTTGTTTCTCAACCACATATTCATTGAGCATTTTGGCAACATATCCCTCCTTGTTACCAAAAGTCTTATTGTCATATTATATGACTTTAATGCTCATACCAATGGCCTAATCAAAATATTAGTTTCAATGACTCCTCATCTCAACAGTTCCGATTAGTACATTCATTTCCAAAGCCAAATCCAGAAATTTGTCATCATTCTCAGCAATATTGTAACAAGATTGATTAATATGTATATGAAACCTCCTATAACTCTAATAACAATTTAAAGCTCTATTGAGGTAAAACTAACATATAAACTACAGATGCTTAATGTATAATATGTGATAAATTTCCATGTATGTGTACATAATGAAAATATCACCACAATGAAGATAATGAATATATCCATAACCCTTAACATTTTCTTTATGTGTCTTTGTAATCTCCATTTCTCTTGACCTTCCCTATACCTGTCTCCAAGCAACTACTTATCTGCTTTCTGTCCCCACATTTTAGATTGCATATTCTAGAATTTTGAATAATTGGAATTATACGATATGTGAATTTTAGAGGGAGGCTCTGCTTCTTTCACTCAACATAATTGTTTTGAGGTTCATAATGTTATTGTGTGTACAGATAGTACATTTCTTTTTTATTGCTGAGTAGTATTCCATTGTATGATGTGCCACAATTTCTTTACCTTTTCACATCCTGATGGGCATTTGTTTTCTTTATAGTTTTGGCTCTTGGACAAAAGTTGTTTTGAACATTCATATATAAATCTTTTAAGGGACATATGCTTGGTCTTATCTTAGGTAAGTACTTAGGAGTGAAATGGTCAGTCCATTGTAAATTCATGTTTAATTTTCTAAGAATTTATCAAATGCATTTTCCAAAGTGACTATATTGTTACATTCCCCCAGCAGTATATGAGATTTCCAGTTTCTCTGTGTACCTTGCCATGACTTAATTTTTGTTTCTTTGTTTGTTTGTTTATATGGTGAATTGCACTAATTCAATTCTTTTATATTAAACCAAACTTGCTTTCTACAATAAAACCCATTTTGTCATGTTGTACTATTATATTAAACAGATTGACAAAAATTTAGAATTGGCAAATTGGATTTAATAAATTGTGTTAAGAATTTTTGTAATTATGCTCATGAGCAAAATTGTTCTGTAGGGTTTTTTTCTAATTTTGTCATATGGACAGTGATGGGCTTATAGAATGGGTTGAAATATCTTCATCTCTAAAAGAGTTTCTATAGAATTGATGTTATTTTTTCCCTAAATATTTGGAAGAATTCACTAGTGAAGCCATGTAGATATGAAATTTTCTTTATTGAAAAGATTTTAAATACAAATTAAATTTCTTTTACAAATTTCAAGGAATTTATTACTTTTTTCATGGTATTTGGTAGTTTGTATCTTCTAATCTAAGCAATTTGACTAAGTTGTTGAAATTATTGGCAAAATGTGTTTGTAATACATCCCTTTTTAAAATACTGTGTAGATGTGTGGTAATGTGCAGTTATGCATGCAATACGCATGGTTAAGACATGTAGTAATGCTACTTCTTTCATTAATCGTTCTGGAAATTTGTGTCTTCTGGGTTTTTTTTGCTTGATTCTTTCCTTTTTTTTTCCTCCTTGTATCCCTTGCTCCCTTTTCCTCTCTCTACCTCTTTTTCATTCTGGCTAGAGATTTATCAAATGTATTGATCTTCTCACAGAATTTGTTTTTGGTTCCATTGATTTTCTTGTTTTTTCTTTTCTCACTATCATTGATTTCTGCTCCGAATTTTATTATTTCATTTCTTCTCCTTATTTTGTGTGTGATTTTTCTTGTATTTTTCTACACTTTCAAATGGGAATTGAAGAAATTGATTTTATACTTTTCTTCACTTTTAATAGACATTTAGTGTGAGATGTTGTTACTAGGACTTTAGTTGTACATTACAAATTTTACTGTCATTTTATTTTTATTTTGTTCTAAATACTCTCTAATTTCTGTTTTTATTTCACCCTTGAATCATTTAGAAATCTGTGATTTAATTTCCACATATTTGGGTATTTCTATTAGATTTTCCCCATTATTTCTAATTTAATTCCATTGTGGTCAACAGAAACGTTTTGTGTTACTTGATTCAGTTAAGTTGATTGAGATTAGCCTTAGGGAAGAAAGCATAGTCTCACATGATAAATATCCCATGGATATTTGAAAAGTTCGCTGTGGGGTGAAATACTTTATAAATAGCAGTTATGTTAATTTTTTGAGGATATTGCTCAAGTCTTCTGCATCCTTACTGAGTTTCTATTTCTCATATCATTTATTCAGAGAGATATTGAAATCTTCAACTACATCTATGGACTTTCTGTGTCCTTGAATTGAAACTACTTTTTGCTTTATGTGTTTTGAAGCTTTGTTTAATATAAGTATAAATATTTTGGATTGTTACATTCTCATCACGAAATTACCTCTTTCTCATTATGAAGTGAATTTTCTCATTGCTTTCATTATTCTTTGCTCCAAAATTTAATTTTTCTAACATAAATATAGCCATTCTAGTTTTCTTTTGATTAGTGTCAGTATGGTATATTGTTATTGTATTATTTTAGCCTATTTATTTATTTATACTTAAATGGATATAAGCATATAGTTGGGTTTTGTTTTTTTATTTAATTTGATAAGTAGCATTTAATGTAGTGACTATGTTATTTACATTTAATGTGATTATTGACATGATATTTAAATCTTAAATATTTCTATATAGTTTTTGATTTTTTAAATTTATTTTTTAATATGAAATTTATTGTCAAATTGGTTTCCATACAACACTCAGTGCTCATCCCAACAGGTGCCCTCTTCAATGCCCATCACCCTGCCTCCCACCCCCCATCAACCCTCAGTTTATTCTCAGTTTTCAAGAGTCTCTTAGGGTCTGGCTCTCTCCCTCTCTAACTTTTTTTTCTTTCCCTCCCAATGGTCTTCCTTTAAGTTTCTCAGGATCCACATAAGAGTGAAAACAAATGGTATCTGTCTTTCTCTGTATGACTTATTTCACTTAGCATAACACTCTCCAGTTCCATCCACATTGCTACAAAAGGCCATATTTCATTCCTTCTCATTGCCAAGTAGTATTCCATTGTGTATATAAACCACAATTTCTTTATCCATTCATCGGTTGATGGACATTTAGGCTCTTTCCATAATATGGCTATTGTTGAAAGTGCTGCTATAAACATTGGGGTACAATCTCCCTATGCATCAGTGTTCCTGTATCCCTTGGGTAAATTCCTAGCAGTGCTATTGCTGGGTCATAGGGTAGGTCTATTTTTAATTTTTTGAGGAAACTCCACACTGTTTTCCAGAGAGGCTGCACTAGTTTTCATTCCCACCAACCGTGCAAGAGGGTTCCCGTTTCTCCATATCCATGCCAGCATCTATAGTCTCCTGATTTGTTCATTTTGGCCACGATGACTGGCGTGAGGTGGTATCTCAGTGTGGTTTTGATTTGTATTTCCCTCATAAGGAGTGACTTTGAGCATCTTTTCATGTGCCTGTTGGCCATCTGGATGTCTTCTTTAGAAAAGTGTCTATTCACGTTTTCTGCCCATTTCTTCACTGGATTATTTGTTTTTTGGGTGTGGAGTTTGGTGAGCTCTTTATAGATTTTGGATACTAGCCCTTTGTCCGATATGTCATTTGCAAATATCTTTTCCCATTCTGTTGTTTGCCTTGTAGTTTTGTTGATTGTTTCCTTTGCAGTGTAGAAGCTTTTTATCTTGATGAGGTTGCAATAGTTCACTTTTGCTTTTAATTTACTTGTCTTTGGAGATGTGTCAAGTAAGAAATTGCTGCGGCTGAGGTCACAGAGGTTTATTCCTGCTTTCTCCTCTAGGGGTTTTATGGTTTCCAGTCTCACATTCAGGTCCTTTATCCATTTTGAGATTATTTTTGTGAATGGTGTAAGAAAGTGGTCTAGTTTCATTCTTCTGCATGTTGCTGTCCAGTTCTCCCAGCAGCATTTGTTAAAGAGACTGTGTTTTTTCCACTGGATGTTGTTTCCTGCTTTGTCAAAGACTAGTTGGCCATATTTTTGTGGGTCCAATTCTAGAGTCTCTATTCTATTCCATTGGTCTATGTGTCTGTTTTTGTGCCAATACCATGCTGTGTCCATGATTACAACTTTGTAGTAGAGGCTAAAGTCTGGGATTGTGATGTCTCCCACTTTGGTCTTCTTCTTCAATATTACTTTGGCTATTCAGGATCTTTTGTGGTTCCATATGAATTTTAGGATTGCTTGTTCTAGCTTCGAAAAGAATGCTGGTGCAACTTTGATTGGGATTGCACTGAATATGTAGATAGCTTTGGGTAGTATTGACATGTTGACAATATTCATTCTTCCAATCCATGAGCACGGAATGTTTTTCCATTTCTTTGTATCTTCTTCAATTTCCTTCATAAGCTTTCTATAGTTTTCAACATAAAGATCTTTTACATCTTTGGTTAGATTTATTCCTAGGTATTTTATGCTTCTAGGTGCAATTGGGAATGGGATCAGCTTTTTTATTTGTCTTTCTGTTGCTTCATTATTAGTGTATAAGAATCAATGTATACATTTATTTTGTATCCTGCAACTTTGCTAAATTTATGTATCAGTTCTAGCAGACTTTTGGTGGAGTCTATCGGCTTTTCCATGTATAATATCATGTCATCGGCAAAAAGTGAAAGCTTGACTTCATCTTTGCCAATTTTGATGCCTTTGATTTCTTTTTGTTGTCTGATTGCTGATGCTAGCACTTCCAACAATGTGTTAAACAACAGTGGTGAGAGCGGACATCCCTCTCGTGTTCCTGATCTCAGGGAGAAAGCTCTCAGTTTTTCCCCATTGAGGATGATATTGGCTGTGGGCTTTTCATAAATGACCTTTATGATGTTTAAGTATGTTCCTTCTATCCTGACTTTCCTGAGGGTTTTTATTAAGAAAGGATGCTGAATTTTGTCAAATGCTTTTTCTGCATCGATTGACAGGATCGTATGGTTCTTATCTTTTCTTTTATTAATGTGATGTGTCATGTTGACTGATTTGTGAATGTTGAACCAGCCCTGCATCCCAGGAATGAATCCCACTTGATCATGGTGAATAATTCTTTTTATATTCTGCCGAATTCAATTTGCTAGTATTTTGTTGAGAATTTTTGCATCCGTATTCATCAGGGATATTGACCTATAGTTCTCTTTTTTTGCTGGGTCTCTGTCTGATTTACGAACCAAAGTAATGCTGCCTTCATAGAATGAGACTGGAAGTTTTCCTTCCCTTTCTATTTTTGGGAACAGCTTGAGAAGGAAAGATATTATCTCTGCTTTTAATGTCTGGCAGAATGCCCCAGGGAAGCCATCTGGTCATGGACTCTTATTTGCTGGGAGATTTTTGACAACTGATTCAATTTCTTTGCTGGTTATGTGTCTGTTTAAGTTTTCTATTTCTTCCTGCTTGAGATTTGGAAGTGTTTGGGTGCGTAGGAATTGTCCATTTGTTCCAGGTTGTCCAGTTTGTTGTCATATATTTTCATAGTATTCCCTGATAATTGCTTGTATTTCTGAGGGATTGGTTGTAATAATTCCATTTTCATTCATGATTTTATCTATTTGGGTCATCTCCCTTTTCTTTTTGAGAAGCCTGGCTAGAGGTTTATCAATTTTGTTTATTTTTAAAAAAAAAACAACTCTCAGTTTCATTGATCTGCTCTACTGTTTTTTTAGATTCTATATTGTTTATTTTTGTTATGATCTTTATTATTTCTCTTCCTCTGATGGGTTTAGGGTGTCTTTGCTGTTCTGCTTCTATTTCCTTTAGGTGTGCTGTTAGATTTTGTATTTGGGATTTTTCTTGTTTCTTGAGATAGGCCTGGATTGCAATGTCTTTTCCTCTCAGGACTGCCTTCACTGCATCCCAAAGCGTTTGGATTGCTGTATTTTCATTTTAATTTGTTTCCATATATTTTTTAAATTTCTTCTCTAATTTCCTGGTTGACCCATTCATTGTTTTGTAGGGTGTTCTTTAACCTCCATGCTTTTGGAGGTTTTCCAGACTTTTTCCTGTGGTTGATTTCAAGCTTCATAGCATTGTGGTATGAAAGTATGCATGGTATGATTTCAATTCTTGTATACTTATGAAGGGCTGTTTTGTATATGATACTGTACCCAGTATATGATCTATCTTGGAGAATGTTCCATGTGCATTTGAAAAGAAAGTATATTCTGTTACTTTGGGATGCAGAGTTCTAAATATCTCTGTCAAGTCCATCTGGTCCAATGTATCATTCAGGGCCCTTGTTTCTTTATTGATCCTCTGTCTAGATGATCTATCCATTGTTGTAAATGTATTATAAAGTCACCTGCAATTACCACATTCTTATCAATAAGGTTGCTTATGTTTGTGATTGATTGTTTTATATTTTTGGGGGCTCCTGTATTCGTCGCATAGACATTTAAAATTGTTAGCTCTTCCTGATGGATAGACCCTGTAATTATTATATAATTCCCTTTTTCATCTCTTGTTACAGACTTTAATTTAAAGTCTAGTTTGTCTGATATAAGTATGGCTACTCCAGCTTTCTTTTACTTCCAGTAGCATGATAGATAGGTCTCTATCCCCTCACTTTCAATCTGAAGGTGTCCTCAGGTCTAAAATGAGTCTCTTGTAGACAGCAAAGTGATGGGTCTTGTTTTTTTATCCATTCTGATACCCTATGTCTTTTGGTTGGAGCATTTAGTCCATTTATATTCAGTGTTATTATAGAAAGATACGGGTTTAGAGTCATTGTGATGTCTGTAGGTTGTAATGATGTCTCACAGGATCCCCCTTAGGATCTCTTGTAGGGCTGGTTTAGTGGTGATGAATTCCTTCAGTTTTTGTTTGTTTGGGAAGACCTTTATCTCTCCTTCTATTCTAAATGACAGACTTGCTGGATAAAGGATCCTCGGCTGCATATTTTTTCTGTTCATCACATTGAAGATTTCCTGGCATTCCTTTCTGGCCTGCCAAGTTTCAGTAGATAGGTTTGTCACTAGTCTTATCGGTCTCCCTTTATATGTTAGAGCGTGTTTATCCCTAGCTGCTTTCAGAATTTTCTCTTTATCTTTGTATTTTGCCAGTTTCACTATGAAATGTCATACAGAAGATCGATTCAAGTTAGGTCTGAAGGGAGTTCTCTGTGCCTCTTGGATTTCAATCCCTTTTTCCTTCCCCAGATCAGGGAAGATCTCAGCTATGATTTGTCCAAGTACACCTTCAGCCCATTTCTCTCTCTCTTCTTCTTCTGGAATTCCTGTGATACAGATATTATTCCATTTGATTGCATCACTTAGTCCTCTAATTCTCCCCGCATACTCCTGGATTTTTTTCATCTTTCTTTTTCTCAGCTTCCTCTTTTTCCATAGTTTTATCTTCTAATTCACCTCTTCTCTCCTCTGTCTCTTCAATCCGTGCTATGGCCACCTCCATTTTATTTTGCACCTCATTTATAGCATTTTTTAGCTCCTCATGACTATTTCTTAGTCCCTTGATCTCTGTAGCAATAGATTCTCTGTTGTCCTCTATGCTTTTTTCAAGCCCAGCAAATTAATTTTATCACTATTATTCTAAATTCTTGTTCTGTTATATTGCTTAAATCGTTTTTGATCAATTTGTTAGCTGTCACTACTTCCTGGAGATTCTTTTGAGGAGAATTCTTCCATTTTGTCATTTTGGGTATTTTCTGCAATGGCTCCAAACTGCAGGACACTTCCCTTGTACTATCAGGAATAACTTGCGTTGGTGGGCGGGGCCACAGTCAGACCTGATGTCTGTCCCCAGCCCACTGCTGGGGCCACAGTCAGACTGGTGTGTACCTTATCTTCCCCTCTCCCAGGGCAGGACTCACTGTGCAGTGGTGTGGCCCTGTCTGGGCCACTTGCACCCTGCCATTCTTGTGGTGCTGTTTTGCTGGGGTCTGGCCAAGGGAGTATTAGCTGGGGTGGATCTGCAAGGAACACAGGGGTGGGAGGGGAAGTTTTAGCTAGCTTTGCCCTTGGTGGTCCTCTGTGGGAGGACCCCTGCAGCACTGGGAGGGAGGCAGGCCTGTTGGAGGGATGAATCCACAGAAGCACAGTGTTGGGCATTTGTGTGGTGTAAGCAAGTTCAGTGATGGGAACTGGTTCCCTTTGGGATTTCAGCTGGGGGTTGGGAGAGGGATATGGTGCTGGCCAGTGCCTCAGCCAAGCTGAGCTCATCTTCCAGGGCTCAACAACTCTCCCTCCCGTTGTCCTCTAGCCCTCCCACTCTCCGAACAGAGCTGTTGACTTATAACATTCAGATGTTCAGTCCCGCTGGCTGTCAGAATTCACTCAGTCCGGCCCCTCTGCTTTTGCAAGTCAGACTGTGGGGCTCTGCCTTGCCGGCGGGCTGCTCCTCTACCGCCCCGGCTCCCTCCTGCCAGTCCATGTAGCGTGCACTGCCTCTTTGCCCTTCCTACCCTCTTCTGTGGGCCTCTTGTCTACACTTGGCTCCAGAGAGTCCATTCTGCTAGGCTTCTGGCAATTTTCTGGGTTATTTTGGCAGATGTGGGTAAAATCTAAGCTATCAGTAGGTCAAGGTAAGCTCAGTGTCCTCCTGTGCTGCCATCTTCCTCTAGTTTCCTTTAATTTCATTTATTATTATTTATTTTTCCATACTTGCCAGATTTCTTTTAAGTTAATTTACCACATTTTATAATTGCATATAATTTACCACATTTATTCCTCAATACGTTATATATATAATTCAATACATAACTTCCTTTTTGGTCTATTAAATATCTTTTACTTACAGTCTATTTCAAACATTATTATAAGAATCTTAAAGTAGTATGTAACTATCTCCTCTAGGCTTCCCTGCTTTTGTTGTCTTACATTTTATTTCCAAATAAGATATAAGTTCCCAATTTCTTATTTTGCAGACATTTTATTTAGATGAGAAAACATTCTAAAGTGTTACACTATTCCCTCCCCATCTTCTTCCTTCTTCTCCTATTTCTTCTTCTTGTAATTTGGAATGTGAAAACTTTATTGACTGAGTACACACAGAAAGAAAAAAGAAAATGTACAACCTTGGTGCTGACTGGTTCTGGAATTATGAGAGTTGACTGATGGTCTCTGGTACTTTATTTTTCTCAGAGTTACAAATGGATAAGAATACTGACTCAACATTCCTGAGGTCCCCATTATTTTAGGGCTTGGAGGAAAAAAATATATTTCTTTATAATGTTAATGCTCTTGGTAGAAATTTTTATTCAGTTTTACCATATGTTTTTAATTTATTTTTTCTTCTTATTTTAGTTCTGTGGTATCCCTTTTTGGGTATTCCCTTTTTGGGTATTCTGTTATATTTTACAAGGTAGTATAATTATTTATTATTACTTAGTAAATCTGTAAGAGATGGCATTTTCTTAAAAGTCAAAGACCTGTCTTGTTTTTCATTTAAAATTTTTAGTTTTATTATTATTGAGAATAAATTTATAGATATTTTATAGATTATTTTAGTCATGCATATACATAGGGGTGTATACATGGATACATGTATACCTAGGAATGAGATAGTATCAGTAAAATAAATAGATTTTTTAAAAGTTAAAGCTTTAATCTATCAAAACATTTATCAGAGTTATCAAAGTTTATTTTTAGCAAGAGTTATGCTGTGTATCTTCATAGATGTATTTGATGCAGCAGTTTTAATAGAACACCATTATTATTTCCATTATGAAATTCTAAGCTACTGATACCTATTCTGCATGCAATAACAATAATAATAAACAGTAATGGCCCTATCTTTACTGTAACCTATCAGTGATTTAAAGTTGTTAGAGTATTTTTTAAATGTATAGCTCATAACTGATAAAGCACAGTCAGATTTCCATAATTAAAAAAAATTGTACTGAATATTCAAATAATACCAGATGTGTGCTAAAAACATGACATATAACAATGAACAAAAAAATACATTCATTTCTCTTAAGGCAAGGGTATGTGGACATTGCCTATTTTATTCCTCTTTTTGTTTCTAAACTTTACCATATTGTAGTATACTGGCTCACTCTAACCATTAAGACACTAGAATCTGCATAGAACCATGGTTAGCACTGAATTTCAAGATGAGATTCATTCGAGAAATTATTTGCATGGTTCTAGGGAATTTATAAACAAGGCTGACAATTGGCACATTCTCAGCTAATATTATCTAATATTTTTCAGTAATTTATAACTTTACTGTTTAGATAAGCATTGATATAGAAGAAACACTGTAGATTGAGAAAATTTGAACAAGAAAAATTATATCTGTAAAATCAAACAAATCACAAAATTTTTCAATTTCAATAATATAAGGAAATTATCAATGAAATACAAGTAATGTTCCTTTTCTTTTCTGTATTTGAAAGTAAATGAAAAAAAGTTCTATCTGTTCTATATTTTAAAAAGCAAAAACTTAAAGTGATATTCAAAATAATCTTTTCTATCATTTTCAATATTAAATTACAGTGGAGGACCTTACATTGATAAATTGCCCCAAGTGTAACCTACTCCATTTGTAGCTCAGGGAAATTGGATAATATAATATGATTATGTATATGGAAGAAAAATTGTACCTTCTTATCTCCCATAGAATCTATAAACTATTCTGTAAACACAATTACATTTTTCCATTGATTTTCCTGAACTCTTTCTAGGGTCACTCATTTTTATTCTGAGAAGGCAGTTTGACTTCTTGTTTTCCAGAGTTACCTAGAAGACTAATAGTTACTCTTCACATTATACTCTTTCCTTACCAATGAAGGCTTTGATTAAATAATGTATTTAAAATGTGATAGATAAATTTTGAAATTCATGGAGACCAATGCATACGTAACAAGGGAAAGAAAGATTTCCAATCTCCTTTGAAGACTAGGCCGTTCTCTTAATTGGCAATCTAGTATCACTTTTTATATTTCCTGTGGAAATAAACCATTAAGAAGAAATAAAAGTGAATAGGAAAAGAGTGATTTAACTTAAACAATAGCATCAAAAATATAATGAGATTAAACTACCATATAAAGTTTCAAATCACATATTCAGATGTAAGATATTTTTCTATAATTTATCTTGATTTCTGAATATGCGTTGAGCTCTTCTCTGCATATTGGCAGTAAATATCATTTTTAGCAAATTCCTTGTTTCTTCAGTCACTTCACATTTAAACTGGCAATTCAGAGTTTTCTTCTAGACCTGAATGTACGGCTCCCTTAAATGGTCTGTCTTTCTATCTCTGCCATGTCTCATAGGACTTTTCCAGGACCACTAGAAGAATGGCTATGTTACCTTTGAAGTACCCCTGAGCTATGCCTATTCTACTGTTCTTATGCCATGCCAAAGTGGGAATCTCTGGGAGAAAACACTTCTCAAACTATCAGGAAATTTGTTACAGATAATATTATTCTCAAATTACTAATTGTATCCAGGTGTTTAATATCACCAAACTTCTGGATTTAACTTGGGATAGGTATGTGGACCAGGTTGAGAAATACTTTTATAGACTCTTTTAAACATATAATGTTGTCTTTCTTCTTCTAACAAACAAACAAAAAGAAGAAGTCTGTATTTAGAATGGAGAAGAGAAGTGTTTATTTAAGCAAAATGGAAATGGAGGAGGGAGAACTGGAGTTTTGAAATAAGATTCTACCAAAATCTCCTTTTCTTATACATAGATTATGGGTTTTATCTTAAAGCTAAGAATACCATTAATTTTGTGTTTAGTGGAAAAAATTTTAGGGGAAATTAAAGACATATATGTTACTATTTAGAGGAGAGCCCTGAGACAGGGAATAGATGGTATGGAGGACTATCCATTCATATTTCCCAATGTCATACTCAAGATAATAAAAAAGATTTGAGCCAATTCACAAGATTTGGGATTATCGAAGTTTGTTGTTTCAGAAGACCACGTAAGAGAAAACTCCTAAGAGTTAATGCTTAAATTTCTAGATACATAATTCTTGGTGAAATATTTTAAGTAGGAAAAGATAGCCCAGTTGAGACATCTGCAGATCCCATGATCTGAAAAGCAGTGCAAGTTAATCAACCTATAGTTTGACAAGGCAGACTTGGAACTTCCCATTGGATGCGATGGAATCAAGATCAGTGTCTTCCCCTGACTTTGTACTCTTTCAAAACTTGACATCTCCTTCTGCTCTTATCTTTTCTTTTGCCAGAGGCCATTGTGCTTTAAATTATTTTAGACTCAGCCTGAGACTTTCCAGGCATTTTGGAATCCTTAAAGAACATGGGAATTTCCTCCCCTCATCTTATTTCAATGTTCTCAGCTTCTGCATTTTCTAATAGAGTTACAATAAATCATATCCAAATCTGTTTCACTCTAATTCCAATGAGATCATCCTATAAATGTAAGGACCAAGTAAAATTAAATATTTTCAACATTTCAAATTGAGAAGTATGCAAATCATTTTTGTTTCATATAAGGAATACCTACTTAGGAGTTTTTAAATTTCTCTAAATTATTTTATCAATTCCTTCTTTATCCCTAGAAACAAAAGTGATTGAAGGCTTCCCCAAATTTCTTTGTCTCATTCAGTAGCATGAATTTAAATTTGCCCAATTTTGCTGGATTCAGGGAATGCCCTTTAAGACTTCTAAATTCATGATACTTGAGGACTGCCTCATGAAAGACTGGCATGAATGATTAACTGCAGAGAAGTGCAGAATTTTAAGTGATTGCTTATCTAAAACTGAACATCTTCATGCTCAGCTACAATCATTTAAATTTGGGATTTCTACCCTAAAAACGTACAGCTGGAGGTTTAGCCAGTCATGAACTTGACAGCAGGCTTCCTTAAAGGGCCAGAATTTCAACATGTACTTAACATTTTTGTCTACTTTTGCATCTTCTTTATTCTATTGTGTTTTTCTTTTTTTCTGATTCTAAGCCATCTGTTCCTCTATCAGAAGCCAAGAGGCTAAAAAAGATTCTCTTGCTTAATGACAGCCCACAAATGGCATGACATTGCAGAAATGTAGGTATGAGTACTGCATACATCAGAAAGTTGTGGTCTAAGAAAACAACAAAATAACTAAAAACCATAAAGAAGCCTGAGAAATAATACCCAAAGAATTTTTTTACTAAAGGTATAAGAAACAAGGTACAGATCAGGCATAACATAAACAAACTGGTCATTCTATAAGAGCAACAGTGGGATGCTTCCTATACAGTATAAAGTGTGACCTTTTCAGCATAATCAGCATCTAGTCTACATAAGCCGGAACCAATAACCAACTACCTCTTGGAAATGTGTAAAGTATCTTTGTCAGATAGATCTCTGTCTGCTAATGTGGAAAAGAGGTGTCACGAATGTAAGACTACATCGTTTTTACACAGAAACATGTTCAGGACCATAGTTTTGACTTCTGACATGCAGAGGCCCATACAAAGTAAGGCTGGGCCTAGGCCAACAAGGTAACACACACTTGACTCAAAGTAAACATTAATGTCTGTCACATGCTAGCTTTCATGGAAGGATGCTCTTCCATCAGAACAGATGGCATGCCATGTCTCAAATTGCTGCGCCTTCATTTCACAGATTTTCCCTTTTTAACTCAGTCTGGCTCTGTGTATGCGTGTGTATATATGTGTTTGTCTACTTATTCAGTGGGCAGGGGCCTCACATAAACATGTTTATGTCTCTGTGATGGCCTACTTGTATACCAATGACAGCAAATCTTTGTATAGAACTAACTCTGATGATGGTCATCCCAGATTTATTTTTTCCAAATGTATGATAAATTATGCCCTGATTCGAACTTATCATCCAAAGCTTATTATTGACAACCTAATCCATTACATATTGGGTACATTTGCATTTCCTTAGTAACTGCAACACATGAAAATTCTCATTTTGTTTTAACAGTTTTAACTATTATCTTCAAAAGACCTTTGAACCTTTTCAAGCATTACCATGGTTTCTACATCAATTCAGTACCAATGCCCTTTCCTAGTAGACTTATAAAGCTAGTTGCCTTTATAAAAATAATGCAATAAAAATAAAATCTTTCTTCAACTCATATGGTTAGATAAAAATGCATGATCATTGTAGGCATGTAGCAATTGAAGGCTTTTACTTGAAAGATTTCTTTCTGGTCATTAGCATGCAAAGGTAAATCAAAGAGTACAAATATTGTATTGCTAAAACTTCTTTATTGCATCTTTCTAAGGTAAACATTAGATTTTATACTATGAATGCCACGTTGCATTTAATAATTTTTAGTTTCTAAAAATATACTGTTTTAATTTTTGTAAGATAGTGCCCTTAGTCAAATAATTGTAATGGATAATATTAAAATAATTTAATCATTAGGCTATAAACTTTGACTTTTAATAAAATTTGAATTTTAATTGGATTTTGGTAGTAAAATATTTTGGATTTATTTTATATCTAATTATATCAATATAAATTAATAGTTGTAGAAGTATATGCATGTTGTAAAAATTGGGTAATTTTTACAATTTTTTCTGTAATAACTCCATATTTTTGAGTAAAAGAATCCTCAGAGGCATAAAATAATTCATATTTATTTTGAGAGGTTTTGTATTCATATATCGTTTATTACATAAAACGTGAGTCACTGGGTTGTTGAAATAGTATTTTGGCTAATCTAGCATTCTAATAAATTATTTACTTGAACATAAAAGGACATAATTTCTTCTCGTCAAAGATACATTAAATTATTTTGTTCAAAAACAACCAATTAGCATGATGCTGTTGGTATCACAGGCATTGCTATAGGTAATTTTTTCTTGTCACTGTCTCGCAGATACAAATTTGTCTTCCAAACCTTTTTGCCTTTCTTTTCTTAACTTGCAGTTACATGTATACACTATTTAACGCTAGGAAGATAATTCTTAATTATCATCTTTATAAAACCAAATTTTAAAGGGAATAGTGAATACCCACCATCTGCAAATATACTCAAGCTGTCAAAAAATCTGTGAATGACTCCACTTTATAGTATTTTAGTTACTGCAAGAAAGAAAATTTGGTCAAAGGGATCTGTTTATTTAGACTCAGGTATTTAAAATTAACATAGAATATATATAATCTTTCTAAATACTCCAATAGAGAAAACAAAACTCAATGTGAATGAAAGTTTTATTTTAAGATATCTGGTAGGGAGCAGATTAATTAATGTGTGAATTAATATAGGAAAATAGAAATGATAGAATTGATTATAAAACACCCCTAAGATCAATAAAATGCATCAGGAAACTATGAAGATAAAGAGAAAACAAGCAGAGGCTGCAGCGATGGGAACAGATAAACATGTAACATAGACTTCATGGAGCAATTAAAGATGTGGAAAGTTCCACGGAAAGCAGCTATACCCATCCTGTGTCTGTTGTGGTACCCTTGGCTCTGTGTTTCCTGGCAACAAGGTCTTCTGAGACCCCCGTTGGGGACAAAACTGTACTAAGCAATCTTCCGTGTCTAACAACCTGGCTCTGTTTCTAGTGTTTGAGCTAAAAAACACAAACACAATCACTTGCCCACAAAGCTAAGAATAGGATAATGTAGTTATTTTTCTTGCTGTTGCTGTGTGTTACGTACAAGAAGTAAATACTTCTGAAAAGTGAAAGACACAGTTTTTATGTGTATGGAAGAAAAGTAAAACTTACACGGAAAGGTATACATTATGAATGTGAATGCTTTTTGATAAATGGTCAGTGCACTTAAACTGTATATAAATTATTTAGCCTTTTGGTAGTATAGTAACTGAACATGCACATTAGTGTCAGGGCAATACATTCCAAGATAAGCTTTGTTTTTAAATACTACAAATACAGTATTTAATAAATATTTGTTGAATGAGCACATCAACAATACATATATATTTCCCTCACCTCAGGTTTGCACAAAGAACATCATTTTTTTTCTTATCAAGTTTCAAAAAAATTGAAGTCATGAAAAATATCCATGATACTGGTCTGAAATATCTGTGGTCCATCATTTCTGAATTTTGTAATTTTATATATCTAGAAAATATTTCTGTATTTAAATAAAATTAATTCCATATAGAATCAAATGTATTGGCTTTTGCATCATGCCTTGAATTTACATTAAGTCTCATTTTAGCATTCAGCCATAAGAAATCATTATCGCATTTGTAGTAAGGGTAATTTTGAGACCATTGTTCACATTGGTGCGGAATGACCTATTTACAAAGGCTCATAGGAGAAACTTCTTACTTGTTAGTACCAGCAAGGCTGTGTTTTTCCTAACAAAATTGAGGCATATTATGAATCCTTCTGTCATTCATATAACATTCCATAACTTCATTCTAGCTACTAAGAAACTCAAAAACAAATTCATAGCTTCTTTCAATGATATAGTACTTAATATACATATGCTTAACAAGCTTACATATGGTTCAAATTAATTTTTCTATTGTTAGTAGTCTTCTATTTTTCCTGTTTATTTTTTAAATGTATTTTCAAACGTGCATTGCTGGAAGCTGCCTCCAATCCTTTTCTAGGGTGATGCTGGATATCAGTAATAATACATAAACATGGTACATGGTTTCATATGCATTATATAATGAACGTAAGATCTCAATAAATACTGGATTTAATTAAATAAGCAGGTATCAAAATTATCTGTGATATTTTAAGAGTTAAACTTTACTCATTGAAGACTTTGCCAATGAAGAGAAACTTTGCAATAGGACACATTGAAACAAAGTTCACTCAAGAGACTTTTTTTCTCACCAAATCATACAATATTTTATACATATATAAGCAGATTATGTTTTTCTTTTTTTTTTTTAACGTTTTTATTTATTATTGAGAGACAGAGCATGAGCGGAGAAGGGGCAGAGAGAGAGGGAGACACAGAATCTGAAGCAGGCTCCAGGCTCTGAGCTGTCAGCACAGAGCCCGACAGGGGGCTCGAACCCACGAACCGTGAGATCATGACCTGAGCTGAAGTCAGTCGCTTAACCAACTGAGCCACCCAGGCGCCCCAAGATTATGTTTTTCTAAATCCTGTTATATTAAAAAAACAGTTATTCAAGTGTATAACTGTAGGTGAAATACATAAAGTACATATTTTAGGGGAAAATATATGTAGTTTACAAAACAGCTAGCAATATAAATTTTGGCCACTCGATATTATGATTTTTAGAAAATATTTCATTTTCAGGGCGCCTGGGTGGCTCAGTTGGTTAAGCGGCCCACTTCGGCTCAGGTCATGATCTCTCGGTCAGTGAGTTCGAGCCCGGCGTCAGGCTCTGTGCTGACGGCTCAGAGCCTGGAGCCTGTTTCAGATTCTGTGTCTCCTTCTCTCTGACCCTCCCCCGTTCATGCTCTGTCTCTCTCTGTCTCAAAAATAAATAAACATTAAAAAAAAAATTTAAAAAAATATTTCATTTTCTCATATCCTATTGTTAGATAACAGGCAATTAATATAGTGAAGTGAAAGTATTTATTGGGCTCCTACTATGATCTAAATTATTTTATGTATTTTGACAGTTAAATTTTTTTTTAATTTTATTTTGAGAGAGAGAGAAAGAGAGGGAGAGAGAGCGTGCGAGCAAGTGGGGGAGGGGCAGAGAGAGAGAGAGGTAGAAAGAATTGCAAACAGGCTCTGTGTTGTCAGCACGAGCCTGAATCTGGGCTCAATCCCACCAGCCATGAGATCATGACCTGAGATGAAACCAAAGATCGGTTGCTTAATCAACTGAGCCACCCAGGCACCCTGCCAGTTAATCATTATTCTAATAATGCTGCTTAACTAACCATTTCAAAACTCAGTGGTTTTTTAAAAAAGCAAAATCTGTTCTCATTCATTCATTCACGTGCAGTCATATGGGTTAGTAAATTTTGGATAGGTTTGACTAGGGGTGGATCTAAGCTACAGGTTAGGTCCAGTCCTTCAGATGTCTGTCTGGTCAGATAAAGTTTTGTTTGTTTTAACATGATGGGGAAAGTGCAAGTTGAGCCCCATTAAACATGCCATTCCAAGCCTTTTGTTAAAATACATGTTGACATTTTATAACAATGATATTTACATGTTATATATATATATATATATATATATATAGATGCATAATAAATAGATACAGATAGGTAGAGATATATAGATTATAGACATAGGTAGATGATATATATAGATATAGATGATATAGATATAGATATAGATATAGATATAGATAGATATAGATATAGATATAGATATAGATATAGATATAGATATATTCACATTATGCGGCTAAGTGAGAAAAAAGTTTCCTGAGTATATCTTGTGTCATTTTGCACTCATTGTTTTCACATTCATCTTATTCCGAAGTTCTTATTTATTGGAAAGCCCACTGATCACCCAACTGCCAAATAAATTAATATTGGCAAAACAAAAGTCAAGGGTGTGGAAGTATACTTTGCCTCTGATGAGAGAAAGTGTGAGCTCATATGGTAAAGGTATAGAGTAATGAGAAATAGAGACTCAAGATCAATTTTTTTTCCACACTATTTTCTGTGTGTTACTCTTAGTCACATTTCTCATGTGCACAAAATACACTCACCTCCTTCTCAAGAGTAGTCAAAGTTGGCATCTAATTATAATTTTTTTAATATAGATATACTGACATATATATTAGTTTCAGGTGTTTAAAATAATGATTTGATACTTGTATGTACTGGGAAATTATCATCACAGTAATTCTAGTTAACATTCATAACCGTGCATATTAAATTTTAAGAAATCTTAATAAAAGTTTTCATCACAAGAAAAATTTACTTCCTTAGCAACTTTGAAATATACAACACAGTATTATTGACTTTGGTCAACTTGTTGCATGTTACATCCCCATGACTCACTTATTTCATACCTGGAAGTTTGTACTTTTAACCCACCCTTCATTCATTTGCTTCCCCTCCCCCATGCCTTGGCAACCACGAATCTGTCTTCTGTAACCATGAGCTCATTTTGCTGTCATTGTTGGCCTTTTGTTTTTTTCTTCCCCCCAGATTTCACGTATAAGTGAGCTTGTACATTGTATGTCTTGCCCTGTCTGACTTAATTTACTTAACATACTACCCTCAGGTCTATCCATGTTGTCACATATGGCAAGATTTCCTTTTTTGTGGCTGAATGATACTCCACTGTGAATATATTATACCACATTTTCTTTTTTTTTTAATGTTTATTTATTTTTGAGAGATATAAAGAGTGCAAAGCAGGGCAGGGCCACAGAGAGAGGAGTGCAGAGGATCCAAAATGGGTTCTGTACTGACAGCAGAGACCAATGCAGGGCTCAAACTCATGAATCATGAGTTTGTAAATGTGGTATTTCATGCTGATTGATTTGTGGATGTTGACCTATTCTTGCATCCCTGGAATTGTATCCCACACTTGATCATGATGTATGATCCTTTTATTATATTGTTTAATTCAGTTTGCTCTTATTGAGAATTTTTGCATCTATGTTCATTAGGAATATTGCCCTGTAATGGTCTTATTTTATGGCATGTTTGACTGGTTTTGGTGTCAGTCCAGGTAATTCTGGCCTCATAAAATGGCTTTGGAAGAGTTTTCTATTCTTTGGATGAGTCTGAGAAGAACTGGTATTAGTTCTTTAAAAGTTTGATAAGATTTGCAAGTGAAAGAGTTCAGTCCTGAACTTTTTGTTTGTTTGGATGTTTATGATAACTGATTCAATCTTATTAGTCAGTTATATATTAAGATTTTATATTTCTTTATGCTTCACTTTTAGTAAGTTTTATGTATCCAGATACTTATCTAATTTTTTCTAGGTTATTTAATTTGTTGATGTATATTTTTTCATAGTTGTCAGTTATAGTCCTTTCCATTTCTGTAGAATCAGTGGTAATACATCCTCTCTCAGATATTTTTAGTTAAGTTCTGTTGTTTTTTTTTTTTCATGGTGTATCTAGCTAAAGGTTTGTCAATTGTGTTTATCTTTTCAAAAAGCCAGTTGTTAGTTTCATTGATCATTTCTATTGCAATTTTAACCTCTATTTCAGTTATTCCTGCTCTGATCTTTGTTATTTTCCTTGTTCTACTAACTTTGGGTTTCATTTGTTCTTTTTCTAGTTCCATGATGTGTAAAGTTAGATGTTTGTTTCAGTTTTTTTCTGTTTGGTTTTTGTTTTGTGTAGACATTTATCACTATGTACTTCCCTCCTGCAACTGCTTTTGCTGCATTCCATAAATTTTCTCATCTGTTTCTATTTTTCTGAAAGTATTTTTTTTATTTCTATTTGATTCCTTCTTTAACCCAGTGATTGCATATTAGCATGTTGTTCAATTTGTACGCATTTGTGATTTTTCTAGTTTGTGTAATTTCTACTTTCATGTCATTGTGGTTAGGAAAGATGCCGAATATGATTACAGACCTCCTGATTTTATTAAGACTTGTTTTGTGGCCTAATGTATGGTCTATCCTAGAGAATGTTCCATGTACTTCTGAGAAGAATGTATATTCTCTTGCTTCTGGATGGAATTTTCTGTAGCTATACTAGGCTCTCTGGTCTAATGTGTGGTTTAAGGCTGATATTTCCTTACTGATTTTTTGTCTGGATGACCAATGCATTGATGAAAGAAGGATACTAAAGTCTGCTACTACTTATTGCATTGCTATCTATTTCTCCTATTAGGTCTATTAATATTTGCTTTATATATTCAAGTGCTTCTATGTTGGGTGCATAAATATTTACAAATATCATACCTTCTTGTTGCATTGATCCCTTAACATTATGTGATGATCTTCTTTGTCTCTTCTTGCATTCCTTGTTTTAAATTCTGATTTAAGGTATGGCCACCCTGGCTTTCTTTTGGTTTTATTTGCATAAAATATTTTTTTTTCCATCCTTGAACATCCAGTTCAAGTATATCCTTACATGTGAAGTGAGTCTCCTATAGGTAGCATACAGGTGGATCTTGGTTTTGTTTTTGTTTTAATCCATTCAGCCGCTCTATGTCTTTTGATTGGGGAATTTAACTTAATCCATTAACACTTAAATAATTATTGATAGGTATATACTCATTGTCATTTTGTTCATTGTTTTCTGGCTTTTGTGTAATTTTTCTGTTCCTTTCTTCTTCTCTTGTTCTTGTTGTGATTTGTTGATTTTCCGAAGTGGTTGGTGTAGGTTCTTTTCTCTTTATTTTTGTGTAGCTACTATAGGTTTTTGCTTTGCAATCACCCTGAGGCTTACATAGAACAACTTTTATTTACAAGTTTATTTTAGTTAATTAAAAACTTCACTTTAAGTGCATGTAAGCTCTACAATCTTATGGCCCTCGTATTTTATGTTTTTGTTGTGACAATTTACATATTTTATCTTACATGTTTCCTTTTATTATTGTACTTATATTCTTCCTATTTTTGTCTCTTAATCTTCATACTATCTTTATAAGTAATTAATCTACCATCTTTACAACATCAGATAATTCTGAATTTTATTATATATTTTGATTTACCAGTGAGACATGCTTTCATATATTTTTCTGTTACTAATTAGCAACCTTTGTTTCAGCTTAAACAAGTCTACATTTCATGTAAGGCCAGTTTAGTGGTGATAAACTGTTTTAGCTTTTGCTTGTCTGGAAAACTATCTATCCAATAATTCTGAATTATAACTTTGCCAAGTAGACTATTCTTAGTTGGGAGAGTTTTTGTTTTTTCTTCTTCTTTGTTCTTTTTTTGAACACTTTTTCTTTTTTTTATTTTTAATGTCTGTTTTGTTTTTTTTTTTTTTTTTTTTGAGAGAGAGAGAGAGCAAGCATGAGTGGGGGAGGGGCAGAGAGAGAGAGAGAGAGAGAGAGAGAGGGAGACACAAAAATCCGAAACAGGCTCCAGGCTCCGAGCTGTCAACACAGAGCCTGATGCGGGGCTTGAACTTAGGAAATGCAAGATCGTGACCTGAGCTGAAGTCCAGCATTTAATTGACTGAGACACCCAGGCGCCCTGAGAACTTTGAATATATTGTGCCAATCTGTGCCCCCTGTAAAGATTCTGCTGAAAAATCTGTTGATATGTAGTGGGGGTTCCTTTATACTTAGCAAGTTGTTTTTCTCTTGCTGCTTTTAAGATTCTCTCCTGTCATGAACTTCTGACATTTTAAGTATAATGTGTTTTGGTGTGGTTGGTGTGGATCTCTTTGGGTTTCACTTATGTACATCCCTCTGAGCCTCCTGGATCTCAATGACTGTTTCCTTTCTCAGGTTAGGGAATTTTTCAGCCATTATCACTTTAAATAATTACATGCACCACCCCCCCCATCTCCACTTGAATCCCTATAATGTGAATGTTGTTCCACTTGATATTTGCCATAAGTCCCTTAAGCTAGTCTCACACTTCTTTTTTCTTTTTCTCTTCCCTCTTTTCTCCTTTTTTCTTTTCTTGTGTTTTTGCTCTAATTAAATGAATTCTACTTCTCTGTCTTTGTGTTCACCGATCCTTCTATTTCATCTAGTCCGCCTTTGAACGCTTTTATTGTATTTATCAATTCATTTATTATATTCTTCAGCTTTGTGACTTCTATTTGGTACTTACTTATAGTTTCCATCTCTGTTGTAGTTTCCATTGTGTTCATCTATTCTTCTCTTGAGCTCAGTGAGCTCTTTGTGATCATTTTTTTAAAACTCTTTATGAGATAAATCACTATCTCTGTTTCATTAAGGAATTTTCAGATCCTTTATCTTGTCCTTTCCTTTGAAACATGTTCCTATTTTTCTGCATTTTCCTTGACTCTGTGTTTTTGTTTCTATGCACAAGATAAAACTGTCACCTCTCACATTCTTGGAGGGTTGGCTTTGTGTGGAAGATGAACCTTACTATTCCATACTGTCCTAGCTCTTTGTTGTTGTCAATCCTTTGTGGTTTTCCTTGCAATCTATTTTATTTTTAGTGGTTCCCAGTAGCTGAGGATGTGCCAGGACCTGCCAGTGCCCCAAAGAATAGGATCTCAATTACCTCATAGATTCAGGACGATTGAAAGCCAGGACCTGGGGCAGCAGCTTTTAAAGCATGCAATATATACTTTGTGTGTGATGGCAAGCATAAGTCCTGCTGGTCGCCAGAGCCAGGTGATCTAGAAGTGTCCTCCTGGGCGGCAGTTAGAAAAATCAAGGCTCTAAGCAAATTTACAGCTTCTTTTTTGGTAGATACCAGTGGCCTGGAGTGAGGCAGATGGAGGGTCCTCTGTTCTGGAGAGCATCAAAATAGGCCCCTAGATGGATATAAGCCAGAAGTCTGCCCAGCAAGTCAAATCTCCATGATAAGCAGACCGGCCTCTTTCATAGACTGGGGCTTGTTTTAGTGCTATTTGCACTGGGCCCTGGGATCAATAGCCAGCTAAAAGCAATCTCTGTTTTTTATAGTCCCACCCATGGGACTCAGGAACACAAGGCCTGCTGGCCACCAGAGCCAATCAAGGTGTTTTCCTGACTCAGTAACAAAAAACTAGGGCACCAGATGTAAAAACCAGGACACCAGACACAAGTAAAAGCTTCCTTCCAGGAGATATACTCTCATTGCAGCTCAGCAGAGGCACAGCATATATGTAGTGCCTGCCCACTGAGGCCCCTGGAAAGGATTACTGTTGGTCCTTAGATGTGTGTTTAGTTAAAACCCTGTGCATAATAAGCCTCAGCTCCTCAGGGTGTTGCCTCTTACTGTGCCCTGGGGATGATAGCCAGTTAAGAACTCTTTCTCTATTGGTTATAGTCTTGTGGGACCCAGGAGCATATGCCCTGCTTGTCTCTAGAGTCAACTGATCAAGTGGTGTCCATTAGATGGAAGTGACAAATACCAGAGCAGTGGACATAAAAAAAAAGGGCTGCCAAGTCTGTGTAAAAGCTTCTCTCCAGGAGATAATGGTGCTCTAATGTGTGGCAGAGGGAGACTGGAAAGATGGCATTCACTGGAGGGTTAGAAAGTGTAGAGTTTGAAAAAAAAAAATAGTGCCCTCCTTGGAGTGAGATGGTTGGAGAGTGCAACGATGGCACCTGCTAGCTTCTAATCCAGGAGAACCTCAGCAGACTCTTTAAGAAAATAAACCTCTTTCACAGAAAATCTAGGACTGCCTCTGGGGTGGGTACGTCCATGTACAATCCCTTTAAGAACTTTTTCTAAGTTTGCTGTAGCCTTATGGGTCTTGTTTGTGTGAGCCCTGTTGGCTTTCAAAGGTAGATGTTTTGTGGGCTCATCTTTTGGATGCAAATGTTGAAAGTTAGGGTTTCATTTGTGGGGTTCAAACCTTTCACTCCTCAGGGAGAAGCTCCAGGTTTTACGTTCCCTCCCGATGGTGGGTTGCCATGCTAGGTGTGGGGTTTGTGGCAAGACTGTGTCTGGGCATTTTCTACCTACTTTGATGTGGTTTCCCTCTTGCTTGCCTGACGTTAAAGGGCCACTCAGCTAGTTTTTAGTTGTTTTTTTTTTTTTTTCTTTACTCAGAGGAAGTTGTTCTATATATAGTAGTAGATTCAGAGTGTCCATGGACGTAAGTGAGTTCAGAATCTTACTATGTCACCATCTTGAACCCCTCTCAACTATTTCTCATAGTAATAGTCCTGAAGCCCAGGATCTCATGATTGACCTCAAATCTGTACGTAGACCCTTGTAACATAGAAAAACACACATTTTGCTGGATTTTAGTTGTCTATACATTTTTCTCTCAACCCCAGAAGGAGATAGGCAGAAACTTTTATCTGACTTCCAACATTCAGAGACAAGGAGAATGATATCACTCCAGAAACATTGATGTATGATGCATGCTTTAGAGTATACACTCACCAAAGTACTTTGGGTGATGTGGTAATTACACATTAATGCACTTGTATTGGTTTCCAGTTTGTTGAATGCATTGGAACATAGTCTGAGGATAAAGAAAATTCTATCTGACTCAACATAACTCCAAGAGTTTTATATAAGAAGTAAGGGACAGGAAAAAAAATAATGTGTTAGTCAGCAAACTGGGGATTTTTATGCAGCATATTTTTATATTTCTTCTTTTTCGTTAGAAGAGGAAAAGGTAACTTGAAAGCTATAGCAATTGAATTTGTCAAATCAGAGATAGTCTTGTCTTGAATAGTATGACCTGACTTAGGAGAATAAACCTGATTTAACAAACCTGTTTTCCTAAATAAAATTTAAAAATTGAGACTCTATAATTAGACTCTGACTGGGCATAAGAATAAAATAAGTCAGGTAATAAATAACATTTTCAAGGGAAAATGCATCAGTGAGAACTTTGTCCTGCTTAACAGAATTGGAAGTACATTTCTGAGAGTGTAGGTAATACTTGTCGTAAAGAGTAAGAGAAACAGACTTATACAGCTTTAGTGTTCATATCTATACTCTGGAAAATCCTATGAGAAGACACCCAAGTTCTCTGACTTTCCTCAGACAAGCATTCACGGTTATTCAGTTGAGTTTGATCTCTGCCCAAAAGTGTCATTTCTGCTGCAACTTAACATGAGTTTCACACCTCTGCTAAAATCATCTTGGTGATCCTTATTATGTATTACCACAAGTCTCCCTGATCATGTATATCCAAGAAATACTCTTCCAGGGAGTAAGACGTAAAAGTAGAAAATTGTTTTTCTTCTGTAACCCTTTTATTTTCTTCTGTCTGGAAAGCTATGTGCCCGCACACCTGTGCCTCTCACTTCTTTCCGACCTCCGCTTACATCTCACTTTCTAAGACAGACTTTCTCTTGTTTGTATGGAAGGACATTCTCCCATCACCCTCACTTTCCGTTCCTTTACCCTCATTTGTTCTGTCCCACAGCAGTTATCCCCACTTGACATAAGGCATATTTCCTGTTTATGGTACCTCCCCCACTTGGACATAGCTCCATAAAAACAAAGTGTATGTCTGTTTGATTCATGCTTGTTCTGCTGTACTAGCACAGTGTCTGGCCATTGTTGAACAAACAAATGAATGAATGTTCTCCTTACCTCCACGTTCACGGGAAATTTTTGCAAAAACATTCCATTTATTAAGCTTCAGGTACTACTTATTCCAGTCAATTGGTCCAGTACCATGTGTATTTTATTAGAATTCCTAAATGAATATCAATGCCAATAAATGTTTTAATAGCTAAGGGAGAGGCTTACTTGATAGAATTTCAAGAGGTAGAGAAAAATATATTTTGAAAATTTTTATTAACCAAAATTCAACCTTTTTCTTAGCTTAACACAAAGTGATAGCTTGAGTATTGACTACTAAAAATTGCAACAGTTAACATAGGTTGATTAGTATATCAGTATCCTCCTTAATACAAAAACAGAAATACAGAAAAATAGAATGAAAAGGTGTATAAGAAAAAAGAGTGAAGTAATTACAAATATGTGAATTTATATCAGTATATTAATCAGCAGAGGAAAAGACAAACACATTTCTTTAGGTAATACAAATAAGTGTTTGAAGGTTTTTACTAAGGGGGCGCCTGGGTGGCTCAGTCAGTTGAATGACTGACTTTGGCTCAGATCATGATCTTATGGTCTGGTCCATGAGTTCGAGCCCTACATCAGGCTCCATGCTGACAGCTCACAGCCCGGAGCCTGCTTCAGATTCTGTGTCTCCCTCTCTCTCTGCCCTTCCCCCTCTTGCACTCTGTCTCTCTCTCTCTCAAAAATAAATAAACATTTTTTTTTTAATTAAAAAAAGGTTTTTACTAAGGCAAGTATTCACAGAAATATCACATATAGTCGACTCTGTCATACCTATTGTGTGTACAGTGTTGAAAAAAAATGTGGAGATTTTAGAACTTCGAGTTGGCCAACTGAAAGGATATTTGGTATTACTTTAGAAATTGGCTAAAGTTCAAAACGTAAGCAAGCAAATAGACTTTTTAAAAAATTATCCGTTCTCTCTTGCTATTGGCTTCAAAAGTAATCATCTGGAATCTCAGTGAAGAACCTGTTTAAGAGCTACTCTGCATAAAAAGAACTTGCTTTCTTTTTATATCAGTATGTAGCTGGGAAATTAAAAAAATTATTTGATTAATGGAAGACAGTAAGCACCAATATCATGCCAACTCTGCTGCTAAATGGCTTCTATTTAATGAAAAATGCTCTGTCAAAACCAGTGCTTCTTTTTTTTTTTTTTTTTTTTTAATTTTTTTTTTTTTTTTTAACATTTATTCATTTTTGAGACAGAGAGAGACAGAGCATGAACGGGGGAAGGTCAGAGAGAGAGGGAGACACAGAATCCGAAACAGGCTCCAGGCTCTGAGCTGTCAGCACAGAGCCCGACGCGGGGCTTGAACTCACAGACCGCGAGATCATGACCTGAGCCGAAGTCGGATGTTCAACCGACCGAGCCACCCAGGCGCCCCAAAACCAGTGCTTCTTTAATAGAAAAGATCTTTTGATCTGCTTGTGTACCCACAACAATCTTTTTAGAAGAAGGGCCACATTTTCTTTACTGGAAAATACATAACTTAGTACTCATTTCACCTACAATTAAATAACTAGTACAGGAAAATAAGTGGGATCTCTATAATACATATATTAATTCTTTATACTATGCCTTTTAAATTACTGTGTGGCTATTACATTTTAGCATTATCAAAAAATTAAGATGTATTGATTGAGTTTGGTAAAAATATTTTTTGAACAAATGGTTTAAATTACAAGTAAATTAATCCTCTGAATAGGCTGAAACCTATCTAAAAGACATTAAATTATCTCATCAGCTGACCTCTTTTTTTTTTGTTTTTGAAATAAGAATGTGAAATTAATTGATAAATATTTAGAAATTATGAGACATTTGTTCAAGGGAAATGTGTATGGTTGTGTTTTAGGCTTCTCTCATTACTTTTATTTGGGAGATACATACAGACACACACACACATACACACACACACAGACTACATAAAATATAATCTCATCAAATCTCTGTCTATTTGGGTTGATCTAACTTTAAACACTAGCAAAATATGCCATGAATGTTCTAGGTATTGATGCCACAAAATTCGAGTTACAATAAATTCACAATCATAATCTTTTAGGTAAAAAATAAACAATAATCTTACATATATATGTACATATTATAGTAGATAGATTAATGGCCACCCAAAGATGTACATATCCTAAGCCCTGGGCTAACATATTAACATATCAAAATCACTGTTATTTTAAGCCACTTTTGTAATTTGTTATAGGCACCAACAGGAAACTAATATAAATGTGTGTGTACATTTAGATAGATAGATAGATAGATTTATTTATGAATATGTGTGTGTGTATAATGTTAATATATCTTTAAATAAAGGAAATCAATTGAATCAGAGGATAGAACTGTCAAAGGAAAGGGGTAAGTTTTTAAAGAGTTAATGATAAGGTGCTTTCTAAATGCTTTTTAATGAGATGATATTTCAGTAGTGACCTGATTAAAGTGAGAAAATTAAGCCTTAGGGATGTTTGGAACAAGAGTACTTCAGGCAGACGTACTAGAGACTGGAATGCCCTTGGGGAGTTTGAGGAGTATCCAGGAGCCAGTGAGCCTGGAGCAAAGTGGGCTGGTTAAAAGAACGTTTTGGGGGGACTTTTTAATGTACATTTTGTCACAAGTCAATGTACTTTGTAAATGACAAATTATTTTCTAGAAACACAAATTCGAAATAAATGTAGAAGATTTACAAAATGCAACCCAACTTTAAAAAAAAATTAACATTTACTTATTATTGAGAGACAGAGAGAGACAGAGCATGAGCAGGGGAGGGGCAGAGAGAGAGGGAGATGCAGAATCTGAGGTAGGATCCGGGCTCTGAGATGTCAGCACAGAGCCGGACGTGGGGCTTGAACTCGTGACCCAAGCCAAAGTCGGATGCTTAACTGACTGAGACACCCAGGTGCCCTAACCCAACTTTTTAATATTAGAGTCATATAATAAAAATAAATTTCAATAAATATAAGGATAACAAATGTAACAGGATAATAAAAGTTATAAAAGACATTCTATTCGTGAAGATGTCATACACAGTAAATGACAGTTTGTGGACCATAGACCCCACTTTGATGTTAATTTAAAGGACATTTAAAGGACCATTTAAAGGAACTTTTTTGTTTGTTTTGTTTCTGAGACTGGAAACCACTGTGAGGCCTTGAACACAGATGTTTCTCAATTTACATTTTGTACAGATTATTGTGACTACTTCTGTGGGGAATAGATTTTGGTGGGTAGATACGAAAGCGTTACTTTGTATATTTTACATTTACCACTCTATTCTCCTATCCATAGTCTCATCTTTGCTGTCCTGATCTGTGCCACATGAGACTGATATTTATAACCAACATTTCCCCGGGCTCATTTACCTTCAGACTCTGAGATTCTTGCTGCCAATGAAAAGCAGAACCTTTCATAATGCCAAAGAGTCATGATATGTCTCTGACATTGATTTCAAGCCTCTACTGCCAAGGCTCCTTTTGGGGTGCTTCTTTTCTGCCGTGGTTCTATTATCTAGGGCTCTCTAATGACACCATTTTGTTCCCCATTTTCCCTCTAGCCTAGGGTTAGTAACAGCTCTCTACTGTTGCTAGTTTCTTGCATGCTTGTATTTGTGTAATTCTTTGGAAAATGGTCCTTTTGTTAAAGTATCTTTTGGTATCACTTTGAATCTGTCATCTTTCCCATTAATATTCTTAGCAGCATAGGTATCACGGAACAAGTGAAAAGAACGTGATTGTATGAAATAATTTAATTCACCAGTGGAAAATAACACAGTCCCTAACTGAGCATATTTTCAGGTAACTGGGCTGGTGTAATTAAGCTGAAATTACAGTTTATTACCAGATAGAGGGCTTATCTAAAAGGCCTTATCCTAATTCAGGTAAAAGGTTGTATTCTATTTGTCATATAAATACATACACTCAAAAGGCAACTGAAGGACAGAGAAGCCATTCTATAAATGACTTTAAAAACAAAAACTCTACAGATCAATAAACCACCTAAATCTTTAGCACAGATGGGTTAAAAGGTGTCAGATGAGGGAAACTCAGAGATGATCCTAAAAATCCACAAGGAGACTGAGTCAAGGTGGAATGGCAAAGAGGAAGCGACAGTGGCAGTACACAAAGTGCATGTTTTCTCACCAGTCCTGGGAATGGTATTCATGTAGAAATGCATTTGGTGTTAGCGGCTGCTCTCAACGAAGCCTAAGTCACTTGAGTTGCTATCTTAAATATCATGACAATATCTAGGTCCACGTAATAGTTTGTGATTAACAAATGGAGTTTCAACCAAGAGAAATACTCTCCAAGAACATCCCCGTCTCTTGTGAGTGAAGAAAGGTTTAATGAGTCTGAGCAATGACAGTGTATACAACTGGCACAGTTTGATGTGGTAGTTGTAACATACTGATGTTGGTTTGCCTTCCAAGGCTTCCATGGAATCTCTGCACAAATACAGCATATTACCTCGTATCTGCAAGCCTCCATTTTCTGATATACAAAGTAAGAAATGTACATTACCCACCTCATATTGGGTTGTGAAGATTATGTAAAACACTGTATGACGAGAATCAGGCACATTCTGGGCATTGAACATATCTCCTTTGCCTCAGTTTTGTCTCTTTGTGCGTGCGTTTTCTTTTTACTTAAAATCATAATGATAACTCACAGTACGATATAAAAAATATTCTTGGAAATTTTGGATGATTGCCACTGGCAATAAATTCTATAAAAAATAAAATATTTATAACAATGATATACACAATCTTTCATACAAATGCCTTGTCTTATTCAAAAGGGATATTAGAAGCATTTGCCTTCGTTCATCCCAGTCATATTACAAAATATAAGGCACTTGATATGAATTTATATGTAAGATAATTTTCTTCATCCATTGACATTTCAGACTCCAGGAATTACTTAAGTGGATTCACTTTTCCTCAGTCTGGAGCCAGCATTTATAGGAGCACAGATCAGAAAAGAAATCGCACCAAACTGAAATTCATGGCAGGAAATAGAGACATGTGGCACTCGTGTCATTAAATCCATCATGCTGACAAAATGTATATGATTAGCTCCAAGCCTTTTTTTCAGACCCTAAATAACCAGAATAAACCTATGGGAGAATTTAGTGGTTTACATTTTACAATGAAGAATTAGAGTCTTCAGCAAAATCTGTGGTGCATTTCCTCCACCTTATGAAATACTAGTGTTGAAAAAATTACTAATGTAGAAAGCGTTCGTGTACAAAGGTACTACTGTAGAAAATCAATGTCATTAATGGCAAGTCTGACAACAGAAAGTGTTTCACCTTAGTAAATAAGGCTATTTATTTTATTAACACACATATCCAGTACCATAAAGCAAACCAATGCAATGGAAAGAAATAAGAATATAGTTATGTCTTCTAGAGCAGGGAGTTAAATGCTTAGGACCATTACAGGCATTTTAAGACCTTGTTATATTCAAAATGCTATGATGAGGTCTACATTTATTTTTCTAAATTCAAATTGTAGCCTATTTTTTCTACTTTTTGAGATATGAGTAAAGTAAACTTTTACTGGCCTTTTGAAAATCCCTCTGGCCTTTTCGTAGTGATTTTTTTTCCCCTGTGTTATAAATGGTTTCCCCCATGGATGACAGAAATGCCTTTTCCCCTAAGAGATGGATGGAGCAGGTAGAATTCTTTAGTAAGTGGGGTAGAGCTGACTGAGACTGAGCCAAATTTGGAAAATAATACTGAGAAATAGGGAGCTTAATGAAGGACAGAAAAAGCTGGCTACCTCTTGCCTGGGGCAAGGTCCCCAGAGGCCTGAATTAATATATAGAAAGATATGGCAAAAAACATATAGGGACCAATAGCAATTGAATAGAGATAATGCATTTATAAACAAATTCTCCTGGGTGTGAAACCATTACCTTTTTGACTCATAGAGCTATATAGTTCCTAGTAAATCAGTTATAGTAATTTGTCGTTCAATGTTACCAGGCTTTAAATATGATCTGTTAAATTGGGAAAAGTGTATGTGCACACATACATAGACTTGGTTTTATTATGTAATTATCAAATACCATACTGCAGTAGGCGAAATAACATCCAAGCGAATAATTTCTGTTTTTTCCAACACGTAATGAATTGTATCGTGCAATGACTCTAAGGATATTTGGAAGGAAGAATTGTTTTGGTGATTCAGTATGAACATGAGCTCGTTAGAATTTCTTGATGGTTGTGCTGTACTTTTAAAATATGTAAACTAAATTGAAGTTACTCTGCAACAGTAGCAATGACACATTTGCTTAAGATGAAGAGCATAAAGAGATTTCCGGTTATATTGATCATAAGCATATGGAATTAAATAATATTTATGCAATTGATTTTTTATCATTTCTACTCTAAATTATTGCCCAATCATCTCCTAAAAATGCCTGATGATACATTGGGACACCTTTATATAATATTCAGTTTTTATTGCTAATAGTGAAGTATTCATTAGATTTCATCATAATAACGTTGCCTTTATCATTAAGTTATTGTTAAGGCAAAGTTTGAATGTGTATTTAAATATTTCTTTTTGCAGCATTAGCAAAATTACTAACAGCTTAGAATACCTTCACTAACATATTTAAGTAAGAATTTCATTTTCTTAATTGTCCAATCTCTGCTTCCTTACAAAATTATTCCCAATTAAGGGAAGGGTTTTGCCTTAGAAATAAAGATGTTATAAATAGAATATATGGTAAGAATTCTTTTTTTTTTTTTTTTTTTTTTTTTTTTTTTTTTTAATTTTTTTTCAACGTTTTTTATTCATTTTGGGGACAGAGAGAGACAGAGCATGAACGGGGGAGGGGCAGAGAGAGAGGGAGACACAGAATCGGAAACAGGCTCCAGGCTCCGAGCCATCAGCCCAGAGCCTGACGCGGGGCTCGAACTCACGGACCGCGAGATCGTGACCTGGCTGAAGTCGGACGCTTAACCGACTGCGCCACCCAGGCGCCCCAAGAATTCTTTTTTTTTAAACCAATAGTTTGGCTTAAATAGATTCAGAAGTTGGGATTATAGAAATATAAACAGTAATGTCTTCTTTTCTACTACATGAACTCCTACTGGACAGTAAACTAATCTATTCAAAGGATTCATTATATTGGCTGGGGACACTTTTCACTTAATGGACCAGATTAGGACTCAACATATATATTTTCCCTCTTCTCTTTCAGTGCACATGAAACTATATACCTGCCATCCCTGCTCTCACATGCTGCTTCAACATAAAATATATGGAATATATTCACTAGAAAACATATTCTCTTTGATTGTCTTTTGTAATCTTAACCTAGGGGGAGCATTACTCTAGTTATCTTTTTTAATGATTATTAATGCCTGACAATCTTTGTGTTGCTTACCCTAAAATCATTAAAACCGTAGACTACTATCTATAGCGACATCTGGGTGATTATTAATTATGTGTATCCTTTACTATCCCTAAACTTTCCTTAGAAGCTCTTTGTTCTTTAAGCTAGGCACTTCATAGAATAACTTTATCTCACATTTTACAGTCTCCAAGAATATTTAAGAATTAGCTAGAGGTATTAGCTGGAATTTTCATCTTTCATGTTCAAGAATTTCGGCTTCAAGTAAGGCAAATACTGCAAGTTTCCTTTTTGTCATTACATTGGATTTTTATATCCTAACAAAGACATGCTCTCACCTGTCAGTTTTTCACTTGAAGTGCCTTAAGTGAGGAATGAGAGTGCCCTAAGTGTAACATAAGTTCAATTTCTGTCACTTTACACAGGCCTTTCTGGGTATACTCTATTTGTACTTCTTCCCATAAAAACTTACCAGAAAGGGGTAGCTTAGAGTAGTTATTCTTTCCTAAGGGAAACCGAAAGAATCCATGGCAAATATGTTGTTTCATCTCTCTTCAGGGCTCGAGAACTTGCTTCTCTCTTGTTCCCAAGAGCTGTAACAAAACTGTATCTTGATCTTTTTTTTTTTTTTTTTTCTTTTCTGATGAAGCTATCGTTTAGAATTGTTTTCAGCACTGCTGGATTTTAAACTTGATTCATGGCTAACATTGGCTTCTGGTTATAAAATTATAGAGATCCTAGAGTTTAATGTTCAGGGGACCTGATAACACACACACAGAGATCTAATTCTTAACAATCCACCTTCCAGATTGAAAAATGTTTGCTTTCTTATTTTACAAATAATATGTAAAGTGAGATAATATTGATAGCTTCTGGAGAACACCTTACATTTAAATCATTTTAATGAGAAATGTATCCCAAGAGAGTAATATAAAGATTGTTTGGATGTATAAAATATACTTTATATGTTCCTCTGTAAAATATATAAATAGCCTTGGGTTTCACATGATTACTTTTTTATGAAATAGAAGAATGATGATCAAGATAATAAAGTTTTATTTTTGTTTTCATTACAAGTGGCATCTTTAGCATCTGGAATTGATGAGTAAGTGACATAATGCTTCAACTGATAGAGGGTGTCTTAAAGTATAAGAGCTGAGTCATGCTTTTAGTAAGAAATTAATTCATAAGCAGAGTTATTTAAATCACTTATATGAAACATTTTAGTGATAAATCAAATAATAGTTATTCATTAATTCAAAGTAAAAGTGCTTTTTTTTCTCCCACACTCAGGGTTAAAATTTCTATGGTACTTCTTATTTGTAATTTGCTTCAAAATAATTGAAAACTATAATTTCTGCTGTCACCAAAGGTGTGGAAATGAAGGTGAAGGAATACCTTCTATTAGATTTTACAGGAATAAAATGCCTCTATTTTCATAAAAAAATCATTTTATTTTGGAAGCAGGAAAATTATATTTAAATTTCTACATCTTGACTTTTAGGAAATTTTTGGCAAATTACAAAAGAAGAAAACTCTGAAAAATTACATAGAATCAAATTATACATTAAATGTATCAAGAATTATTAATGTGTAGAAATTTTCATTAATAATGACAAGTATTACAACACCAATATTTTCATAAATAGGCTTTTTTATGGTTCATATATTTTTATGTTCTAGTGATATAAACAATGTACTAGAAAGTATAAAAATATTTTCCTCCAATTAAAAACTTACTGAACCATAGATCAGTTCCTTAGTAAATATCAAATATCAATCATAAATATCATTATCATCTCCCCAGTCGACACTAAATAAATCATCATTAAATAAATTTTTTGTAAACATAAATTAACAAAAAAGGGGCATGGGTAAATGACAACAAAAACTATGTCAAGAAAGTAAAAGCCAAGAAGCTATAACTGATGGAGGTATGGACAGAGTAAAACATAAACTACTGGCTGAAATAAGAAGTGTATGGATTCACATAACAGAGCCCTGAGAGGCTGAAGTCACCAGTCATGATGGAAAGTTGAGACGACTTGAGGAGCTAAAACAAGGAATTTGTGAATAAATCTAAATGGAAAATAGTTATAACATTTGTTTCCTTTCTTCAATCTGTGGAGCCACAAACTTGAAGCTCTTCATACTCTTGGAGAATTCCTGAAGAGGGTGCCATTAAGATAGACCTAGGGAGGCCCTTGAATGGGAAAGCCAGGCAGAGACCAGAGGTTAGGTTGGGGAGCTGGGAAACTAAATAAAAACTGCATACCGAAGAACCAAACTTTTAATTTATTTCCTCTACTCAACTATTGATATATTGGCATTCAGATATACACTGCTCCAACAAATGGAGGATTGTTTACCCAAAAACTGAAAGGACCCAATGAGAACTTTTGACATGGTAGTGTCCCCTTATAATAAGAGGAAAGACCATTTCTGACCAGACCACCCCAAAGGACACCAGTCATAAACTCCTGCCTATGCCTACATCTTCAATATATATTGAGAGCCAAAGATCATCATGGAATGCTGCCCTACAACATAGGGAATCAGAAGCTGGAGAAAACCTAGATAAGGATAAGAAGAATAAAAATGAAGAAAGAGAAATGGAACCATATTCTAAGGTCCTCAGTTACTGAGGGGATGTCATAATTGACAGCTTAAAAGAGGGGGAAGATGAAGAAATGGACAGAAGAATCTTTCCTAAACAAGGGTATTTGACAAAGGGACCAGAAAATATGATCTGGAAATATCATTGGGGAGCAATGAGCTATCACTGAGCTAACAGCCTAAGCCTAACATATAAAAAGAGGTTTTGTTTGTTTGTTGTTTGTTGTTTGTTTTTTTGTTTCGTTTTTTTTTTTTTTTTTAAGGCTGCTGGGGAAGCTGTACCTGTAGGGATCAGCCACTTCTGAAGAGAATTTATTTCTGAAAAATCTACAAATTGACTTACAAGTCTCCACCGTTCTACTAATTTGTAAGAACTAAATGCAATGAATAATTTACCACATGAGACTATGCCTAAAGCAAAAGAATTGGGAAAGAAATAAAGTAAAATAATCAACATCTATTTGCATTTTTCACTCATACTTTATATTCTATTTAGGGTTGCCCAACAGCTTGTCGTCCAGGACAAAAATTTATTTGCCTTCTTCTAATTTAAAATTTTCTCTAAGATGTGACTGCCCTGGGTTCAAGATTGCAACCAAGACTTGTGAAAGAATATATGACAGCACTTCCCAGGCTCAGCAAAACAGTTGTTGTTATATCTAATAGTCTCTAAGTGTGTCCTACTGTTCCCTGATAGCATCATCAGCACCTACCTGTCATTTGGTAGGCATTGCCTAATGATTAAAAATACCTGAGAGGAGAAGAACTTATAAATTTTAGCAACTTCAGGTATGTATGTAATGAATTTGGAACATAGAGAGGGTTGGTAATTTCTAGCAATATTTTTCAATAAAGCCAGATAACCATAATAATTTTATGTTTCGAGTTGCTACATATCTGATTCAATCTGCATTTATTTCCATTGAAATAAGACTGCCTACCACATATATGCACTTCTACACAAAATACGTTTCATAGTCTTTTAGATTTTCCTTACTTTGGAAAAGGACAGAAGTACAGTACTACCATACTAATTTGAATACTGGCATATTACTGGAATATTCTTTGCCAAGAACAAATTTTCAAAGAAAGGATTTTTTTTTTTTTATGTATGTGGTGTGTGTGTATGTTTGTTGTCTCAAACAAAACACTTCTTTCCACTGGTATTGCCTATCTAGGATAATTGGAATGCTTTGCTATCATATAGTAATATGCTTTATACTTTTCATTTTAAGGAGATATATTGAAAAAATCCATTGTAGCTGCCTTGGGGTAAACTAAGCGCATATATATACATATACATATACATATACATATACATATACATATACATATACATATACATATACATGTATATATATATATATATACAAAGTATATAAAGTTTTGTATATAATTTATATATATACATATGTATATGTATATATATAATTTTAACCCTGAATCAGAATGTTGGTTATACAAAGCACTTGGAATATTCTCTAAATATAAAGTGTGGAACAAAAGAAAAAAGAATATGATAAAACCAAAATCCATTTAGCAAAGCTGTCCTAAGAGCATACATCTCAAGGACTATTAAGTAAATATGGTAGCAAATAAGAAAAATGATAGTTATCTGACTTAAAAAATGCAAGTTGATCACATCTAAGTCTTAGAGATACATTCTGTTTTTCATATGTGGTTCCTGCTTTTGAAAAAATGAAGAAAAACATGTAAACTTGGTTTAACGTACAACAGAGTTTTTATTTGACCAAAATTATTTTGAACAAATGTTATTTTTTAAAATTACTATGTCTGCTTCAGTCAACCAAAATGTTAAAAGTCTGACCATGGTATTTCTTTTCCTAGTGCTCTGCTGCATTTGTTTACATTTTTACAATGGAAAGCTCATTCCTACCAAAGCCTAACTGATTAATAATGGCTTCCATCTTCAGAGAAGTGTTGGATCCATACAAATATTGACCCTTAGGTTAAATAAATAGAGGGCTGTTGGTGGCATTCCGGACATCAGAACTTTATCACAATTTGTTTTATGTTATTTTATTTATTTTTAAAGGACAGGATACTTTCTAGTAATCAAAACCATCTATAAAAATGGTCCTCTATTTTGATTCATAAAAATATGGGTATTAATATATTTTATTTCATTTTATTTTTATAAGTAACCAGATCGTCCAAAACCAGAAAGTGACTCTGACCACAAGCTATAGTTATTTGCTTTTAAGATTGTTTTTAAAAATTTAATGTCCAATATTCAATTTTTTAAAAAAATCAGAGTAATAAGCATCAGCCTTAAAAATTACACTATGTAGATTTGTTTCCACATTACTTCTTTGAGTAATGTATACTTAGCTTTATTATATTTGAACAGTCTATTAATGTGGATGGGGATTATTTAAAATTTTACTTGGGGATGATTTTTAATAATAGTTTTCAGTTGCAGAAATGGAAATGCCACCTTCTCTCCAACCAAGGAATTGTGTTTGGAGAAGTCAAAAAGTTTGGATAAACAGATAAAGATTAGTCTGTATCCTGATATCCCTTCTTCAGGCCAAAGGCAAATTTATAGGTAGAGAGGAGTAACAAGGTCATAAAGTCTTTGCCTAACTTTCTGTTTGGGTCTAAAAAGAATTCAATTAAGAAAAAGCATCAATATGGTATAGTTAAACCAAAGGAGTGGGATGAGGAAGGGGTTGAGAAGTTACTGTGTGTTCCTAAAGGAAACTAAGAAGCCAGCTGAATGTGGGTGGGAGACCTTAGCAGGGAGGTCAGTTTAGTAGTGACCCCGTGTTGGAAATCTGTTCGGTGGACTTTCTATCGTTGCCTGAAACATGGAGAATCAATCACAATGTAATCATTGGCAAACTTTAGATACCAACACGTTTCATATGTACTAGACAAACAGGAGGATCCTGTTCCAGACACCAGAAGAAGAATGTCACAGGCAAACCCAAACCTCTCACCCCTGCTTCCATTAGAAGTGTTCAGCGTTTTCTTCTCCTATCAACATCTGGAAGGGAGAGGGAGGAATGGAGACACGCACACACAGACACACAGACACACAGACACACACACACACACACTGACTACTTGAAATTTAAAAAGAAGATATCCTCTAAAGAGACTGAGCAACTTTCTGAATAGGTCTGAATTTATCAGACAGGCCTAATTTCACCTCTCTTGCTCTCTCCCTCCAGCTTGAAGGAGGTTTCATAAGGCAGATCATATCACCTATTAGAAATGTTTACACAACTGAATATAGTGTGTAAATCCTGCAATATAAAAATCCCTATAGAAGACAGACAAGTCAATTTAATTTGTCTAATGAAACAAACAACAAAAAATAGGTGTTTATTTAATAAATATTACTTGCTCCCAAATGAATCTTGCTGATTTGTATGTAATATTTCTGATGCTCCTTACTACAATCGAAGGTGAGCAATAATCCCAATAATCTACTTATATCTCTGTTATCCAGAATTCTACTTTTAAAAATTAGAAATGCTTCAGAGTTAAGCCAATAGAACAAGATTTGAGTACCGATAACATGCAAATATGTCACATTAATTGAAGAGTTCAATATTATAATGCTTTTTTACTCTTTAATTTCAAGATTTTCCTCTCTGGTTGTCTAAGTAATACTTTTTGTGTCTTGCTAGCACATGTGAGAGATAGGAGTGTGACACATTTAGCAAGATTTCAAATGTAGAATTGTGAAATTTAGTTTAAAAATTTGTTTAATGTTTTCATTTATTTTTGAAAGAGAGGGAGAAACAGAATCTGAAGAAGGCTCCGGGCTCTGAGCTGTCAGCACAGAGCCCTATGCGGGTCTCAAACTCACGAGTTGTGAGATCGTGACCTGAGCTGAAGTTGGACGCTTAACCCCCTGAGCCACCCAGGCACCCCGTGAAATTTAGTTTATAATTTAATAAAATATCTATTGAAAGATAAGTACATAAACAAAATATAATATTGAAATACAGTGGAATATTATTCAGCTTAAAAGGAAAGAAATTCTGACACATGCTATAATAAGAATGAACCTTAAGGAAATTTTGCTGAATTAAATAAGTCAGTCACAAAAGAACACATATTTTATGACACCACTTATGTGAAGATTCCTAGAGTAGCAAAATTCATAGAAACAAAAAGTAGAATGGTGGTTGCCAAGGACTAGGGAAAGGGGATTATGGGGAGTTTATTTTCTAATGAGTAGATAGATTCTGTTGAAAAGATAAAAACTATTCTGGACTTGGATGGTATTATGGTTGTACCAACAATGTGAATATATTTAATGCCATTAAACTGTACCCTTAACCTTAAAATAGTTAAATCATAAATTATATGTTATATATATATATTGCCCTGATTTTTAATAAAGTAAAAAAGCAGACTAAGACTTTAAAAAGCATTTTGAGATTGACATTTTACTCCAATCACTCTTTGGTACTTTCCAGCAGACCATGACCTTGCATCAGAGCCTAGGAAAGGTGATTACCACCAGTCTCTTTGATTATGAAGTTAAGCTGTCCAAAAAAATTATTCCCCGAATTACTTCCTCCTTGGAAAAAGAGTTAAGGTATCTCATAATTTGAGAAAACTGAATAATTTCAACTTGAGCAAAAGTTACAGAATTCGTTAAAAATCCCTTAAACTACTTGATCCTTTCTTTTTATTTTGCCTTTGGCAATACAGCACAATCAGACAACCTTCTTTTGGAGAAAGAGTTATTTGCATATTTTAGAAAAGATCACTTACAGGTAGAACCCAAGAAATGGGTATTAGGTCTACATTATTTGCTAAAAGAAGGAAAAAAGAGAGAATGTGATTCTATTAAGCTATTGGGAAACACTCTGGTGACCCCATTATTATTTTTAAAAGTGCTAAGTCTACTATGGCAAATGACCAGAGGGGACTATGAGAAATGGGACACAATCTATGCAGGAGAATCTGAAGACTTCATGAATAGTTATATTTTTAAAGCCTTATCTCCCTTGTAGTCATTAAAACAGGATTTCATCAGCCTGTCCAATGATTTTGTGTGACTGTGTGTGTGTGTGTGTGTGTGTGTGTGTGTGTGTATTAATAGGGAGAGAGAGAGAGAAACTATAAGTACATTAAATTATTCACCTAAAATTTAACCTTGACAAGATTGTGTAGAGAAGTACAGATTTATACAACTAGATTTGAGCACATGTAAGAGGCAAATATGTCACATTAATTGAAGAATTCAATGTTGAGATGCTTTTTTACTCTTTAACTTCAAGATTTTCCCTCTGGTTGTCTAAGTATATACTTTTTTTTTTGTCTTGCCACTTGGGACCTCACTTCCTCCTCAGTGTATAGAGCACGTGGCTAAAATGAGAAACCTCAAATGCACTTTGCACATGCAATCTCCAAGCTGTCCTAAAGTTTAGTATACTTAAGGCAGAAATAATTGCTGCCTATTATCTTTTGTACTGCACAGTGGTTCCTATACAGTGATCGAGATTTCAGTGTCCCTATTATAAGTAGCTATCACTTTTTTTCCAATGGAACAGATACTTGATGATCTGCCAAAAGCATCTTTGTGAGTCTTAAAGACATTCATACTGTGAAAAATATTCATATAACAAAAGGTATATGGACAAGTGGATAAGTGATTGGTTACACGCCTGGGACTGCCCACTGGGTTTTGTTTTGTTTAAAAAGCAAAAATCTCTCACTCTGTTCTCTGAATAATATTTCTAGTAGTGACAGTTTTAATATGTAGTTTGTTTGCTTAATACCTTGCGTAGAAAAAGGTCATAAAGAGAAGGAAAGAAGGAACGAACGAATGAACAAACGAATGAACGAAGGGGGGAAAAGGAAATGAAAAACAACAAAATCTCACCTAAAACAACATGTGAAAACATGCTTTTTTTAATGTATAATCCTTGTGTAACTTACTCCATTGCAGTCTCTCTTTCTTTTCTCAAGCGTAATAGCAGGGGTAACGAGACACTGGTGTGATGTATTCAGATTACCTGAGCAGCCTGTGTGATGCTTTACATGTTTCCCAAAGAGTCTTTATGAAATTTTTTAGACTAGGAGCAGGCAGTGAAATGCACTTTGAGTGAATCCCCCTAAATCTGAGGCCCTGCTGGTCACTCACTCCCTGAAAATCCAAAAACACTCAGCTCTTCTACTTTGGCTAAAACCATTGTGATTTTTCAAAATATTTTATAATTCCTTTGGTTCACTTTACTTTGGGCTTTTTATAAATAGTGTTCTGCTGAGTATGGCATCTTATTTCACAATTTCCATAAACAACTCTGCAAAATGTAAAGTGAATAGAAAATTTAATACCAATTTTAATGTCAAAGAACAGTTATTCTTGGTCTCTATCTTAAAGCTACTCATTGTTAATGTATTTGGGCTGCCAAAAGTACTCCCATTGACCATTTTTTATAATGTCATATTTATGATCATAACATTATTTATTGAAATCTTATAGCACCTTCTATTTAAGCTAAAGATATAGGAGTTATTCCAGTTTTTGAAGTAGGAAAAACGATGTTCAGAAGCATAGTTACATGTTCAAGATAAAACAACTACTAATGTGAAGACAAACTCAAAGCAAGATTTATCTGATTCCAAATTCTATCAACTTTAGAATGAGAAATCATTTCTATGTTTCTAACATATTCCATGTTCAAAATTTTTATGCTGAGACCAGTAGTCTCAGATAAATAAGCAGTAATGCATGTACAAACAGTAGAAATGGTCTTTACCATTTCAAATAATAACATCACGAGAGTTTGCTTCTTGTGGAAAAAACAAAAGTCCTATTTGCCCCTCACGTTGCAGATATGCCGCCTGACTCCTTGAAAGGCTTTCTTTACTCTCATTTAACAACAATGAAAGCACTTTTTAAAAATTTTTAAATATTTTTTTGAGAGAGAGAGAGAGAGAGAGAGAGAGAGAGAATTTGAGCAGGGGGCAGGGGGAGAGAAAGGGAAACACAGAATCCAAAGCAGGCTCCATTCTCTGAACTGGCAGCACGGAGCCCTACACAGGGCTCAAACCCATGAGCTTTGAAAGGGATCATGACCTGAGCTGAAGTCAGACACTAACCCACTGCACCACCAGGTGCCCCCAAAGCACTTTTTAGAAATGATTTGAAGTCAGTTAACCAGCGGATAACCAGAGTCAAGTCCTACGCTATAATTCATCTAATCAAAATATATGCACTCAGTATCTATTTACTATGTACGGAGCAGTCAGTCAATGCCTTCTTTACTGTGATGGGGAGCACAGGACAGGTGGAGAATTCAGGGAAAACCATTTATCAAAGCATTTCACTTTGAATATGTTAAGATGAGATGCCTATAAAACTTTTGGAAAGAGGTGTCAGGAAGGCAATAGAATATACAATAATAAAGCTGAAAAGCCTGAGCCAAGGATTACAATTTGGAAGTGATGATCATAACCATGATAATTGAGGTCAGTGGAATTAATGAAAGTCATTACAGAGGAGACACAGGGGAAGGAAAAATGGAGGTCTGAGACACAGTCCTGAAAGTCCCCTATGTCTGTAATGAGAATAGACAAAAAGTCAGTAAAGGAGGTCAAAGGAGGTCTGTGAGAGAACAGAGTAGTACATAATATATATTATATATTATATATAATAGTATATGTTATAGTATATAAAGAAATAAATATCATCTGTTTTGCATTCTGAATAAGTGTAAATATAGAAGTTGATGTTAATTTGTGTCTTATGATTAATTTTGACTTTATAATGTTAATTCATAATTTCAAAATATTTCCAATATTTTAGCCATACCCTCATATGTTTATTATATGGAGATCTCAGCACAGTATTCTGAAAAAAAGACATAGAATTACAGAGAAATTAGTAATGCTGATATGTTTTCAATAATTACTATTATCTCATGAGGGTAAATATGCTTATATGGGTAAATATTAACAACTATTATTTAAGTATACTGTGGCAAATCAGTCTAAGTGATGAATCAATGGTTAATGGAAGATCTTGTACTTCATAATTACCACAATTTCAAAAGGACGTAACATGTAATAGCTGGGCAGTTTCTTTCAAATTACAAGTAGCATTACACACTGCATAACATTATTGTATCTAGGACTCAGTGTGGCCTTTTTTTTTTCTTTTTTTTTACTTTTTAGACATTCAATGCAGTTAGATAAATAAAAACACCTGCCTGGAACATTTTATTCATTTGCATTTCAGCAGCTTCTTTTGTGGTTTGAAGTTGTGTTTAACAAAAGAAAGGAGAGACAGGTGTGTGGAGGAGGAAAAATTAGAAAGTAAAAAGCAGTTGAATAGAGACAAATGTAAATATCTTAATAAACAGCCAAAATAGAAAAGAAGTAGGAAGAGATAAGGAATTTATTTTGAAATCTTTAAGACATTTTATCTTAAAAATGGTACGTCAAATACTCAATTTGTTTTAAAATTGTGTCATCGAAGTTTAAAAATAAAGTTTATTCAAAATAATTGCATTAGTTTCTTCCTTCCTTCCTTCCTTCCTTCCTTTCTTTCTTTTCCTTTTTTTTGGGGGGCGACAGTATGAGTAGGGGAGAGAGGCAAAGGGAGAGACAATCTTAAGCCGGCTTCACGCTCAGCATGGAGCCCAATATGGGGTTTGATCTCAAGACCCTGGGATCATGACCTGAGCAGAAATCAAGAGTTGGATGCTTAACCAACTGAGCCAGCCAGTGCTCCTGCATTAGTTTCTTCTATTGGAGTAAATTAAGTGATAGCTTCTTGTAACCCTCAAACTAATTGCACGTGATAATTATGCAATTTTACTTGAGTCAGGATAAAAGCAACATGAAACTCTTGCAGGGATCAATTCAGAGAATAATGTAAATGTTCTACCATGTTAAGTTAATACATTTGTCTGTTTTATTTCATGAAATCTTTCTTCTTCTTCTTAAATTATTCCTGTTATGCCACTTTTTATACCATGTCTTTACAGACTAATCACAGAGACTGAGACAAACCTTTCATTTCATCCATCTGGATCATATAATGATGTTTTCTTATTTAAACGTGATTCTTAAATAATTTTACTATCTCTCTATAAAATTGAATACTAATGGAGATTTAAAATACAATATTTCTATGGTATTTAATCTGTGTGTTAAAAGAGAAAAAATAACAAGTTGTTCAGAGCTAAATTGGTAAAATTGCACCAGACACTTGTTAAAAACAGCAAGAAGACCAGTTTTATTTGACTTACTGCAAGAGAATAGACAAGTTTCAATATAGAATGGAGCTCAAATCTGAATATAGCTACTAAAGATGGGGATTTGTATTTGGCCTATGGGAAAAATAAGGAGGTCAGTAGATGGAAAATTACTAAGAGTAACTTGATTAGATACAAGATAGAGGGTAAAGAACTTGATTAGGTATATTAAGGGTAGTGGGATTCTCCCTACAATGGCTTAGTAGGATACTAGCTAAAACAGGACTCAGGAACAAAGGACAACACCTAATCCAGAAGAGAATTCAGAGGAGACTGAAGTTTGATCAAGGACTGAGTTTTTGTTAGTAGGAAATAATCCTTCGTGTGGAACAGGAACAATAAAATAGAGGTGAAATAGTTTGAGCTTTAAATTTTTTGCTCATAGTCTTTAAAGAATTTGTACATACACCCATTATAAAATGAAGACTATAGCAAAAATGAGAATTAGCAGTAAAAATGTAATGTAAAATTTAATCTGTGGCTCATATCTCTTCATTTAATGTTCAAGATAAATAGTTTATAGTAGGGTGAGGAAAATCATTATCAGAATTTATAGCTTTTTTGTTAGAAAAACTTATAAAGTGTTCACAAATATCACATGTATTTACCACAATTTGAAATTTATTTTTAAAAAGTTTTTAACTTCCAATTTTTCTGATTCCAGTTATACTTCTACTTAGTCCTTAGATAATTAATAATTATGGCATATTATTTATAAATGGCAGTAATATATATTCAAGTTTGAATAAATTTATGAAATATATGTTATTTGAAGGATTTACAATATTTTCCTTTTAGTTTTTATAATTCACATAGGCTTTTCTAAAAATGTAAGCCAGATTTTAAATATTTAAAATTCAATATATGATAAATGCATAATGACAATTTTCTTTTATTATAATTTCGAAGAAGCTTTGAGAATCCTTCCCTTTCCCAAGCTAGGTCCAATAATACTAAAAGAATATTCTAGTATCATCTCATAGTGGAAGAAATAGAAATAGAGGACACTGTAATTTGATAAAGGATTTTGCTAGCTTGAAGTTTTGTTTGTTGTTGTTGTTGTTTGGTATTTTCCCTAATAATTTCTTATTTAAGAGACAATTAAGTGATGTTAACATAAATAAAGAGGTAAATTGAGGCAAGCTCAAAAAGATGTGTTTATTTGGGAATAGCAAAGGAATTGCAATTTAGGACAAGCAAACTGTAGCAAACTACAAGTGAGTCAAAATACAGAGGCGTAGGTGGGCTATATTTATGGGCAGGGAATGTAAAGAGAAGAGAGTTCAGTTAGAGTCAGTTAAATCTAAAACAAATGGAGACCAGCCTTGAAACATTTCTGAACAGACAAAATCAGTCCAGTCACACACAAAAAAGCTCAACCTACTTTATGGGACCAATCCAATCTGGGTCATTTCTATTCATGCCTCTGGCAAAATTTCTCAAGGTCAAGATGAGACACCTTCTGATTAACTCCCCACAACCCAAGAAATCCTAACACTATCAGTTTTCTGTAAATCAAACATTTATAGTAAATCAGTTTTTTAGTCCTTTTTTTTTACCCTCCTATGGTACATGAGTCTCCATTTTATATTCTCTGGTTCCATTTCAGGTTAAAATTTTTCATAGTAGGCAATAAATACAAAATGTTAAAATCAAAACATGTCTTTGTTTTAATATTACACAACTATAATTTCTGTGATCACAATCAAGAGAAGGCATTCTAATAGTCTAATTTTTTGCTTGAGTCAATCAAGGTCATAAAAAGACAGAAAACAGAAAAGGTCAAAAAAATCCTACAGTGCATAAAATTCTAGATCAGACACAGCCCATGTAAGTTATTCAAGTGTTTAATCTAAATGCTCCACACAATTTATACAAACTAAACAAATTGTTTCAGTAGATTAATTCAACTATGTGAATTTCAGCTAGATATTCGGAAGTGTTCTATTATCCCAAGGATTTTTGTTTTCCATTTTTCGAATCAGTGAGTCACTAATTGGTCCCTTAAACACATGGAAGACAAGAATGTTAGCCCTAACACTATTCTAAACTCTTTCCCTACTGCCCTCCAAACTATTATTAACATTTAATTATACTCCCAGGAAAGGTCAAAAGGAATCAACTGATATTTAATAATCTCTCTCCTTGACCTTACTGCCTAAAGCATGATTTGTTTTTCCTGCATCAATACCATATGACCTCAGGCAGAACCACACATATGACTTTGGAATTTGGTTATAAAAGAACAAGTTGAATTTTGATACACTGATGATTGTTGTTTCCTTAAAATAATTTCCTTAGTCTTCATAGGCCATGCTATGTTTGAAAGTTCAAGAACGCAATCAAGGAATCAAGAGATGAAAGCTTCCAGTCTACTCATTTATACCTCTTTGGTAGATGGTAAGCTGAGAAATTGAATAAAGATAATTCACTTCGCATCCATCTAATCAATAGTCCTCAAGTTATTTGGAAATTATTAGAGGGAATAATGGATATACAGCATATATTTGATAGATTATATGTTATCCTTCATTCATCAAGCATTGAGCTCTCTGCTGTGTGTTGGGATACCATTGGTGAACAAGATACATTGCAATCTTAAAAAAAGCTCATGTTTTTATGGGAATACTATGAATTATAATAATTGATCCTAGGTGCTGCTTTGGGGATAGCAACCTGCCACAGTCTTCATCAAGAATGTGTGTGTGTGTGTGTGTGTGTGTGTAGGAGTAAGGTGGTTGTCCGTGAGGGAGAAGGATAATGCAAGCAGATATAGTAGACTCCACTCAAGGCAAATGATACAGACTACAATTTTTTTAGAATACAAAAGAAAGAAAAGATTAAATTAGACTGGTCTGAATGAGGTTGATCTAATGAGTGAGTGTTTCTGGTTCAGCATTTGTATCCTGACCCATTCCTGCAGATGTGTATGTTTCTTGTGTCTTAAAAAATGTTTAACTTTCTATAATTCAAATCCTACTTAAAACATTTTTTTTTCGTAAACTCTTAGTCCAATCATTCTCAAAGTTCAGCATCTAGGAGTATCACTTGCGAGGCTTGTAAGAGCACAGACTGTAGAGTCTACATTAGGAATGTAGTAGAGTCTAATTAAGAATGTTCATTTCTAACAGTTTCCCTAGAATACTGATATTGTTAGTCCAGGGAACGTATTTTGAAAATCTCAGCAAAAAGTCCCAGATTTCCCCGAAGATAAAAATTGCTTTCAGTTTCATGGTTTTCATGTTTTTAAGGTATAGGCCTTAAACTAAGTAAATTAGAATGTCCTTATAACTTGGCTAATGATTATAATCTGTAGATTTAACAAGTATCCTAGTAGGAAACTCTTCAAATCATAATCTTTTTTCCTTGCCTTGTTTCATTACCTTGCTTATCTTCTCAGTGGCATTTGATATTTTCTTCTTTTCACCCATGTTCCACCATATCCCTTACTGCTTCTTCTTCATTTTTCTTTTTCTTTTTATGACTCTTCATTCTCTCCTTCAATTTTAAATGTCAGGATGTAAGAATGACATGGGCTTGGTCCTGATAATTCTTTAAGCAACATTTACCATCCCATGGTTTTCAGTGTCATGATTTGCTGTTGACCATATTCTTGATCTTTCCTCATAAGTCTATACTTCTATATTAGTCAGTCTCTTGAATTGCTCCACAATTTAACAACAAAAAATATTATTTTTATTTTTTTAGGTTTATTTATTGCGAGAGAGATAGAGAGCATGAGTCGGGGAGGGTCAGACAGAGAATCCCAAGCAGGCTCCATGCTGTGAGCACAGAACTGCATGAAGGGCTTGATCTCAAGAACCATGAGGTTGTGATCTGAGCCAAGATCAAGAGTCAGACATTCAACCAATTGAGCCGCTCAGGTGCCCCCAAAATTTATTATATTTATATTTTAGGGATTAGGGATTCTCAAAATGTATGGTTTTTTTTTTTTTTCAAAAATACAGGTAATTGAAATTAAAAAATAGTAAAACAAACACAGATTCAAGATTGTTAATATTTTGTCACACTTGTTTTTTTGAATTATTTGCAAGCGAGTAATAAAAATTGTATATGTTAGTATGTATCCCCTAAGAACAAGTATATATACCTGCCATATCATTGTCATATCTAAGAGAATCTGAAATAATTCTACAATATTGTATAATATCCATTTTATATTTATATTTCAGCAACAGCCCCCCTGCAAAAAAAACTCCACATAGTGTTTATTTCCTCTAATTCAGGATTTAGTCAAGATTCATGAGTTGCATTTTTTTATGTCTCCTTAGTCACTTTTAATCTAGAACATTCCAATTCCTTATATATTTTATTGCATTGACATTTTAAGAATCTCAGTCAATTGTCTTGTAGAATATTCCATTTTCAGAAATTTTTTCTCATTCTATCTCTTAGTTTTGACTGTCATGGGTACTTGATAGGTGATATTGTAAGTTTCATATCAGTCAGGATGCACATAATGTCAGGATGTTCCACTACTGGTAATTCTAAGTTTGATCATAATGTTAATGGTAACCATCAACTCTCCAGTATAAAAGTACATTCTTTTGGCTTTGCTAATAGTAAATAATCTCTATAGTAATACTTTTATGCCAGATAAATATCTTATTCAACAGCCTTTCACCCATTTTATTTTATCATGCATTGATACTCCCTGTTTGAATCAATTCACATCGGGCAAAAATAGTAACTTTCTAATTATATCAGAAACACACAAAGAATTATATCAAACATTATAGTCCTCTTCACTTTCATGTGGGTGCAATCAATGTTATTTCTTCAGCCCCATTTTTTAGAATGTTTTATTTTTAACATTTATTTATTTGTGAGAGACAGAGAAAGACGGAGCGTAAGTAGGGAAGGGGCAGAGAGAGAAAGGGAGACACAGAATTCGAAGCAGGCTCCAGGCTCAGAGCTGTTAGTACAGATCCTGATGCAGGGCTCAAACCCATGAACCATAAGATCACAACCTCAGCCGAAGTCAGGTGTTTAACTGACTGAGCCACCCAGGTGTCACAGCCCCCATCATTAATCATTCTCTAATATGATATACTCATAACTTCCAACTATAGGCTGGATTTCCACACACTTTGGGAGCCATTTTCCTGAAATAAATCTTGCTGTAAATTTCAAGCCAAGACATTTCAAAACCTTAAATTTATGATACACCTGACACTGTTATATCCTATCTTACTCAAAGATTTTCCTTTAAACTATATTATAGCAGATAGCATTTTACAGTACTAATGCACTATATTATTTGCTATACATGATTTCAATTGTTTTCCTTATAATTGCCCAATAAATATTATTAAAATTCCAATAATTTTATAATTAAGGAAATCAAGGTGCTGGGAAAGTAGTAACATAGGTCACATAGCCATTAAGTGAATGCAACCAGAATTCAGTATCAAACCATTTCACTCTAACACTTCCATTCATAGACATAATGTTTTACTTGCTCTGTCTACTTTAATATCTTACAAATACCTTCATAAGATGATGTTCAAAATTGATTAAATACTTCCCAAAATATGTTTCTCCTATTCTGGCAAAACAAATTAAAAACCTTAGGATTATACAGAGCTTCCTTTTGTCTTTCAGTCCACAAGCAGTAAGTCATATCAACTCCTAACTCTTTACATATTTACCTATCTCCCACTCTACTCTCCTACTATCACTTTTTTTTTTGCCTTTTTAACACCCTACCCTAATTATGTTCACGTGTGTACACTATTTTTTCTGTTTTTTTTTTTAATTATTTGATGTACTTTTGACTCTGCAAATAGATTGATGTTTTAAAATATTTGTTACATTTCTTATCTCCCTCAAACTTGTTAATGGTGCTCTACTGTCTAACTTCAGAACCTCAGAGCCCCTGTTTTCTGGGAAGTTTGGGAGGTAACAATTGTTTCAGAACTTGGAGACCATGAAATAACTCTTGTTGAATGATAGGATATTTTTGAAACATCTAAACCTTTGTGAGACTTCCTATGCAAAGTCCAAAACAAAGCAAACATAAACCACTCACACAAAACTTACCATTAATCATAAGAAATAAAAATACAGAAATGAAAGCCCTATTAATTATTCTTTTTTTGGTAAGAATCAATGCTTTAGACTAAGGTGATTTTCATATAATGAAAATGACTAAAGCATTTTTTAATGTAAGCATATCACTCCAAACCTATATCCTTATCCTATAAAAGTGTACATTAATTGGGACCTGCATAACATTCTATTTGTCAACATTCTGCCTCCATTGTCTCCTATTCTCTACTCATACACATAAACACTTTATCTTCATCCAAATTATTTTCAATTCCTGAAAAGTGTTCTAATTACAACTATTGAAGTCTTATAAATTAAAAGCCATATCACATATTCCCTATATTAAGTTCTGTAGAAGAGAGGTAATCAATCCCTTTGTTTATGCTATCCACATAATGAGAGCTCTGCTCAAAATTTAGTTTGTGGATGGTGTAATAAAGAACTTAGCTGGGCTTTGTCTCCAGTTCCTGGAAGGTAACCTCTAAGCCCCTTGTATTTACAGAATATTAAGAGTGTCTTTCTTATTCATGGTGTATCCCCTTACACTACACCACATGAAAGACTCGCATGTAAAAAGTAATTCATGGTGGACATCTAGATACTTTATGCAAAAGAGATGACTCAGGATGGAGACAGGCCATACCAGGAAGACTATCCATGTTCATAGATGGTTGAAGCTTTGAGCCATGTGAAGGGACTGAAGATTGAATTCAACTACATAATAATGATTCAGGCAGTCATGCCTGGTAATGAAACCAGTGATGGTTTTAATTCTGGACACTGAGATTTGGTGAATTTCCTTGTTTGTCAGTACTTGTGCACTGTCACATCAAGGTACTTGGAGAATAACATATCTCTTAGGAGGATGGAGACTTTGGATTTGAAACCCTTACAGACCTCACCCTATGTGTCTCTTACCTTAACTGCTTCTGATTTGTATCCTTTTCTATAATAAAATAGCAGTCATAATTATAGCTGCTTTTCTGAGTACTGAGAGTTGTTCTAATGAATTATTAAACTCAAGGGAGTCCATAGGGACTCTCAAATTTGTAGCTAGTTAGTCAGATGTAAGGGAGGCCATATGACACCTAAACTTATGTCTGGTGTCAAAAGTGAAGGCAATCATGTGGAAGACTGTGCCCTTGGCAAATTCATTGCAGAAAGCAACTAAATAAGATTAACCTGATATATTAAAAAAAAAAAAAAAAAAAACAATGGTTCCTATCCCCACAAAAGATATGCTAAATCAAGATTTTTGGATATACCCCAGAAATCTTTAGGTTAACATGATCCTTTATGCCTCTAAGTTTTGAGATCCATTGCCTCAGTATATACTTCCAGTCAATTATCAAGTTCTTACATAATGAAAGTATTTTATTAAATATATGTTGTGAATGACAGGGACTATGCCTTATGCAAAAATCTGTATCTCAATTACTTAGTAGTGTATCCAGCATCTTGTCAGGACTCCAGGAATATGTGTTTATGTTTTTTATCTTTACATGTCATTTCTCTGTAATTATATCATTAGCTAATTTGAATGTATTAATTATGCCATTCTTATTTTTCTCCCAAATGCCTAACATATTTATTAAATAAACAGTGATTAATATGTCATACCATCGCACAACTTTGCATTTATTATGGTAGTGTTTTATTTAAGTGATAGACATTGACAAACTAAAATCAAAATTTTTATCTCAACACAAATATAAATGGCACTTTGGGAATAAAGTTTCTCAGCTACGCATAAATACTTTCAGAACTCTGACATTTCATCTCGTGTAAACATTTCACAAATCCTTGACCTGATCCTATGGATCGTTCTGTAGCAATTGTTCTTTAGTGACAGTTCTTTCAGTAGGCTTCTGTGCTCCCACAACTTGATTGCATGTCAAGAATTTCAATCTGGAGAGAAGTTTTGTGTTTTTTTTGTTGTTGTTGTTGTTTTTTTCAAGATGATGTCCCTGAGTCCAAGACAATAAAATCTATCAGCAATCACTTCCATGATGACTGACAGAATTGATTGTCTATCAACATCATCATGGTACTCATCAGAAATAGCATTTATAGTCAGGCCAGCATCTGTCATAGTAGAGATTACAATGATTGTTTTCTTCAGTTTTTGTTTATCTCTTTATAGAAAGTATTGTCAGTCTTCTCATCAGTCTGTATATCCTAATGTGCATTCGAGAGACAAAGAACTTGTACTTTGCCTCATGCTAGATAGGCTAAAGTATTTCATGTATAGTGCTGACCAAAATAATTAAGACCATATTTCTGGTTATATTTTAATGTCTTCTGTGTACATCTGTTGCATTTAGGGTACTTTGTCTCTTTCTCTGGTGGGTGCCAGAGTAACTTCTTTTTTCAAAATAAAATATGTTTGTTTATTGTTTAGTCAATAATACTGACATTTAATGATTACAGTTGACCCATGAACAATGTAGGTTTAAGGGTCACTGGCCCCTGTGTGGTCAAAAATCTATATATAACTTTTGACTCCCCTAAAACATAACTACTAATAGCCAACTGTTGACCATAAGCCTTACTGATTAACACAGTAAATTAACACATTAACTGTGAACAGTCAATTAACACATATTTTGTATATTACTTGTATTATACACTGCATTCCTACAATAAAGTAAGCTACAGAAAAAAAATATTAAGAAAATCATAAGAGAAAATACATTTATAGTACTTCACTGTATTTATCGAAAAAAAAATGCTTATAAGTGGACCCATACAGTTCAAACCTGTTCAAGGGTCAACACTTCATTCATACATACTAAAATGAAGAGTGAAGCTAAGTTTTTTAAAGTTAGCAAATTCTTGTTTTCAAATGTTAATTTCACAACCATTTCCAGGGTTACCTAATTGATGTGGGCACTATCACTTAAATGAAGTTTTCATTCTACATTAAGAGAGTCATAACCTAAGTTTGGTATTCCTCTTGCATTTTATTTTGTGGGCAAAAACATCTCTTTCTTACTGTAAGCTATTCTCAGGGAACGTTTCTTGGCCAGTCATTTTGTTTTTGCAGAAAAGTGGTCTTTTAGCTTCAAGGTAGTAATCAAAACACATTCACTTGCAGTGATTTTCTACCTTTTGAAGCAGGCCTTGATGCCAATGATTTGTCACTCATGAGTCAGCATATTTTGATGCTAAAAGCAAGTCTAGGCACTGTTCATAAGAATTATAAATATGAAGATTAATTCTTGCATAGAAGCTGAATAAAAATCAGTCTCAAATATATTCCACTTGAAGTGCCTTTATGGACAAATTTTAAATTCATATTACTATATGACTTTTATAGTGTATGAAAGGAAAGTTTTGAAGATGACATCACTGTGAATCAGCTTATTAAGGAATATGACTCTGTAGAGACATCATTGAAGCTCCATACTTTCAAGTAATACTTTCTGGAGTAATATTAACTAATCATACAATAATCTGGTTAAACTAAAAGAAATAAGCCACTTGGGGGCCACGTATCATACCCAAGAAAACCCGAAGTTAACATACAGACTAACAGCTAATGTCAAATTGAGATGTTCGTTTATGTATATTGTATGCCTGTGTCTCTTACTAAAGGAAGTCTAATGTCAATTTGAGGATTTTGACTGCCCCAGGCAATATGAAAAATGTCTCCTCCTTCTAGCAAGTAATCACTCACATAATAAATAGTCACAAAACACTTGACTCCTCTAATATTTTGCTGCCCCAGGCAACCAGCTGTTCTACCTATATGGTTCAGCCCATCATAACAATTGTGCATGTGCAGTTTACAGCATCTTAATGTAATAGTCATAAAGACTCATAATATATTCTGACTCACAGCCTTGAAGAATTGCCAAATGCAGGCCAAGATTCTCATTATTTGAATTTTTACTTTATAGCTATTAAAAACACCTTCATGAAGGAAATGAATTATAGTATCCAGAGCTTAAAGTATGATGTAATCTTAATTCACATTTTTTTCATAGTTTTGAGATTGAAACAGAGATAACTTATATAAACTCTCCTTTTTTAATGAAAATAATTATTCATTCTGAATATTAAGCAAAACTTAGTAGCTAATATTGCAAATCTATAAATATTTCCCTATATGATGAATAATAGTATTTTTGAAGTTTAAGGAAAAAAAGGTAAAGTGAGAAGCCTTGAATTTAAATTATTTGTGAAAGAATAAACTTTAGAAAATTGAACAAATATGATTATAAGTGAATTGATATAAAAACTTATCTTTGTATTTCTATTATATTTTATAACCATATTTATTAATGTGCTATAATTTATTTTTATTATCTATAATTGATATATAACATGTTAATTTCAGGTATATAACATGATTCAATATTTGTACATATTGCAAAATGATCACATAAGTCTAGTTACAATGCCTAAAAATACATAGTTACACTTTTTTCTTGTGATAAATTTTTTTTTAAGATTTACTCTCAGCAATTTTCAAATATACAAGACAGTATTATTCACTATGTCGCCATGTTGGATATTATATTACCAGTACCTACTCTTATTATAGCTGGAATTCTGTACTTTTTCAACCCTTTCACCCATTTTCCCCAATCCCAGTACACTGCCTTTCACAACCACCAGTCTGTTTCCTGTATCCATGAAAATCGATGTTTGTTTTTGTGGTTTGTTTTAGATTCCACATATAGTGAGCTCATATGATATATATCTGTCTCTCTGAATTCTTTCATTTAGCATAATACCCTCAAAGTCTATCAATGTTGTCCCCCAAAAAATATATTTTGTGGCTGAATAAAATTCCATTGTATATATTTTCTAACCATCCTTATTCATCCACTAATGGACACTTAGGTTGCTTTCATATCTTGGCTATTATAAATAATGCTGCAAAGAACATGGTCCAGCTTCATTCTTTAGCATGTCGCTTTCCAGTTTTCCCACACCACTTATTGAAGTGACTATCTTTTCCACATTATATAGTCTTAGCTCCATTGTCATAAATTAATTGACTAAACATCTGTGGGCTTATTTTGGGCTCTCTATTCTGTTCTAATCGTCTATGTGTCTGTTTTCATGCCCATACCATACTGTTTTGATTACTATAGCTTTGTAATACTGTTTGATTACCAGGCGGTGTGACGTTTCTAGCTTTGTTCACCTTTCTCAAGATTGCTTTGGTTATTTGGGCTCTTTTATGGTCCCATACAAATTTTAGAAATTGTTTGTTCTATTTTGGTGAAAAATGCTATTGGAATTTTGACTAAGATTACATCGACTCTCTAAATTGCTTTAGGTGGACATTTTAACAATAGTAATTCTTCCAATTCATGAGCACAGAGACCTTTATTTGTGTCATTAATTTCTTTAAACAATGTCTTACAGTTTTCAATATAAAAGTTTTTCACATTTTGATTTAATTTTATTCCTGGATATTTTATTCTCTTTCATGCAATTGTAACTGGATTTTTTTTCTTGATTCCTCTTTGTTCTAGTTCATTATTAATTATTAATGTAATGAAATGCAAAGGATCTTTGTGTATTGATTTCGTATTCTGCACCTTCCCTGAAATTGTTGATTAGTTTTAATAGTCTTAATGAGTTCAGAGTTTTCTATACATATATATTATTATGTCATCTTCAGATAGAGACAATTTTACTTCTTCCTTTCCAATTTGTGTGCCTTTTATTTCTTTTTCATGATTAGTTGTTCTGGATAGAACTTCTAATTCTATGTTCAATAAAACTGTCCAGCTGAACATTCCTGTCTTATTTGTAACCTTGGAAAGCTCTCAGCTACTCACCATTGAGTGTGATGTTCACTGTGGGTTCACCATCTGTGGCCTTTTTTATATTGAGGTATGTTTACTCTATACCCAGTTTGCTGAACATTTTTGTCATAAATTGATGTTGAATTATGTCAAATTATTTTCTTGCATCTATTGAGATACATCATATGATTTTTATTTTTCATTTTTTAATACATTTAACACATTGATTTGCAGATGTTGAACTATCTCTGCATCACTCTTAGCCATTGTGTATGATCCTTTTAGTATATTTTTGAGTTTAGTTTGCTAATATTTTGTTGAGGATTTTTATAACAATGTTTAGGAGTATTGGACTATGCTTTTCATGTGGCATCCTTGTCTGGTTTTGGTATCAGGGAAATGCTTGTAACATGAGTTTTGTAGTGTTCTTTTATTTTAATGTTTACTTATTTATTTTGAGACAGAGACAGAGAGAGAGAGATAGAGACTGATTACAATATGTCCTGGTGCTGACCTGCTTTTCTTGATTTTGAAAAGGAGTCTCTGTGTCCCCTGGATCTGGATGTCTGTTTCCTTCTCCAGATTAGGGAAGTTTTCAGCCCCAAATAAATTTTCTGCCACTTTTTCTCTCTCTTCTTCCGGCACTCTTTTAATACAAATTTTATTATGTTTCATAGAGTCACAGAATTTCTTAAGTCTATTCTCGTATTCTGTAATTCTTCTTTCTCTCTTTTGCTAAACTTCATTATTTTCCATTATTTTATTTTCTATGTCACTTGTTTTCTGCTTCTTCCACTTTGTGTTCATTGCATCCTATCTCTTTTGAATCTCAGTTATTGCATTCTTATGTCTGACTATTTTTAACTCTTCAGTCTCTGTGTCCCTGAAGTCTTCTATTCTTTTCTCAAGTCCAGTGAGTGTAATTGCTTTAAATTCTCTGTCAGGCATATTACTTATATGTGTTTCGCTTAGATCTCTGGCTGTGTCCTTATCTTGTTTCATGCGTTTCACTTAGATCTCTGGCTGTGTCCTTATCTTCTTTCAATTGGCATGAACACCTCTATCTTGGAATTTTGTCTAAGTCTCTGTCTTCTTCTCTGTGTTAGAAAAGGCTGTTATGTTTGTGCTCCTGAGAATAATGGTTGTATGAAGATGTCATACAGCATCCAGGGCCTGGTGCTTCAGGGAGCATCTCTGGTGTGTGCTGTAAGTACTCTCCTGTTGTGTTTTCACTGTTCTATCCTTCAGGCCAGTCGTCTGCAGAGGCTCTCTTTGCCTGCAGTGGGGAGTGTTTGGTCTTTGGCCAGAGTGTGGTGAGTTCTTAATAATTAGGTCTGCTCTAATGAGACCTGATAGTACTTCCTCTAGAACTGAAGTCTTGCATAATGTTCTGTTTGGGAGACATGGTGTGTGCAGCAGTTTCTGCTGGTCTTCTGGGGAAGGAGCCCGCCATGCCGGGACTGAGGCACATTTGACTGGGAAGGGCAGTCCTGGCAGAGCTCAGGGATGTGGGACCTGGTGTCAGCATGTTAGGCAGTCAGTGTTGGTGCTGTGGTGTTTAAAATTTTTTTTTTTTAACGTTTATTTATTTTTGAGACAGAGAGAGACAGAGCATGAACGGGGGAGGGTCAGAGAGAGGGAGACACAGAATCGGAAACAGGCTCCGGGCTCTGAGCTGTCAGCCCAGAGCCCGACGCGGGGCTTGTGCTGTGGTGTTTAACACAGGTGGGTGGCTCTGTGCTTATGAGGAAGGGCAGTAAAGAGAAATGGTACCGGCCAGCTCCTTTGTCCCTGGAGTGGGGTCTCCTTGCTCGTTGCTTCCAGGGAAGCACTCTGAGAAAAGTGAACAATCTCCCCTCTGTGTGTCCCAGCTATTTTTCAGATTGCTGTTTCCATGCTGTCTGTCGAGGTTGTTTGTCTGCCTTCTCTCCTGGAGCAGGGCAGTGCCCTCTGGGCTCAATCCCAGCCAAGCCTGCTGCCTTTGAAAACTCCAGGCTTTAGGGACATGGTATGGGCTAGGACCTGTGCTGGTCTTCCTGGGGAGGAACTTGCCATGCTGTGACTGAGGGAGGTTTTCCTGGAAAGGACAGTTGTGCCACAGCACAGAGGTGTGGGGCTTATAGGAAGCAGGCTAGGCATCCAGTAGCTGAAATGAGCTGTCCTTCACAGGGGTTTGCACTCATATTGAGGGGCAGGTGAGGGACAATGGAACCCACCAGCTCCTTTGGAACCAGAGAAGTGTCTCTGTGAATGCAACCATTGGGTTTTAAAGGTAGATATTTTGGAGGCTTGTCCCTCATGTACAGTTCTTAAAAGCCTAGGTGCCCAAGGTGGGTTAATTCCTCTCAGCTTCTCAGGGACAAGCTCCAGATTGGAGCTCCCTCCCGATTGTGGTTCACTCTGCCAGGGGTGGGCTTTACAGGGAAATTGTGTTTCAGCCTTACTGCATTCTTGGATATAGGTTTCCTTGTCTCATGTGTAGGAGTTACTCAGCTAGTTTTAGGGGTTTTGTTGATTTGTTTTAATAGAGGAAATTGTTTCATATGTATCTATAGATGTGTATGCCCATGTGAGGAGGTGAATTTAGGATCTTTCTATCTCACCATCTTTAACTGGACATTCTATCTATGTTTTATTTTTTTTTCTGGTTTTCTCATTAGATTGTAAATTCTTTCAAGTTATGGCCCTGCTTTGTATCACTTATACCTAATTTCCACTAAATATGTGGTCAATATTTGATGTTCATAATGATTCCTTTGATAATGGTGATTATTGCAAATAGGTTGCTGAATTTAGAACTAAAATATGTTATCAAAATATTACCCAAGTTATCTATGTGACAGCAGGCCTTCTTGTACTTGAAAAAGTGGATATTTCATTAAGGAGTAGCATAATAATAATTAAGATAGCATTGTAATAATGGCTAGTCTAAATATAATCTATAGCTAGAGTCTTGCAAAGTAACAAGAATGCAGAAAATGTTCCATTGCTCTTTTGTTAATATTAATAGAATGGATCAAAGAACAAATTCATTGTTGTAAGTATAATCATTCACTGGGGCCTAAAAAGTTTCAGAGATTTCATACAAGTAAAATTATTTTCTCAGAAGTGAACCATTTCTGAGTAAAACTTGAGAATATGTCTCCACTCATGCCAACAATATGATGGCATGTAGAAATATTTTATTGTGAACTGTATATAAAATAGGTAATTATGTCCGTGTCACAAACTTTATTTTCTTATTCTGAAACTATGAAAGAAATCAAAAGGACTTATAATGACTGCTGGCCTCAAGAAATGTGTCATATTTCAAATTTCTAAGAATACATGGAAACGTCTATCATCTATCTTCAATCTTTAGGATCCACAATTTTTGATTTCTAGCACTCATTAAAATATCAGATTTCAAAGCAATATTCATTACTTCCAAAATCTCTGTACTGGGTGAAAATCCGTTACTTAGTTCCTTATTATTTTAATGAAGAAGAAGCAAAAGAAAAAAAAAATTGTTCTTTGAATGTAAATGTACTGTCAATTTATCCCTCATATGTCAAGAAGGTTGAAAAACCATTTTCCTTATGAGGGACATTAAATAAAACTAGGAAGGACATGTGTTAAAACTATACATCAGAGCAAGTATTACCTATGTTTAGAAATATAACTCTACCTCTTATACAAAATACTACTCAATATAGATTACACATTTCTCTCTGGGCTTATCCACATATTATCCATTCATGGGAGAATGATGTGGTGAAACATATAATCATATTTGCCTTCAAATTATATAAATTCATTTTAGTTCAACTTGTAGTACTAGCAAAGAGAATCATGGAAGCATAATTTTAGGGAGTGTATCATGGCATAAAATTTGAAATAAAATGTTAAAGCAAATATGATGTTAGAAAATGACACACACACACACACACATAGAACAAATAACTCCAGGAATCGTGCACTAAATATTTACTTCTTGGTTTTAGGACATTGAACATGGATTGGAGGGGGGGAGGCTCCACTTCACACAGAAACTCATGAACTATCTTCACATATTCCAGGAGAGGAACGCAGCGGGTCCATAGTGACAGTGATGCTTTTTCCCCTAGAGTTACTGAGGTAGATTTAACAAATAAAAGTTGTATGTAATCAAGATGGACACTTTGATGTTTTGATCTATGTAGACTTGGTGAAATAATCTCTATATTTTCTGTAATCTCTATATTTAAGCTAATTATCATATCCATAATCTTACATAGTTTTTGTTTTCCTGTAATAGAACAGGATCTCCCCACTTAGCAAATTTAAAGTATACAATATAGCACTATTAACTTATATTGTTTACCTAGATGTCTGAAACGGATTTATCTTTCACGACTGAAACTTTGTTCCCCTTGGCTAATATCTCCCCAATTCCCCCTCCTCCAATTATATATCATTGGACAGAGCTAGTTATATGGTGTCCCATAATTATGTGAAACCTGGAAATGTAAGATAGCAAATATATAGTGTGAATTATTGCTTCTGACAAAATAGGCATATACAGAGAATAATCTGAGAAGAAATCAAATATTAACAGTGATTAACTCTGTCTGGTTAGACCACAGATGACTTCTTTGTTTTAACTATTTTTTAGTGACTTTTTTAAAAAAAGCATTTTTAGTGTTTTTAAAATTTCTTCACTAAGCAGTGGTATAAGAACAAAAAGTCTATAATACATTTTACTTTAATAATTAAAGTGTAACTAGGTTTCCACATTGGCAAGTTTGTTCATATAAACGAAGGGATTAGGATAGGCTTAGAAGTAGAAACGTCTACTGATAAAAATCTTGGAAGTATGTGGTTTCAATATCACTTTGCACAGGGCAAATTCATTTTCAAAGGTATAAAAGTAGAAACTGATTGGATATTTTACTAAACAATGTCAGATCCAATATGCCTATTAGAAACAACTTGGAATGATTTATATAAAAAACCATAATATTAGAATTCAAGACAGCTAAGTTTGTGAATAAACAATGAAAATGAAATTTGCTATTATTGAGTTGAATGTGACACCGAAACAGAAAATGTTCAGTATCCAAATATTATTTACTAAAACAAACATATAGTGCTTTTTCTATTCAAGACTATCTTCCAATAACTCCACACCTACTAAGTCATCTAATAATCAGAGCAACTCTATGAAATAAGGACCATCCCACAGTACCTACATATGAAATAGAGAATGGTAATAGTGCTCAAGGTTACATAGATAGTCGGGAGCAAAACTAGGATTTGAAATGAAGCAGTAAGGTTACAGAACATCTTAACCATTATGCTGCTGAATCCTAGAGTTTGAGAAATGGATTTCCAAAAATATCATCATATAGATGATAACTAATTTCTTTGGAGTACCAAGTTTGGCAGAAAAAAGAGCAACAATTAATATAAGGTGAAAATGAAATTGATGGTAGGCAGAAAGGATACTCACTTATAAACATGAGGAATAATGTTTTTTTTTCTTAAGTATAGAATAAAAGAAAAAATGAGAAAATAAGACTACAGAAAATATTTTTAGGTAGAAACAAAAGATGTAAGTGTGCTGTGAGGATCGAAGAAAACTTATGCATTTAAGGAACGATCGCAAGAAGGAAACCTACAATAAAAACAAAGTGATAAAAAAAGAGCTTAATAAACATTTCTCCAAAGATTATATATATATATGGATAATATTGTATCACTATAATCTTTTGAAGTATTAGCACCGTTTGTGAAGAGATGACAAGAGTGTTTGAAGGAATAAAAAAAAATTGAGAAAGAATAAATATCAGTCAATTTATATCTAGGTCTGCTTTAATTTGAAGCACTTTGAAGTATTTTATGTTATAGCAACTAAAAATAGACAAAAGATAAATGTATATGAGGTGAAATGATTATTAAAGAAGTGACATAAGCTTCATGAACCTACAATTGTTCTCTGCATGTGAGTCTGACAATTTCATCTAATAGTGACAAAAATTAAAAGTAATGGCCCAAGTAATGATAATTTCTTGTAAGAACTAGTTAAAACACAAACTGCCAAATGCAGCAAGAAAATGTATTGTGATGGCAGGTCAACACCAACATTTTTATATAATCCAAACCCTTCTATAAACACTTCATGATAAAGGACTCAAATTTAGAAGGTTGAAACTTTGAAACTTTGTGTTAAAGAAAAATTGAGAGAGATTTTCACAAAGTTTCAAAAAGCAAAACAAGAAACACTGTAGATGTTTTCTCAATTTATGTAAAATCATTTGATGTGATTTTACTTGTTTCTGTATTTGTTTAATATATAAAAATTCAGGTCCTCATATATTTTGAAATATCATAGTCAATTGAATACTCATGTGAATCCCTCTTATATTTAATGAGCAAAATATAATACTGCAAAAAAGAATGTTGCCAAAATATTTTACTATTAAGATTTTTTTTCAATATATTTCTAAACTTGTTTGTGTTCTTTCAAATTTATTTTTACATGCATTTACTCATGAACATAAAGTGGCTTTCAAATGTATTTATTTATATATCTAGGTTGGAAGATTCACTAACAATGAGGAAATATAATTAATTTCTATATTTAAATAATACCATATTATAAGCAAGTAATGCTATAACATATTTAAAACTAACATATAATGTAATAGGCTTTCAGAAATTTCCCTAAAAATTGATAAATAGCTTAATGATTTTTAATTGAACCCTCATATAACCACCACCCAGCTCAAGAAATAAAATATTACATTATAGTTGACACTAACCAATCTTTTTCATAAAAATACTTGTATTTCATAACACAGCTTTTATGAGAGATGAGTTTAATTTTTCTTCTAAGCAATCTTTGAAATACTGTAGCTAACATATTTTCATGAAAAAGTATATAAACTTCAAACAACATGCCTTTACAAGACCTTGTTTTCCCTACAGGAAGCCTGAAAACTTAAAGAATTTAAAATTTTTGCCTTGCTTTCTCTAAGAAATATATCTAGTCTCCCATGGCAGGGAACATACTCTTACCAGAATAACCATTTATTTTTATATCAGCAGAAGCACACAACAATGATACCTCAGATCAGTTTTTAATTGTGATGAGAAATTATTCACACATAGCCACTCAAGTGCAAATTAATAAAGAGAAATGGATCCTTCCTCCCTCCTTAGTAATGGCAAAATTATAGAAGAAAATAATCCAAAAAGAAACAATAAACTTACACATAAATTACTGACCCCAGGAAATTCTGGAACTGATGATTCTGATGATTTGTCCTGTGAATATGTACAGGGGCAGATGAATGGCACATGTTGTTGATTGTTGTTCAGTTAAAAAGGTATCTCTAAGTTCAAGTGCCAAGGAATTACCAATAAGTTGTCCATGCTTTCTCATGTAATACTTTGCTCTCATGGGTATTAGACTACTCTACTTGCTTAGAGTAATTAACTCCATCTTTCATCATCTCCATCTCTGTCTTTGCTTATGTAATATACAGTTCTTTCGATCAAAATATGTTAATCTAGTCTCTACAATCTTGCTGCATATATAAGCCCCTTTTTATTTTTTTCATTGTTTTCTATTTTCTGCTTTTAAGTCAAACCTAATCAAATGTTTTTCATGGCTCCTTTTTGCTAGATTGCTTCTTTATTTACTATTCAAATTGAGTAAATTATTTGAATTTTTTTTAACTCTCCTCCTTGTACCTTATTAGTCAGCCTGTTCATTTCCATGTATCTGTTCTTTAATTTTGATTTATATGCTTTACATTGCCTTCCACATGATGGATATCATTTGATCCTTCATCTTTAACTGCTGGCCATCTTTTACATTGTTAAAATATTCATAGATGGAAGAATAGAAGAGGATTAAGGAAATAAATTCAATGGAAAATAAAATGAGGAATTCTTTAGAAATATCAATGGGTAAATGATTGACATCAATTTCTTTTAACTGCTAGTAATAAATACTTCATTGAGTCAATCATAAAAACAAGCAAGGACTATGTCAGAATGAAAATATGCATTTTTGTTTTGTTTAGAAAAGTCAATTTTGTGAATGAACAAGGGCTGAAAATGGCAGTTTTACAACATGGTTATGACCAAACGATATTAAATATGTAGCTTTTATTATAATTTCCATCTCTGAAAATCCTATTCACATTCAATTCATTTTCTCACTGGTGCTAAAGCAATCCTTATGAAAAGCAAAGCTGATAATGTTACTTCAGTGTAATCCCAATGTGATAAAACTGCTTCTAAGTGGTTGGTTGACCATGCTGGAGAATAGTACGTATCAGATGGTTATTAATGGGCATTCAACAGTGACTATGGCCAGAATATAGTCCTTAGTGATTACACATCCATCTTTCTGATCCCATGCACTGCCATTCCTGCCATTTTCTTAAATGAATCTATTGTCATGGATGGAATATTTAGGGGATTCCATTGTGGATTGTTGTCCACAGAGTAGATCATCTGGTCCAACTTATTTTTACAGTCTCTTCACTGAGGTGTTTTTTGTTGACCATTCACCTAATATTTAACAATTATTTGGAGGAAATAAACACTTTTTTTTTACCATTTTCCAGTCTCACCACATGTCTTCCCACTAACTTTCCAATCAGTTTTCTTTGAAGTCGCTTATCATCCAGCCAAATAGTAGGCCATGTCTGTGAATAATTGTAGATTTGAATCTTCAGGTTAAAGGTAAAAACATCTGCCTGTGAAGTAGATTTTCCTTTACTACTGTCTTTAAGGACCACCATGGAGTAAGATTTCAGTGCTGCAGCTGATCTTTTTGGTAATGTCATTATATCTGCAAAACCATCAATAAACTAGGCTTAAATTATGTTCTCCTTCACAATTTATAATCGATTCCCATTGAAGCCTTAGATTCAGGTTGAGAAAGAAAAAGCAAGATATCAGGAATAGTTGTCATGGACATTACCCCCACTTGTTCAAGTAAATTATTTATGATGTTCAAGTAAATTATTTATGATTTATTAAGGACCTGCCTAAACATGATACTGGTTGCTCTTCCTGTCCATCTTCATAGCTTGGTGTACTTAGCCACACGCAGTTTATCATGGGCTTCTAAATTTGTATAGTACCTTGGTGGTTAATTGCCATACATTCAATCCACTAACTCTCAATTACTAGCTAACAGCTGTTTCTCAAAAGTAGACTAATCACTTGCAGAAGATTTCATAACTTTGTTCCAAAATCCTAAAGACCTATGGAATTGACTGTGAACAACTAGAAAAGAAAGCAAGGATTTGTAGGAGCCAATATAGGTTCAGCATGATGCAGCTCTTGCAGTGTTTAGTTTTCTATGGCCAATGTAAAAATTACCACAAGCTTAGTGGCCTAAAACAACACTTAACAGTGTTACAAGTCTGACATGGGTCTCTCTAAAGTAATAGTGGCATCAGGACTGCATTTTTTTCTGGAGGCTTAAGGGGAAAATCTGTTTCTTTGTATTTCCTAGGCAATAGTGGCCATGATTTTCTTTGGCTTTTGCCCCTTCTTCCATCTTCAAAGCCAGAATCAGTTGAGTCATCTACCATCACATCTTTGGATGCTTCTGCTATAATCACATCTCTCTCTGAAGGAGAGCTTTAAAGAGCTCATGTGACTAAATTGGGCCCACTTGGTTAATTCATCTGTACCCATCTCAAGCTCTGTAACTTTTAATCATGTCTGCATTGTTTCTATTGCCATGTAAAGTAATATGCTCACAGGTCCTAGGGATTAGGGTGTGGACATTTGGGGTGGTCATTTTGTGTCTGTCTCATAAAGTTTATATAGAGAACGGGCCAAGATGTTGGTAAGTAAGATTTTTCTTATGAGCCAGAATTTTATATTCAGTGAATTTGCTTTCACTTCTTCTCAGCAAATGGAGATAAGCAGTTGCTAGATTTTTCATAACAAATACTTTTTTCTTAGTACTTCAGAGAGCTGTTTCTGGAATATGTGCTTTTTTTAATGATTCTTTTTTTTTTTTCTTTCTGATTTGCATACCCAAACCAGATCTAGGGAAGCCCTATCAACTGCCCCCGTATCTTGTTCCCACTGTTGCTCACATGGGATCTGGGTGTTGCAGTTCAGGATAATGACTTTGGCTAAAGAGGTAGATTTTGTAGGCTCTTTCGGAGAGCTGCAGGCACAGCAACTTCCTGGTGCCTCAGGCCCCATCCCTCCAGAAACGCTTCTGCTTCTTTTACCTTTTAAAGTTTCCCTCCTTTTTCACTGATGATGAAGATTTTATTTTGTCTCTTAGACTGCGATGCTTTGATTGACTTGCAAATCCAACATGCTGATTTACATCCTGTCTCCACTGAAATTCCATGCTTGCTCTTAGATACTGCATCTGAACTGCCAAAGTTCTCTTGTTATGGGGGTTTGATTACAAAAGCATACCAAGAAATCTGTGAGGTTTCACGCAAGTTTTAGACATTAAAACTTACATTTGATCAATGAATGTGCTCATTTGGAAAAAAATCTCCAATATATAAGAATAATTTCTAAAAAGTAAGAACTTTAAAAACCATATTTAATATATGTTCATATTTAACTAGATACACAGACACAAACACACATAGGTTTACATAATATAGGAAGGATCTAGAAAAATCTGTCATCAGCAACACATTTAAGAGAAAACTTCAAGGGGATAAAGAAAAGTAGTTTTAGTATTCTCCCCTTACTATCAGCAAGATATAAAAATCAAACTGATCTTTTGGTCACATGTATGTATCAGCTCTTTGAAAATAAAAAGTAAAATAAAAAAGAAACCCGATATAATTATTCCTGGGGACATTTTAGACATGGATCAGAAAGAAATTCTGTTGGTCACATTGTCCCCTTCACTCAGAGTGTAGAGTTCTCAGCATGTGAAATATAGTTCTGTTAAACCTCTCTGGTTATGGTTCTCATTGTAAATCAATTTTCCCTGCAAATTGAAGTAATTCATTTAGCAACTGACTTTCAAATTCTCTGCCTTAATTTGGATCAATGTAGGCAAGAAACCCATAAACAGAGAATTTTTTTTCATGGTGTCCATGCAAGTATCTAAGTTTGACAGCCACTACTGGGTAACACTTGACATAGTGAGAAAAGAAAGGGAAAACCAGAGTATGTTTTATAAATTCTCACTTCTTAAGTGTATTTGCAAAAAGTCCAAGCATATGGTTTTAGGGCTGTGCCTATTTGAACAGTATCTTAAAAAGCTGCTCTCAGAGACAATGTGTCCCATTAAAATCATTGAACATAGATGCCCCACTTAGCTTTAACAACTTTTTCTATCTTGGCTCAGAAGAATCACACTTTATTTATAGCAGCTGTTCTTTCCCCTTGTGTACTTTTTCTCACAAAAAAACAATGCATAACAAGAAGGAAAAAAAAAAAAGAAAACTACACAAAACGTTCCCCTTTGGTATAGCTTAAAGAGTAACAGTACTTGTAGTTAAAAATAGGTGTAATATATCAGCATGGGCTCTAGGTCATTCATTTTATTTTTTAGATTGTATTCCAAGACCATTATTATTTTGCATTCAAATTATTCCAGGTTTGGCCATTGGCAACTCTGTCATGTTGACTCTACTTTCTTCATATTCTTGATTTCTCCTTCTCCTTCTCCTTCTATTTTCTGGCACATTAAGATACAGTGGCTCATTTGTATGTCTCTGGGACCTTTCAGCATACAGGTAGAAAATATATGAATTTATTCATACTAGCTTGCTTATATATACCTATATGTGTTCCTGTATCTGTGTGTATCTATGCATCTGTGAAAGGTATGTCATGTATACATATTTATATACATTTATGTTATCCCCAACCTAATCTCACCACAATGATAATTCATGAGAGTCTCTTTTCTTCTTCCCTTGGTCCTTTGTAACTTCTTTCTCTGGCAATGAGAAACCTAGCCATTAGTACCTACAAAATCTTTAGTTATCTCTTCAGCTCTATAATACGTGTGAATTAATTTTAAAATCGTATGACTATATCCCTGTAAGACATAAATTTTCCTAACTACAAAATAGCATGCTTATACAGTTCTTTTTGTCTTTGGTTTTACAAAATCCATTCAAAACTCTGTTTTCTAGAGTGAGCACGTTTCCCCCTGCTTTCTTCAGTCACGAATTTGTAGTTGATTTCATTTGTCACAATCTATGTTCCACTTGGTAATTCCCTGATATCCTGGGAATTATAATTTTTATATAATTATAAGCTTATAATTATATAAATTTTTATATATTTTTTTAATTTTTAATATGCATAAAGCTTCATTTTTTTGTAAACAGTTTTAGGGTTTTAACAAAGGTATACAGTCACACATCCACTACCCAGCCCTTAGTTGCATCCCCCTAAAAATTTAATCTTGTAAAAAAAATGTAGACACAGGATGACACCTAACTTATAGAGAGGCTGATGAATGTTGTCTGACTAAATGGCTGGGGTAGAAGGAGAGAATGGCAAGAATGGATGCTGTTAGATAGTAGTCTTGCCCTACCAGAGATACTTATTTTCACAGAATAATTTATGTTTTATCTCTTTCCTCTCTTCTCATACTTTTTAAGTAACTGTAACTCACTGCAACTATCCCTACATAAGACATATTTTAAACATTAAAAGCAAATATAAACAAATAAGTGAATAGATAAATGACCAAATAAATGCTAAATACATACCTATTCAAGGACACACATACATCTTGGTTAGAATAGAGTAATGTGAGAAGGATGGACAGTCACTTAGACACCAGAAAAGATTATTCTTCTGAATTCAATACCAATTTTACTAGTCCAAATAATGTGAAGGAGAAATATATATATATATATATCACACACATAAATAAATATATATATATATATATATTAAACACACATATAAATATGCAATATGTACAAATACATATATAAAATACATTTTGTAAATATATATTTTATTTAATATATTATATATTATTTATATTTGTATATTATATATATGTATGTGTATATATATAAAAGAAGAGCCCAATTTTCAGTCAAAGAGGATTCCTACAAAAATGTGGCGTAGTTAATAGATGAAAAACAGCAGGAAAGACAACCTCACATGTATACTACTATATAACTTTTTTGTAGTGTTTTTCCACCAAAGACAGGATATGCCTCCCTAATTCTTGGATTTTGACTTTGGTCTATTGAATGATGTTGACAAGCAGGTGTAGCTTTGTGGAGTTATCAGCCTTAAGACACCCTGCATGTTTGTTTTGTTTTTGTTTTTGTTTTTGTTTTGATGTCTCTCTCATCTCCCTGAGAGGAGATTTTCCTGGTTGGCAGCTGCTTCCTTTGACCCAGCCACAGAATGACTACACATAGAACAGACATGAGCCTTCACCTCTGTGAGGACCTATACTCTGTCAGATTCACAGACTGAAGCCCAGCAGCCCAGCCAGTCACTCATTCTATGTCAGCTGTTCCTCAACCAAAGCACAGTCATAAGTAATTAAAACAAGCATTGCTTTAAGCCACACACTGAGTTGTTGTGGACAGGTTTGTTATGTATGACAGAATCAATGTTACCACCTTCCAATTGTTTGAAGGTCTGACATGGTGAAGAATTATTTCAGATATGCTGCTCATTACTCTAGCCAAGCTTACAGTTTAAAGAGATCCAAGCACACTAATTGCATGGCTGACCACTTAGGAAGGTTTTATTACAATTATTAGAGACACCTTCTGTCTTGCAAAGGACCTCATCCTTCAGGCTCTGAGAAGTGTCCAATGCTTTGGGATTTTAAATTCATTTATAAAATACATCATCAAGAGTATAGTCTTAGTGTAGGAACAGAAGGAATTGTGTTCCTCAATTCCCAAATGGGAGGAAATATCCTATGTCAAGTAATGTCATACAGTAAAACTGTCAAAGAATGTATTAAATAATTTATGTAAATTGGGAAATATTTACCATAATTCTTGTTGGTATACAAGGTAAATATACAAATATTCAAATATAAAACTTAAAATTATAAAGGAAACCCCTAGTATATTGGTGTAATTCATTTGAAAGTAACAGTACATTTATGATATATTTTGTTGATATTTTTCTGCCCCCTGGTATTTACTACCTCATTTGTTTATCTGAGTACGTCTGTCTGAGTCTGTTTAGGCTCCTACAACAAAATATCACAGACTAGATAGATTATTAACAACAGTATTTCATTTCTCACAGTTTTGGAGTCTGGAAGTCTAAAATCAAGGTGTCAACATGGTTGGGTGATGGCCTCTTCCAGATTATAGACTTGTCATTGTATCATCAAATGACAGAAGAGCTAGGGAATTTTGTAAGATCTCTTTTGTAAGAGCACTAATCCCATTCATAAGGGCTCCTTTCTCATGAACTAATTAATGCCACCTGTTAACACCACCACATTGGGCATTAGGGGTCCAACATGTAAATTTGCACGAAAAACAAACATACACACCACAGCAATCTCTTTCAGTAAATTTGATGGTGAGACAGGAATTTTATCTACATTTTTTGGATTGTATTATTTTGTAAGAAAGTAAAACAGTTCTAAAGTAATTTGTGTTTCTCTATTAAAGTAGTAACTATTCAGGCATCTTAGATTGAGTGTAATATTTTTTAAATTATCTCTAAATTCACAAAGTAGTATGAAGAAAAATAGGTAGCTTTACAGTGTTGGCCAGTACATGAGTATGTACTATTAGTGATGATAGATGTGGTTTTGAAGATTATTTTAAAGTTGGAAATTCTATCAAAAGATTGCTCAAAATCACAGGCAGCCAGTGATTCAAATTGTTTGTCAAATCTGGTTTCCAAACTTGAGGTTTATGTGTTCTGTGTTCTTTAAAATGTCTAGTGTTTCAAAGTATTATTTTAAAAAACATGTGACTAGTATTAGTAATAAACACAGATAATAAGGATGACTAAATGTAGTTGAATGCTTCTATGCATGGGAAGGTGTTTTCTGACTTAATATCCACAATAATTGTATGAGATATTTATTATTACAGGTCCCATTTTACAGATGAAAAAATTAGCCTGTGTGGATAAGTAGCTCGTTTCAAATTTCATGGTTAGTAAATGGTTAAATCCTGAGATTTAAACCAAGGAAATATGATCTTGCCAACCCCCTTGTTCCCAGTACAATATACTGATTTTTAATGGAAGCAATAATCAATATATATTTTTAATTTAATTTTTTTTAATTTTTATTTTTTTTTCAATATATGAAGTTTATTGTCAAATTGGTTTCCATACAACACCGAGTGCTCATCCCAAAAGGTGCCCTCCTCAATACCCATCACCCAACCTCCCACCCCCCATCAACCCTCACTTCTCAGTTTTTAAGAGTCTCTTATGCTTTGGCTCTCTTCCACTCTAACCTCTTTTTTTTTCCTTCCCATCCCCCATGGGTTTCTGTTAAGTTTCTCAGGATCCACATAAGAGTGAAACCATATGGTATCTGTCTTTCTCTTTATGGCTTATTTCACTTAGCATCACACTCTCCAGTTCCATCCACGTTGCTACAAAGGGCCATATTTCAATCTTTCTCATTGCCACGTAGTACTGCATTGTGTATATAAACCACAATTTCTTTATCCATTCATCAGTTGATGGACATTTAGGCTCTTTCCATAATTTGGCTATTGTGGAGAGTGCTGCTATAAACATTGGGGTACAAGTGCCCCTATGCATCAGTACTCCTGTATCCCTTGGGTAAATTGCTAGCAGTGCTATTGCTGGGTCATAACGTAGGTCTATTTTTAATTTTTTGAGGAACCTCCACACTGTTTTCCAGAGTGGCTGCACCAGTTTGCATTCCCCCCAACAGTGCAAGAGGGTTCCCATTTCTCCACATCCTCTCCAGCATCTATCGTCTCCTGATTTGTTCACTTTGGCCACTCTGACTGGCGTGAGGTGACATCTGAGTGTGGTTTTGATTTGTATTTCCCTGATGAGGAGCGATGTTGAGCATCTTTTCATGTGCCTGTTGGCCATCCAGATGTCTTCTTTAGAGAAGTATCTATTCATGTTTTCTGCCCATTTCTTCACTGGGTTATTTGTTTTTTGGGTGTGGACTTTGGTGAGCTCTTTATAGATTTCTGATACTAGCCCTTTGTCCCATATGTCATTTGCAGATATCTTTTCCCATTCTGTTGGTTGCCTTTTAGTTTTGTTGGTTGTTTCCTTTGCTGTGCAGAGCTTTTTATCTTCATAAGGTCGCAGTAGTTCATTTTTGCTTTTAATTCCCTTGCCTCTGGGGATGTGTCAAGTAAGAAATTGCTATGGCTGAGGTCAGAGAGGTCTTTTCCTGCTTTCTCCTCTAGGGTTTTGATGGTTTCCTGTCTCACATTCAGGTCCTTTATCCATTTTGAGTTTATTTTTGTGAATGGTGTGAGAAAGTGGTCTACTTTCAATCTTCTGCATGTTGCTGTCCAGTTCTCCCAGCACCATTTGTTAAAGAGACTGTCTTTTTTCCATTGGATGTTCTTTCCTGCTTTCTCAATGATTAGTTGGCCATATGTTTGTGGGTCTAGTTCTGGGGTTTCTATTCTATTCCATTGGTCTATGTGTCTGTTTTTGTGCCAACACCATGCTGTCTTGATGATTACAGCTTTGTAGTGGAGGCTAAAGTCTGGAATTGTGATGCCTCCTGCTTTGGTCTTCTTCTTCAAAATTACTTTGGCTATTCGGGGCCTTTTGTGGTTCCATATGAATTTTAGGATTGCTTGTTCTAGTTTCGAGAAGAATGCTGGTGCAATTTTGATTGGGATTGCATTGAATGTGTAGATAGCTTTGGGTAGTATTGACATTTTGACAATATTTATTCTTCCAATCCATGAGCACAGAATGTTTTTCCATTTCTTTATATCTTCTTCAATTACCGTCATAAGCTTTCTATAGTTTCCAGCATACAGATCTTTTACATCTTTGTTTAGATTTATTCCTAGGTATTTTATGCTTCTTGGTGCAGTTGTGAATGGGATCATTTTCTTTATTTGTCTTTCTGTTGCCTCATTATTAGTGTATAAAAATGCAACTGATTTCTGTACATTGATTTTGTATCCTGCGACTTTGCTGAATTCATGTATCAGTTCTAGAAGACTTTTGGTGGAGTATATCGGGTTTTCCATGTATAATATCATATCATCTGCAAAAAGTGAAAGCTTAACTTCATCTTTGCCAATTTTGATGCTTTTGATTTCCTTTTGTTGTCTGATTGCTCATGCTAGAACTTCCAACGCTATGTTAAACAACAGCGGTGAGAGTGGACATCCCTGTCGTGTTCCTGATCTCGGGGAGAAAGCTCTCAGTTTTTCCCCATTGAGGATGATGTTAGCTGTGGGCTTTTCATAAATGGCTTTTATGATGTTTAAGTATGTTCCTTCTGTCCCGACTTTCTCGAGGGTTTTTATTAAGAAACATTGCTGAATTTTGTCAAAGGCCTTTTCTGCATCGATTGACAGGATCATATGGTTCTTATCTTTTCTTTTATTAATGTGATGTATCACATTGATTGATTTGCGAATGTTGAACCAGCCCTGCATCCCAGGAATGAATCCCACTTGATCATGGTGAATAATTCTTTTTATATGCAGTTGAATTCGATTTGCTAGTATCTTGTTGAGAATTTTTGCAACCATATTCATCAGGGATATTGGCCTGTAGTTCTCTTTTTTTACTGGGTCTCTGTCTGGTTTAGGAATCAAAGTAATGCTGGCTTCATAGAATGAGTCTGGAAGTTTTCCTTCCCTTTCTATTTTTTGGAATAGCTTGAGAAGGATAGGTATTACCTCTGCTTTAAATGTCTGGTAGAACTCCCCTGGGAAGCCATCTGGTCCTGGACTCTTATTTGTTGGGAGATTTTTGATGACTGATTCAATTTCTTCGCTGGTTATGGGTCTGTTCAAGCTTTCTATTTCCTCCTGATTGAGTTTTGAAAGCGTCTGGGTGCGTAGGAATTTGTCCATTTCTTCCAGGTTGTCCAGTTTGTTGGCATATAATTTTTCATAGTATTCCCTGATAATTGCTTGTATCTCTGAGGGATTGGTTGTAATCATTCCATTTTCATTCATGATTTTATCTATTTGGGTCATCTCCCTTTTCTTTTTGAGAAGCCTGGCTAGAGGTTTATCAATTTTGTTTATTTTTTTCAAAAAACCAACTCTAGGTGTGCTGTTAGATTTTTGTATTTGGGATTTTTCTTGTTTCTTGAGATAGGCCTGGATCGCAATGTCTTTTCCTCTCAGGACTGCCTTTGCTGCATCCCAAAGCGTTTGGATTGTTGTATTTTCATTTTCGTTTATTTCCATATTTTTAAATTTCTTCTCTAATTGCCTGGTTGACCCATTCATTCTTTAGTAGGGTGTTCTTTAACCTCCATGCTTTTGGAGGTTTTCCAGACTTTTTCCTGTGGTTGATTTCAAGCCTCATAGCATTGTGGTCTGAAAGTATGCATGGTATGATTTCAATTCTTGTATACTTACGAAGGGCTGTTTTGTGACCCAGTATATGATCTATCTTGGAGAATGTTCCATGTGCACTCGAGAAGAAAGTATATTCTGTTGCTTTGGGATGCAGAGTTCTAAATATATCTGTCAAGTCCATCTGATCCAATGTATCATTCAGGGCCCTTGTTTCTTTATTGATCGTGTGTCTAGATGATCTATCCATTTCTGTAAGTGGGGTGTTAAAGTCCCCTGCAATTACCACATTCTTATCAATAAGGTTGCTTATGTTTATGAGTAATTGTTTTATATATTTGGGGGCTCCTGTATTCGGCGCATAGACATTTATAATTGTTAGCTCTTCCTGATGTATAGACCCTCTGATTATTATATAATGCCCTTCTTCATCTCTTGTTACAGCCTTTAATTTAAAGTCTAGTTTGTCTGATATAAGTATGGATACTCCAGCTTTCTTTGACTTCCAGTGGATTGATAAAGAGTTCTCCATCCCCTCACTCTCAATCTGAAGGTGTCCTCAGGTCTAAAATGGGTCTCTTGTAGACAGCAAATAGATGGGTCTTGTTTTTTTATCCATCCCGATACCCTATGTCTTTTGGTTGGTGCATTTAGTCCATTTATATTCAGTGTTATTATAGAAAGATATGGGTTTAGAGTCATTGTGATGTCCACAGGTTTCATGCTTGTAGTGATGTCTCTGGTACTTTGTCTCACAGGATCCCCCTTAGGATCTCTTGTAGGGCTGGTTTAGTGGTGATGAATTCCTTCAGTTTTTGTTTGGGAAGACCTTTATCTCTCCTTCTATTCTAAATGACAGACATGCTGGATAAAGGATCCTCGGCTGCATATTTTTTCTGTTCATCACGTTGAACATCTCCTGCCATTCCTTTCTGGCCTGCCAAGTTTCAGTAGAGAGATCAGTCACGAGTCTGATAGGTCTCCCTTTATATGTTAGAGCACGTTTATCTCTAGCTTCTTCCAGAATTTTCTCTTTATCCTTGTATTTGGCAGTTTCACTATGATATGTCGTGCAGAAGATCGATTCAAGTTACGTCTGAAGGGAGTTCTCTGTGCCTCTTGGATTTCAATGCCTTTTTCCTTCCCCAGATTTGGGAAGTTCTCAACTATGATTTCTTCAGGTACACCTTCATCACCTTTCCCACTCTCTTCCTCCTCTGGAATACCAATTATGCGTAGATTATTTCTCTTTAGTGCATCACTTAGTTGTCTAATTTTCCCCTCATACTCCTGGATTTTTTTTATCTCTCTTTTTCTCAGCTTCTTCTTTTTCCATAATTTTATCTTCTAGTTCACCTATTCTCTCCTCTGCCTCTTCAATCCGAGCGTAGTTGTCTCCTTTTTTAGCTCCTCCTGGCTGTTCCTAGTGTCTTGATCTCTATAGCAAGTGATTCTCTGCTGTCCTTTATACTGTTTTCAAGCCCAGCGATTAATTTTATGACTATTATTCTAAATTCACTTTCTGTTATATCGTTTAAATTCTTTTTGATCAGTTCGTTAGCTGTTGTTATTTCCTGGACGTTTTTCTAAGGGGAATTCTTCCGTTTCATCATTTTGGATAGTCCCTGGAGTGGTGCAGGACTGTGGGGCACTTCCCCTGTGCTGTCTTGAATAACTTGCATTGGTGGGCGCTGCCGCAGTCAGACCTGATGTCTGCCCCCAGCCCACCACTGGGGCCACAGTCAGACTGGTGTGTGCCTTCTCTTCCCCTCTCCTAGGGGCGGGATTCACTGTGCGGTGGCGTGGCCCATCTGGGCTACTTGCCAGGCTTGTGGTGCTTGGGATCTGGCGTATTTGCTCGGATGGATCGGCAAGGTGCATGGGGGCGGGAGGGGCAGGCTCAGCTTGCTTTTCCTTCGGAGATCCACTTGGGGGGGGGGCCCCTGCAGCACCGGGAGGGAGTCAGACCCGCTAGAGGGATGGATCCTCACAAGCACAGCGTTGGGTGTTTGAGTGGAGCAAGCAAGTTCCCTGGCAGGAACTGGTTCCCTTTGGGATTTTGGCTGGGGGATGGGCGAGGGAGATGGCACTGGCAAGTGCCTTTGTTCCCAGCCAAGGTGAGCTCTGTCATCCAGGGCTCAACAACTCTCCCTCCCGTTGTCCTCTAGCCCTCTGGTTCTCCGAGCAGAACTGTTAGCTTATAACCTTCCAGATGTCAGGTCCCGCTGCTGTCGGAACACACTCTGGCCCCTCCACTTTTGCAAGCCAGACTCGGGGGCTCTGCTTGGCCGGCGGGCCACCCCTCCCCCCCGGCTCCCTCCTGCCAATCTGTGGAGCACGTACCCTCGCTGCCCTTGCTACCCTCTTCTGTGGGCCTCTCGTCTGCGCTTGGCTCCGGAGACTCTGTTCTGCTACTCTTCTGGCGGTTTTCTGGGTTATTTAGGCAGGTGTAGGTGGAATCTAAGTGATCAGCAGGACGCACAGTGAGCCCAGCGTCCTCCTACGCCGCCATCTCTATATTTTTAATTTTAATATTTATTGTTGCATTTAAGTATACTTGACATGCACTGTTAGTTTCAGATGCACAACATAGTGATTTGACAACTCTATACGTTATGCTATGCTCACAAGTGTTACAACCATCTGTCACCATACAATGCTATCACAATACCATTGCCTATATTTCCTGTGTTGTACCTTTCATCCCCATGACTCATTCATTGCATGATTGGATGCTTATACCCATCACCCCTTTTAACCCCTGTTGCCCACTCCCCTACCCCCTTCCCCTCTGGTAACCATCATGTTGTTCTCTGTATTTATGGTTCTGTTTCTGCTTTGTTCACTTGTTTTCTATTTTAGATTCCACATAAAAATGAAATCATGTGATATTTGTCTTTCTGTCTGCCTTATTTCACTTGGCATATTACCCTCCAGGTCCATCCACAGTTTCACAAATAGTAAGATCTCATTGTTTTTCAGGGTTGAGTCCTAGGCCACATCTTCGTTATCCATTCGCCTCTCATTGAACACTTAGGTTGCTTCCATATCTAAACATAGGAATGCATACATCTTTTCAAATAGTGTTTTAGTTTTATATGGATAAATATCCAGTAATGAAATTACTGGATCAAAAAGTATTTATATTCTTACATTTTTTGGAAAACCTCCATATTTTTTCCACAGTATCTGTGTCAATTTACATTCCCACTAATACTGTAGGAGAGCTTCTTTTTTCTTCACATCCTTGCCAACACTTGTTTCTTGTCTTTGTGATACTAGCCATTCTGACTGGTGTAAGGTGATATCTCATTATAGTTTTGACTTTCATTCCCTGGTAATTAGTGATGTTGAACCTCTCTTCATGTGTCTGTTGACCATGTGTATGTTTTCTTCGGAAAAATGTCTATTCAGGTTCTCTGCCCATTTTTAAACAGATTATTATTATTTGGGGGGGGTGTGGCATTGTGTAAATTCTTCATATGTTTTGGATATCAACTGCTTATTGGATATGCCATTTGCAAATATCTTTTCCTATTCATTAGGTTTCATTCATTTTGTTGATAGTTTCCTTTCCTGTGCAAAAGTTTTTATTTTGATGTAGTCCCAATGGTTTATTTTTGCTATTGCTATTGTGTCCCTTGCCCAGGAGACAAATTTAGAGAAATGTTGCTAAGTAAGAGATTACTACATATGTATTTTCTTCTAGAAATTTTATGGTTCATGTCTCACATTTAGGTCTGTAATGAATTTTGAGTTTACTTTTGTATTTGGTATATCAAAGTCATCCAGTTTCATTCTTTTGCATGTACCTGTCCAGTTTTCCCAGAACTATTTATTAAAGGGAATTTTTCCCATGGAATATTCTTGCCATCTTTGTTGTAGATTAATTGACCATGTAAGTGTAGGTTTATCATGAAATCTAGAATTCTGATACCTTCAGCATTGTTCTTTCTCAAGATTGCTTTGTCTCTTTGGGATTCTTTGTGATTCCGTATAAATTTTAGGACAATTTGTTCTAGTTCCATGAAAAATACTGTTGGTATTTTCATAGAAATTGCACTGAATCTGTAGATTGCTTTAGGTAATATGGGCATTTTAACAATATTAATTCTTCCAATCCATGAATATGGTATATCTTTCCATTTTGGTTGTGTTGTCTTTAATTTCTTACATCAATTTATTAAAGTTTGCAGAATACAGGTATTTTTATCCCCTTGTTAATTTTATTCTTAGACTTTTTTTGGTGCAATTATAAATGGCATTTTTTAAAAATTTCTCTTTCTGCTACTTTGTTATTAGTGTATAGAAACAACATATTTCTGTATAATAATTTTGTGTCCTGCAAGTTTACTGAATTAATTTATTGCTCCTAATAGTTTTTTTGTGTGGAGTCTTTATTTGTTTTTAATGTAGAGCACCATGTCATCTGCAAATACTGCTAACTAATTAACCAGTCTGGATGCCTTTTACTTCTTTCTCTTGTCTTAGCATAGTTAGCACTTCCAGTACTCTCTTGAGTAAAAATGACAAGAGTGGATATCCTACTCTTATTCCTCATTTTAGAGGAACAGCTCTGTTTTTCATCAGTTAGTATGACATTAGCTGTGGTTTTGACATATATGGACTTTATTATGTTGAGATATGTTTCCTCTAAACCCATTTTGTTGAGAGTGTTTATGAGTGAGTATTGAATTTTGTCAAGTGCTTATTCTGCATCTTTTGTGATGGTCATATTATTTTTGTCCTTCATTTTGTTAATGTGTATCACATTGATTGATTTGCAGATATTGAATTATCCTTGCATCCCCAGAATAAATCCCACTTGAATGTGGTGAATGATCCTGTTCATATATTGTTGAAAGTTGTTTGCAAATACTTCCTTGGGGAATTTTGCTTCTCTGTTCATCAATGAGTTTTTTGTAGTGTCTTTGGATTTTGTATCAGGGTAATTCTGGCACTGGGAAATTAATTTGGAAGGTTTTATTTTATTGATTTATTTTTTAAGTCTTCTTTCAATGTTTTGTAGATTTCACTTGTGATTCCATCTGATACTGGACTTCTGTTTGTTGGGAGTTTTTTGTTTTTTGTTTTGTTTTGTTTTTTATTACCAATTCAATGTCCTTACTAGAAATCAGGCTGTTCAGATTTTTGTTATTCAGCTTTGAAGGATTGTCTGTTGTTAGGAACTTATCCATTTCTTCCAGGCTGTCCAAATTGTTGCCATATAATTTTTTATACTAATCTCATTATCCTTTTATTTTATCTGGCTCATCTTTCCTTCTTTTCTTGATGAGTTTGAATAAAAGTTCATCAATTTTATCTTTTCAAAGAACTAACTCTTGGCTTTATTCATTTACATTGTGTTTTTTTAAATGTTTGTCTCTATTTCCACTCTGACCTGTATTATTTCCTTCTAACCTTGAGCTGTGTTTGTTCTTTTTTCTAGTTCATTTAGGTGTACGATGTTTACTTAAGATCTTTCTTGTTTCTTCAGATAGTACTGTATTGCTATAAATTTCTTTCTTAGAACTTTTGCTTTTGCTGCATCCCCCAAATTTTGGATCATTGTGTTTTTATTTTAATCTATTTCCATGTATTTCTTTATTTCCTCTTTGGTTTCTTCTTTTACCTATTGGTAATTTAGTAGCATGTTGTTTAGCCCCCATGTGCTTCTGTTTTTGTTTTTTGTTTTTTCCCAGCATTTTCTTATAATTGATTACCAGCATGTTACTATTATGATCAGAAAAGAAGCTTGGTAAAATTTAAGTCTACTTACTAATTTATTGAAATTTGTTTTGTGGCTTACCATGTGATATATCCTGGAGAATGTCCCATGTGTAGTTGAGAAGAATGTGCTCTGTTGTTTTGGGATGGACTGTTCTGTAACTATCTGTTAAACCACCTGGTCTAATATGTTGTCCAAAGACACTGTTTTCTTATTAATATTCTGCCTGGGTGATCTATCCACTGATTTATGTGGGGTATTAAAGTTCTCTAATATTGGGTTACTGTCAAGTTTTCTCATTACGGCTAGCAATATTTGTTTTATGTGTCTGCTTCCATGTTGGGTGTGTAGATACTACAATTGTTGTATCTTCTTATTGCATTATTATGCGTGATGGTGTGGACCTCCTTGGGCCATTTTGTTCAGAACTGTAATTCCTGAAGCTAAATGTCTGTTTCTTTTCCCAGGTTAAGGAGGTTTTCAGCTATTATTTCTTCAAATATGCTTTCTGCTCCTTCCTCTCTCTTCTCCTGGAATTTGTATAATGTGAACATTTATTCACTTTATATTGTCTAAGAGATCTATTAATATATACTCTTTTTTAAAACTTACTGTTTTTATTTTTACTGTTCAGCTGGGATGCTTACCATTATCCTGTCTTCCAGATTACTCATCCTTTCTTCTGTATCTTCTAATCTACTGTTGATTCCCTCTAGCATATTTTTCATTTTAGTTACTGTTTTCTTCCACTCTGGTTCTTTTTTATATTTTCTATTTCCTTGTTTAAATTCTAAATTCTTCCACTCTTTTCCAGTCCAGTGAGCATCTTTATGACCAAAAAATGTCTATAATACATGTGCACACTTAATTTACTAAATGTATGTTTAGTACCTCAATAGTATTAAACATATAATGTAAAACTGTTTTTGGAAAAAATATGCTTAAAATGCTTAGACAACTTATAGATTTGATACAAGAAGAAATGAACTATGGTGTTAATTCTATACAGAGTCAATTTGTTTACAAATTAGTCTGCATTAGTGATTTTAGCAATAATTTTCTTAATCATAATGTCATAAAATGTTCACTTAATCTAAAAATTATTAAATTTTCATTGGCTTACCCAATGATTTTCAGGAAAATCCTTTTCAAATCTACAGAACATAGGCATGTTCTTATGTGATGGTATAAGCAAGAGACAACAGCCATCTAGTACTAACGTCTATAGATCACTAAAGGAATAAAAGTGGATGGAGTCTGAAAGAGTGAGTGAAATTTTGTCATATTTTACTACATTATGATGAGATGTTTACTATTTCATTAAAGCAGTTTCACATAAAAACACTTCACAATTTGCTTGGTGTGCTTTTATTTTTCAGACTTTTACTTATCCTGTTTCTGAGGCCTAGGAAATCATAACGCCTGTCTTGTTTTAGTGAAAATATAAAAAACTGAATATAATTTTATAAGAAAATTGTTTTAGAAATAAAATGAATAACATTTTAAAATTACGCACATGAGGTATGCTATAGTCTATCAGTGGTTACTTAAGGTTTATGTTTGCCACACGAACTTGTACCAATTTCCCTCACCCCAGAAAATCTGCAGCAGATTCATGCATATGTGGACATACTTGTATCCTTCATCTGCATTAGTTTTTTTGTTCAAAAATTGTCACCTTATAAATAAGGTTATTTTTGAAACTAGTCACTGGTGGGATTTTGATAGCAATTTTTATCCCTACAGTAAATTCCTGGTCTCTGTTTTTTATTATATTCATTTCCTATAGTTAGTACTTCTAGTCTTAAATACTTTTTAACTGCTTTATCTTTCTTCCATCCTTTTTTCTCCCTTTAATTCTATCATTCTGTCCCTCCTTCTTCCCCCATCCTCTTTTCTCTCCCCCTTTCTCTTTTTCTGCTTATTTGAAACCTATAACATATTAGAGTTAAGGCTTATTTCAAAAAACCTTCATTTGTACATTACACCAGATTTGTCATGATTTTAACAATGTACCTAAGGTTAAAATATTGTTTCTGATACTAATGTATTCAGCTCCATATAGGATGAATAATAGGAACTTTATTATTCTTCCTTGTAATTTCCCCCTTTATATTACATTTCAGATTAACCTTTGTTCTCAAGTGGTTTCTGGGAGATATTTCACTGATACCAAGGCTACTATCACTCAGAACGTACAGGGAAAGAAAAGCAATGATGAGATTACTCTGATACCTTAAGATTCTGGAGGGAAATTACATTTCTCTGAGAATTTTTTTGCTACCAGTTGCTAACAGTGCTAGTTATGGTTCCGTAGGAAATAGTCCTGTGTTCCACTATTATAAACTGTCAATAGAAACCATGGTTCTTATAAAAGTGTACTTTTATCTCCACAGATTCATAGTAATTTAAATCTTTAGCTCTCCATGTTTAGAGCAGTTTATAAACTGAGGCAAGGGCAAAGCCAGTTTTAAACAAATAATTGCTGGGCTTCACAGTATGCAGAAATGCTTCCTGGTTATTTTAAAAAGGAAATATTGTGTGTATACCTGTAGTTATTTCATATTTAGCAGACCCTTTTTCAACAGCTTCCTTTTTTTTGGAGCTCATTGCCCATTTTCACTTAGCTGGCTCTCTGGGCATTATGCCCAGCTTGGATTACTGTTTGTTTATTATAATTTACATTATCCAGGATAGTGTTTTTAGCCGGGTGCCTTAGAAATTATTATAATTAGGTAGCAAGGAATACATTTATTAAGCACATAAGTACATTAGGTCATCAAAGATGTTTTTCACACATCAGTTCAAATAATAGGTTTATATATAAAGTATTTGTGATCTTGTAACCTGGTAACCTTTTGTCTTTAAGCCAGTTGAGATTGTTTCATGTCTAGATGGATTTTCTCTTCCTTTTATTCCAAGAGCAACCTTGTATTAATATCCCTTGCAATTTCGCACTTTTAAGTGAAAAGGGAGAACATGAGCTTTAAGTGACATGTACTCCAGATAAAAGAAAGTGATTAGATAGGTAGAAGCTAAAATGAGATGACTTAAGTACTTATTAGTTAGGATTTGCTCAATAAAACAGAAAATACTCTTAAGTATTTTAGGAGGAAGCGATGTAGTACAGGGAATTAAAAGCTTACACAGCATATGCTGAGTAGGGAGAGAAAAGATCAGGGAGAACCATTCCTGGAATAGAAAATCAGGAAAAATGGAGACAGAAATTATAATGAGTGTTATGTATACTTACCATCAATATTATATATATATGTATAATTTATAAAATATATATATATATATATAGTATTATATACTATAATTAGTATACTAAGTAAAGAAGTTAGGTGGCTGGAGAAAAATTACCTTGAAGTAAGCAAAAACTCATGGAAAGGCAAAGTGATTGCCAATAATATGATAAATATAAAGAGCAGAAAATGGAAAATTATACCTATAATTTTTAATTTGCTTTTTTTATTTTTCAGTGTTTGTTTTTGAGAAAGAGTATGAGTGGAGGCGGGGCAGAGAGAAAAGGTGACAGAATCCAAGCAGACTCCATGCTGTTAGCACAAAGCACAATGTGGGGCTTGGGCCCAAGAACTGTGAGATCATGACCTGAGAAGAAGTCAGGTGATCAACTGACTGAGCCACCCAGGACCCCTTATAGCTGTAATTTTTAATTGTGTACAGATCTCATGTATGTCCTTAAATTCTTCCCTTAGCTCTTAAAGTCCATTTTTATTAAGTCTGTTATATGCCATGCCATTTTTCATAAAGTCCATGTTGCTTTAATAAATGAGGGGTGTCTGGGTGTATCAGTTGGTTAAACGTCCGACTTCGACTCAGGTCATGATCTCATTGTTGGGGAGTTCAAGCCCCACGTTGGGTTCTGTGCTGACAGCTCAGAGCCTGGAGCCTGCTTTGGGTTCTGTGTCTCCTTCTCTCTCTCTCAAAAATAGATAAACAAAATAATTTAAAAATATGCAACAAATGAAATAATTTTCTGAAATTAGGCTTGAATTCTCTAAAAATAATGCACTATACACAAATGTCTGTTTTATTTCAAACATCTTATTAGCCTAATGTTGACCAGGAAACAGAAAAGTCAAGATAGGAGTGAAAACTATCGAGATTGTTTTATATCTACAACTCTCACCCCTGGGAAGACTGAAAATCCTGGCCAATTGAAAGAGCAAAGTAGACACCAGGACAAGTAGACAGCAGAGTGTGCTTTAGAAAGATGAGTCCAACTGTTTTTCAGCCAACTTCCCTTTTTATGCAGCTGTAACAGTGGTAAAACAAGCAATGTAAAACAAGCCTGCTTGATTTTTGGTGTTAGTCAAAATTGAATTAGTCATAAAAAAAGAACAGGTTTGCAGTATCACTAGAAACTTTCAAAAAGAGAGTAAAATCAGTATTTTATGCATACCTGAATTTAAAAACTTCTGTATTCATGTGTTCCCAACTTTTTTTTTTTTTTTTTTTAACGTTTTCTTTATTTTTGAGACAGAGAGAGACAGAGCATGAACGGGGGAGGGCCAGAGAGAGAGGGAGACATAGAATCGGAAGCAGGCTCCAGGCTCTGAGTCATCAATCCAGAGCCCGACGCGGGGCTCGAACTCACGGACCGCGAGATCGTGACCTGAGCTGAAGTCGGACGCTTAACCGACTGAGCCAACCAGGCGCCCCCATGTGTTCCCAACTTTAACACGCAGTTCCAAGTGCATTTCGCTTTAATTTAGGCACTTTTTACTTCATTTGTTCAAGTTTCTTCTCATTCAAAGATCATCATTATATTTTGGGTCTCCTTGGTAGGGCAACTAGAAACTATATTACCTGTAGGCTTTTATTAAATCTTAGCTCTTCTCATACAAGCCACCTCACTGTTGTGATCAAAAACATTTACTAATTACCAAATGTTTGCTGGTTTTTCCTCTAAGCTTTTGACCTGTAGATCTTTTTGAATAGCAACATCATTAGTTTTACTTCTATAAAATAAGCTTCATACAGATTTTTCCCTGTACTACAAGGTATAAAATTCTTTTCTGTATTTCCTATATTAATTGCCCCTTCTAATTTTGACCACTCAAAAAATAAGAAAGATAATCTTATTTATGAATATAGAACACAGATCTAATTAACATCAAATAATAATCAGTATGTTAAAAAGAAAAATGTCTTCCCTACTTCTAGAATTTACATCAATATTGATAAATATATTGATTTCATTTCATATATTATACCAATAAAAACAATATACAATCTACATATGTGCCAAAAATCATTTGAAAAATGTAGATATTAATATTTACTAATAATTTTTATGAGAACAGATTGCATGTATATGCCACTAAAATTACATATGCACATTTATACAAAATGAGCAAACTTTTCTAAATGTTAAAACATAGGAGATACCCAAGTTGGGAATAAAACAACTCTTACTTGGCCTTGTTTTATAAGTGGTGGACAGTAGAAGTAGGCAAGAAGAAAGTATAAATGTTAACATGCAGTAATTTAAAAATTTACCCATAGGGCCGCCTGGGTGGCTCAGTTGATTGAGTGACCAACTTCAGCTCAGGTCATGATGTCAGGGTCCATGGGTTTGAGCCCCGCGTCAGACTCTGCACTGACAGCTCAGAGCCTGGAGCCTGCTTCAGATTCTGTGTCACCCCCTCGCTCTCTGCCCCTCCCCCACCCCTAAGAATAAATAGACATTATTTTTTTTTAATTTACCCAGAGTACACTATTTTCTTTTGAAAATCCCCAATATTGAAAATCTATTTGAAAAAGAACAGGTAATAAAGGTCACTAAAAATAAAATAACTGACATTCTTCCTACATAAAAAAGACCAATATTTTAGTAATTTGATAAAACAAGGGCCATTCTGTTTCCATTCCTAGAACCTTTAATATTATAAAGATGCTAATTACCTAAATTACTCTTTTGATTTTAAAAATTACCAAAAATATTTCATAGGTTTATTATTCTTTTTAAGTTTATTTATTTTGAGAGAGAGTGCAAGCGACAGTAGGGGAGGGGCAGAGAGAGGGAATCCTAATCACCATCAGCATGAGCTCAATGCAGGGGCTTGATCTCACAAATTGCAAGATTATGACCTGAGCTGAGATCAAGAGTCTGATGTTTAACTGACTGAGCCACCCAGATGCCCCTATTATTCTTTCTACTAAAAAAAACCAAAAAAAACAAAAAAAAACCAAAAACCAAAAATCTAGAGTTTATGTAGAAATACATACAAAAATAATACAAAATGGGAAAAATTATTTGTCACTATTGTATAGCAGTTGTCTAATTTTAGCTGCATCAGAATCACTAAGAGGGACTGCAAACTAAGTATTAGGGACCTAACACTTTATTACATTGTCATTTTGTAACATTTTTCAGATTTATATTTTCACATTATGCTATTTGATTCTCTTCATTGAATGAGGATCCACCCTTTCTCAGTATCTTTCTCTTCTTATCTTGGCCATGCTTGCAAGGAACAAGGAATTTTTCTTTCTTTTTTTTTTAAGGACATTTATTTATTTATACAATTACAATGATCTTTTTTATTGGTATCGTAACACACTGACTTTTTTGATAATTAAGGCATTCTGCATACACAGTATCTCAGCTTGGACAGAAAATTTAAATGTTGATTTATGCTAGATATAGGCCATTTATGAAAAACCCAGAGTTAGAATCATATTCACAGACCGAAAGCCTTCCCTTGAAGATAAGCAACAAGAAAAGGGTGCCTGCTTTTACTGCTGCTGTTCAATATTTTACAGAAAGCTCTAGCCAGAGGAATTAGACAAGAAAAATAAATAAAAGACATCCAAATTGCAAAGAGGTAGAACTATGTCTGTTCATGGATGGCAGGATTCTATATTTAGAAACTCCCAAAGAAAATCCACAAAAATGTGCTACATTGATACTGTGTTACAGAAACCTTAGAAAACTAATACAGTCACATTCTGAAGTTCTGGGGTGGGAGGAGGCACTATTCAACCCACCACACTGGGATTTCAGATTCCTTTACCAACATTTACTCTTCTATTGGGAGTTTTTCTATTAGTTTATTTTCAAAACACTCAGTTTTATATTTACTTACACTTTCACTTTTATTATTTCCCTTATTCTTTTGCTTTTTGGTCCCCAGTTTCACAAAGTGATTATACTTCTTTTTTCTTCAAAAACAAAGATTTAGAACTATAACATTTTCTCTCCTTTGGTTATCATAGTTTTTCATGTGAAGTACCTTTCTTTCAAATTGTCTATTTTTGTCTATTTTACTTATTCTTTTATCTAATGGTTATATAGGTAGTGTACTTCATTGATTTTAAAGTACTGAAGACTTTTTAGTTACCTTTGATTGTTTCTAATCCATTGGCTTTTAAATAGAAAATATAGGGGCGCTTGGGTGGCTCAGTCAGTTAAGTGTCCGACTTCGGCTCAGGTCATGATCTCACGGGTCTGTGAGTTCGAGCCCCGCGTCGGGCTCTGTGCTGACAGCTCAGAGCCTGGAGCCTGTTTCAGATTCTGTGTCTCCCTCTCTCTCTCTCTGACCCTCCCCCGTTCATGCTCTCTGTCTCAAAAATAAATAAACGTTAAAAAAAATTAAATAGAAAATATAGATTGTAGAATTACTGAAGTTTTCTGTATGTTCAAATACACAATCATTTTCATAATGGTCTATCAACATACAAGATTGTTTATATATTCTATATGGGCTATCTACATATGTTTATATATGTGTAAATTAAGTTTAATGGCTATTACCCAATTCTTTCATTTACTTGGTTATATTTTGTATATTAGATGTACATATGTATACATATATGTATGTATATGTGACTATGTGTGTGTGTCTCACACAGACACATACACACACACATCACTAGCTAGGTATTTATGCTGTTTTCTTTGCCTTTTATTCTGATATATAGCTGCTATTAATTTCAAGCACATATTTATTGTCTTATTTTCTGGGTACTTCAATATCCATGAAGATAAACCAATTTCACTTTATTGAACCTCTCTTCTCTTTACCATCTTACCTCAGTCATTATCTCTTACCATGAGCCTCAAACCTTTGTTTTTGCCAAAAGCAGCACCCTTAAAAATGTTAGTCTCAAGTGTTCCTATTTATAATAAACATATTTTAGTTTATTTCCAGCTCACACTCTCCAGTAACTCAACTCTATTAACACTTGTATTTACCAGGACTTAAATAATTTTGCCACTTTTTCATCCTCTCTCATCTCCTTGACATCACTCATTCTATAGTCAACCTATTATAATCTCCCCCCATGCATCTATCTTCAACTCTTCTGTGTATTTTTTCCTGTCAATTTGACCTTTGGTAAATTCTGATCCTTAGCTTTTCCACTTCTGACTGTAACTGGAGAAAAGCAGTCCAGCTGAGGGGTTCCCTTTAAATTCATGACAAGTACTCTTAGTCATGTGCTTAGCTCTTTAACAGAATAACATGGTTGTATTTAGAATAACCATGACACCTGTGAAATCTCAGATATATTTTCTTGTTGTTTCTCCATTTTTTGTACCTTGATTTCTCAGGAATAGAATGACTTTCTCTGCACTCTTGTGCACATACAGATGATTCCAGTATTATTTGTAAACAAGATAGAAATATTTCTCCCTTGCAGGTGCCTTGCTTCAAACAGTGTACTGCTCCAGTTCCCATGTGCTATGTACACAAAAAATATTAGATGGCATTTACCTTCTTTCCTCTGTTTCCCTCCTTTATTGTTTCTTCAATGAGCTTCTTGGAAAATTTCCCATAAGCCTTCCTCCTCAACTCATAAATTTTGCTAAGTTAGTTGTGTAGTTATTATAATTTTATTTTTACTCTGTCCTGTTTATATAATTCTGGCATATCTATCTTATGGCTGTAGAGAGATATGCAGATATACATGCTATCAAGATTAATTTATTACAATTCTTTGTTCTTCATTTTTTTCACTTTTGACATTTCCTTTAGAGATCATTTGTTGTTCTACTGATTGACAAAACTTGCCTGAGATCATGTACTTGGGTGACATAAGATGTGAATCTATGCCCATTACCGGGTATCTCTATTTCTTCCTAACAGGTTAACAATTCCTTTGCTAGTCATGATTTCGAGGGTAAGTTAATTTAATAGGATATAGAAGTTATTTCTCTTTATTCCACTACCCAGTGTTGCATATAGAAGTCTAATGTCAAAAGAAATCTTTTACTTTGCTGCTAATCTCTACTTCCTACCTAGAAGCTTGTATGACTTACTCTTTATACTTAAGAGTTTATAAAATTTTAACAGAAATGCCAAGATGTATCTTTGCTTATCAATCTACCTTGAAACTTAGTGAGTCCTTTCAATGGACCCCCAGGTCTTCTCAGATCAACACAATATTCTCATAATTTTTAATTATTATTTCTTCTATGATTATTTTTATTTATACTCCTAGAAAACCATATGTTCCTATACTAATTTTCCCTGACTTCTTTTTTATTCCTCACACTGACTTAAAGGCATGGCATCAGGATGAACTTCCATAAGAAAATTCTAATTTTACAAGTGACAACATGTACCATCTCTAAAGGCCCTCCCTGAGGGGACAAGAGTATGACAATCTGAAAGATTTGCCAACCGCACTGGTGAATTCTGACATTGCTGCTTTTGTTGATTCTCAGCAGTGGGTGACTGTCCCATATTGTCAGATGTTGTGCTTCAGTGAGCACTTACAGTGAGCTGAATGGCTGATGCTCTTAGGTGATCCCAAACAAGTTACAGTCTACAGCATTTCTTCTTGCTTCTTGATGATGTCCAGACCAGTCTACTTATTCTCATCCAATACATGTATCATTAGAAAAAAAATAGCCATTATACTTTTGGACTATGGATAGACTCAAAGGTTTGCTGCTGGCAAGTTGACAGATGGATTATTAGGAATTCCACGAATGTGATATTTTTAAAATGTCTATTGCATACAGAGTATCAAAATAAGTCATGAAATAACTAAAATGCCAAAATGAGCCAAGGAGCTATTCCTTTAAACATATTCCAACCTAACAATATTGGTATTTTGATGAGAACAACACACTTTTACTTCTAGGTAAACTTGCACATAGGTGTGCAATGAATCAGAGTCTAGACAATGAGGATAATATAACACCTCCTATTGCACCTGTCTTTGGCTGTGTTTAAACATAAATATTTAGGATTTTAGAAAACATATAAAATCTATATAGCCTCCACATTTTTATTGTTTCAGACTCTCCTTATATGAAAAAAGATAAAAGCAATGCAACATCATTAGTGACTATTTTAAAACTTAAAGAGGGGTGCCTGGGTGGCTCAGTCGGTTGAGCGTCCGAATTCGGCTCAGATCATGATCTCACAGATCATGGGTTCAAGCCCCGCATCAGGCTCTGTGCTGACTGCTTGCTCAGAGCCTGGAGCCTGCTTCAGATTTTGTGTCTCCTCTCTCTCTGCCTCTCCCCCACTCACGCTTTGTCTCACTCTGTTTCTCAAAAATAAATAAATGTAAAAATAAAATAAAAAAATAAAACTTAAAGAGGAATGAGCATTGGGTATTGTATGTGAGGAATCACTAAATTCTACACCTGAATCTAATATTACAGTGTATGTTAACTGCAATTTAAATAAAAGCTTGAAACTACCAAAAATAAATAAAACTTAAAGTAGGTAACAAATAATCATTACCTAAATTAAAAAAAAATATGCAGGTCATTTAGTGACTTAATGTTAATTTTTATTTTCATTTGACACAATATTTAAGAAATAAACTTAAGATATGGGACATGTGTATCAAACTATTCACAAAGAATATGGATGATATCATAGTTTAACTTATAGATAATGAAAGAATTGTGCTTAAAATGTTTCACTAAATGTAGAAAAACATGAAAAACATTGTAAAGAGCAAATAAAAAGTGACGAACTAATTTTTATTCTAGCAGTATTAGAAGTATGAACAAATGTGATTTTGTCAAAGCAATCTTTTCCTATTAATAAGTATAATGTATTTTCTGGAAAAATTGTATGGCTACTAATGTGTCTTAATTATAGGCAGGTTAATATTCAAAGGCATATGATGTTGACAATTTCAAAATATATCTCTCAAACTCTTAATTTTTTTATATCAAAACTGACCAATGACTGAAAACCTGAAACTTTGTTATATGTAACTAAAATGAAAGTAATTTAACTTAGATCAGTCTGGTAATTAATTAATTAGTTTCATATGTTTAGCGGTTAATCCAAATTTTCTTTTTTTTTTTTTTTTTTTTGTATATCTATTGAAACTCATAAGATGGTAAGGGTGCTAGTATATTTTTTTAAAGTTTTAATTTTACATCCAAAGTTAGTTAACATAGAATGTTATTTTAATTTTGGGGGTACAATACAGAGATTCAACAATTCTGTATATCACCTGGTGCTTAACATGACAAGGGCACTCCTTAATCCCTATCACCTGTTTAACCACCCCTCCCCCCAACTCTGGTAACCATCAGTTTGTTCTCTGTAGTTAAAAGTTTCTTGGTTTATCTCTCTTTTTTCTCTTTGCTCAATTGTTGTGTTTCTATTTAAATTTTTATTACATTTATTTATTTTTGAGAGAGAGAGCGCGCACAAGAGGGGGAGGGGCAGAGAGAGAGGGAGACACAGAATCCGAAGCAGGCTCCAGGCCATAAGCTATCAGCACAGAGCCCGACACGGGGCTTGAACTCACAGACCTTGAGTTCGTGACCTAAACCTAAGTCGGACACTTAACTGACAGAGCCACCCGGCCGCCCCTCATTTTTTGTGTTTCTTAAATTCCATATATGAGTGAAATTATATGGTATTTGTCTTTCTTGGGCTGACTTATGTTTCTTAGCATTATATTCTCTAGCTCTGTCCACGTCATACAAATGGGAAGATTTCATTCTTTGTTATGGCTGAGTAATATTCAGTAATATGGCTGAGTATATATATACCACCTCTTCTTTTTTTTTAATCTTTAATTATTGTTGACAGAGTTTGAGCTGGGGAGGAACAGGGAGAGAGAGGGAGACACAGAATCCAAAGCAGGCTCCAGGCTGTAAGCTATCAGCACAGAGCCCGACGCCAGGCTCCAACTCACAAACCATGAGATCATGACCTGAGCCAAAGTCGGCGGCTTAACTGACTGAGCCACCCAGGTGCCCCTATATCACCTCTTCTTTACCCATTCATCAATTAATGGACACTTAAGCTGCTTCTATATCTTGGCTATTGTCACTAAATCTGTTAGAAACATTGAGGTGCGTATATCCCATTGAACTACTGTTTTTGTATTCTTTGTGTAAATATCCAGTGGTAAGATTGCTGGGTCATAAGGTAGTTCCATTTTTTTTTTATGTTTTTGTGGAACTCCCATACTCTTTAACACAGTTGCTGCACCAGTTGGCATTACCAACAGTACAAGAGGGTTCCTTTCTTTCTACATGTTTGCCAACACTTGTTACGTGTGTTGCTAATTTTAGCCATTCTGACAGGTGTGAGGTGACATCACATTGTAGCTTTGATTTGCATTTCCTTGATGGGAAATGATAATATTTTCCCATTAAGTGCCCCTCTTCATATTTAGTGTAGCAGAAATTTTATTGTATCAAAAATTGTTCTTATTTGATCACAATGACACCTGATAAACCCTGACATAATTTTCAGTATCACCTATATTGGCTTCCTACACCAGTATTTTATTTATTTATTTATTTTTCCTTTTTTTTTTTCTATTTTTTTTTATTTTTTAATATATGAAATTTACTGTCAAATTGGTTTCCATACAACACCCAGTGCTCATCCCAAAAGGTGCCCTCCTCAATACCCATCACCCACCCTCCCACCCCCCATCAACCCTCAGTTTGTTCTCAGTTTTTAACAGTCTCTTATGCTTTCTACGCCAGTATTTTAAAGAACACAAACTTTTGCTAACAATAAATATATTAAATTCCCTTAATAGTAACACGGACATTTCCATAAAAATAAAGGCGAGACAAAAGAAATTGAAAGTTTCAAGCATATTAAGATTTAGGTCTTTGAATTAATTCACTTGGGAGAAATGTGTGATCTCACTAAAACCATTCCTGCTTCTAGATCTTTATATAGAAACATTCATATACAAGAAAACATAAAGGCAACCAGAAATCCTATGCATTATTCTTTTCACTTGTTAAAATTCTTATGTGCAGTGTGGCTTTAACAGAATATCCTATTTTGTGGGTAATAACTTGAAATAAGCAAACTACAGAGAGGTTTTATAGTTTGGAGGCAATATGGAGTTTTATAAGAACTCATCTAATAGGAACATTTCCCTTTGAAACTTTCATATCCAAGATCATTGGCAATCACTTCTATGTGTGTGTCTGTGTGTGTGCATTTGTTTAGATATTTCACAAGTTAATGAAGAAGTTCTTCCTTGTAACACCTGTCAAGAAATCTCATGTATGACAGTTTCTATTTTTCACCCCAGAGAAATACATGAATTGCTTCCTATTTGAGAAAGACCTTACTCTGTTTTAAAGCAATGCTTTTGCATGACTGCATACAGTCACTTGAAAAGCTTCTGAAATCACAGATTCCTTGGTAGCACCCTTGAGATTCTGATTCAGTAGGCTTGCAGTGGGCCTAAGAATTTACATTTGTAAAAACCAGGAATAATTATCTTTCTGCTTGTCTGAGGAACACACCTGGGGGTAGCTAGAACATCATTTGTAATTCTGTTGCCTTAAGTTTTAGATTTGATACATATGTTTCCCGTTATTTGGGGCATAAAGTCTTACATTGTAATTATAGGACCAGCATTGTTTATTCTTATAAAAGTTATGAACTAGGTCCTAGGATTTTCTGAATTCTTGGGAACTATATATTCCCTCAAGATTTACTGATTTTTCTTGACCAAGTTTATAGCTCACTTCCGCTCATATGAGGCATGCTCATAGCTCAGCAGGAAAACATTATTCCTTTCCATAGGTCAATTCTTACAACTAAGGATCTTCATCCTTTCTCAGAGGATCTTCACCTTCTAACCCTCTGCCCACATCATATTCACAAGGTAAAACTATGACTAATTAAAATGCAATGACATTTGTATTGTGTAATGATTATGGTCACAAATTCTGAGGCAGACTGCTTGGATTCAAATCCCAACTCCTACTTCTAAACTCCGTGATCTTGGGCAGATAACTTTTATAATTTGTGTTCAGAGTAATTTACTCTCAAATGGGCATGAAAAGAATAGTACCTTACTCATAAATGAAATTCTTTGAACAATTTATGCTATATAGTATTCTCTAAGTCTTTATTATCATTTTTCTAAATGCATTTTTTTTCCAGTTTAAACAACACAAGCTTGACAAGAGAACTGGTTGTGATTTACACAGTTCTGGTCTCCACCTATGAATCTATTTGAAAGTCTTTTAACCTAGGGCTTTACAACAAAGGATTGTTGTTGGCTTTTAAAGATTGTCCTATTATATAGATCACGTTATAGATCATAACACACCCTTAAACAAAACCAATCTTATAAGTGAATAACTTCTGGTGTGTTATGATAGCAAATATATATTGGTCTCTGACCCTGGTTCCTGATACAGAGCTCCTAAAAGCCTTGTCTTTTTCTGGATGATAAAAGTGACTTTTGTTCTCATGAGGTGGTTCCGGATGGCTCCTGGATGAAGGGAGATGTGGGAAAAAACAAGAAGCTTGGAATTTTCAGCTCTACACCTCATACTCTTGGCAAGAGCTGAAAATAGAGTTAATGATTGAGTATCCCCATAAGATGAAACCTCTATAAAATCCCCTGATGGTAGGGTTCAGAGAGCTTTCAAGTTGGTTGACATAAAAAGGTGCTTGGAAAGAGGTACATTTCTCCACACCCATTCCCACATGCCCTGCTCTCTTTCATCTGGCTGTTTATCTGTATTCCTTTACACATTTTTTTAATTAACTAGTAAACGTAAGTTTTCTCCTGAGTTCTGTGAGCCATTCTAGCAAATTAATCAAATCCATGGAGAACCTCTGATTTATAGCCAAGTGGTAGAGATAACAACCAAAACTTTTGATTGGCATCGTATGTTAGAAAGGGTGGTTGGAAACTCTAATTTAGCTGGCCAGTTGGAAGCACAAGTGATAGCTGAGGCTTATTACTGGTACCAGAATTGTGTGTGGTGGGGTAAGTCTTATATGACTGAAAGCTTAACCTGTGGAACCTTAGAGTGTCAGAATGGAGTTGAACTGTGGGACGCCCAGTTAGTGTCAGAGAGTTGCTTGCTGGTATGAGGAAATCATCCTCTAACATTGGAAATGGTACCAGGACTTATACAGATGTGAATTTGCAATTATTTCAGCTAAGATTTCAGTTGATGTATTGATCAGTATGACTAAGGTAATATCTTTGCTGGGCTAATGGATCTTCACTAATGTATATTCACCAATCAGATTCAAAGCAACATGCACTGTGTATGATTAGAATTCTCTTGGATGAGAGGGAGACTTTTGTGTCCAGGTATATATATCCCTAGTTTGAAATATGTGGAAGTCCCAACACTGTGAGGAACACCACTTATCACTCTCCAAATATAGAAAACATATGTAATTTCTATTTCTACTTAATACTCTATATTGTATAAATTGTGTTGTTATAAGCCCATTATTCCTTTAAAAATCCCCTTGAGGGGTGTCTGGGTGGCTCAGTTGGAAAAGCGTCAAATTCTTGAACTGGGCTGTGATCTCAGCTCAGGTCATGATCTCACAGTTCGTGGGTCCGAGCCCCATGTTAGGCTTTGTGCTGTCAGCACAGAACCTGCTTGGGTTCTTCTCTCTCTCTCTCTAAATAAATAAACATCATCTTGAGCTTATCCAAGTACTGCTTAGAGATTAGAAATTGGTTAATCTAATCATATTAAATCTTATATTTCATGAATTAGAGCTTCAAAAACATAAGGCAGGGGCACCTGGGTGGCTCAGTCAGTTAAGTGTCCTGCTTCGGCTCAGGTCATGATCTCACTGTTCGTGGGTTCAAGCCCCACATCAGGCTCTGTGCTGACAGCTCAGAGCCTGGAGCCTGCCTCGGATTCTGTCTCTCTCTCTGTGCCCCTTCCCCACTCTCACTCCATCTTTCTCTCAAACATAAATAAAACATTAAAATATTTTTAAATATTTTTTTAAAAACATAAGGCACGATTATCATATAATTAGTAGGGATCCAGCATTTTAGACTATAGTTTCACTGCTAATGTTGCATCCTTAAGTACAAGCTCTGTGAAGACTAAATCTTTCTCTAAGGGTTGGGAGTGGAGAAAGTTATGCTATAAATTATCTGACCCCAAATCACATACTGCCTAATTTTAAAGATCAATGTTGCGTTATATATGCTGTTTATTTCTATTCTGCAATATTTATCAATGAATTATCATGGGGAGTCAAACTGCCCTGGCAAAGTGGTGCTGTCAGTAGTAACCCTGATTGGAAATTACAATTATTCTGTGGGAAGAAATGTTTGCCCATAAATGTGATTGGCATGGTATCAAAATTTAGAGAAATTCTAGATGAATATTCCATAAGAGTTCACAATATGACACAAAATGATTTCTTTTTAGAAGAATAGTATGGAAAGCACCTTATACAGATAATACTTACACAAACCTAAAAACAAATAAAAGACACTGTATGAGTTAATTAATCAAACTGACCTATGAACCTTGCTGAAAATATTGTCCCACTGTAGTCAGACACATTATACCAGAGTTGAGTTTCTCTGCCTTCCTTTTTAATGAAACCAGCCACCTGTTTATTTGATCAATATCTTCATGTAACAACTTTTCACATGTCCATTAAAAAAATCACATCCTCATAATTTGTAATGTAGTGATACTATCAATTGTCCTTTGTAGCCATATTATTTATTTTTCTTTCACTCTGTTGTCCTTTAATATCTGTTTATCAGAGATATGTTAATTATACCTTCACTTTAGTCCGCATGGTAAATATTAGATGTTTTCCTGTACACAATGCTGTCGTCTACAAGGTAATTTTATTTGGTGAGTTGATACAATCATTCTACATGCTTTCTTTCATATCCTCCAAAACGAGCTTGGTAATATAAATCACTAAAGAACCAGGCACCTTTTCCTAAAATTTAATAAATTGTAAAGAAAAATGAAAAAAATCAAATTTTAGAGTATACACATTCAATGGAAATATGCATTCTCTTTGCCACCAAAACAAGTACATTCCAATGAAGAAAGATATATTTTAGACTATCAGGAATGTTTGTTTGAAACACTATCTCCCAAGGCACTGTTTTATAACCTCAAAAATATTCAAAACTTCATAAAATGTAAAATAAAAGAAGGATAACACTGAAGATACATATTATATAGATATTCTAAACATTTTGCAGAATAGAGATTCTTGAAACCCTGGTGATTTATAATTTTCTGCATTTCTGTGATATATTGGTTCACATATTATTTTACAATGTTTCTTTCAGTTTGGGAAATAGCTAGAACATTTTCTCTGAAATATTTACTTCTGCTTAAGTATTTCAGATCTGCAGATGTAAAATTTTATTTATGTTATATAACATGTAAGCATTTAGTTAAATTTACATACTCATCATTGCCTTTGGAGTACTGTGGAATTTAAATCTGCTTTGTATACTAATATTTCAGTTTAACATTGATGGAAGTTATTGGGAGAGAAAGAGGTGGAATAAGGTAAGGCAAGGTGAAGGTAAAGAAAACTCTGGTTTCTAACTAAAGAACAGACTGCAGTAAGGCAAGGGCAGAATTAAACTTATGCAATTCTTTCTTAAGTTTCCAGCTACAGTGATTAAAAAATAACAATTAGTATTTAAAATAAATCAATAAAGGAAAAACAATCTTATGATTGTTTAAACAGACACAGAGACTCCACAAGATATTGAAACAAAAAGATTAATATGTATTTAAAGGAAAGCTATCATGGTTAAGCACAGTCTTTTAAAACACAGTAGGCTTCTAATTTTTTGATGAGTATTTTAGCTGAATAATTATTTGGGGGGTAGGTGTACAGTGACAGGAAAAAATTTATGTCAACCTTGAGAGAATTATTGTTTGATGAGACTGTTCTTAATTGTCTGAGTTTAGATGGTTGTTCAAATGAATGAGCCCATTGCTAATTGGCTTACCTTAAAAATTTTGAGCCTGGCTTGATTGGTTGGTTTTTAGAGTCATGTGTACTGAAGCAAGTTTGTCACTGATCAATTAAGTTTAAACAGTTATCTTATATTCACATATTTAACACTAATTCTGGGGGTTTTTTATCCATAAAATAAACTTTCTTGGAAATAAATGTGATAATATACAAAATGCATTTGTTAAAAAAGAAACACTCCGGCAAATGAGGAATACGAACTTTGATAGTATTTAGAGGCAATGTCCAGTTACCATTATTACGTATTGAAATGTTGATGTATTTTCCCTGAAATAAGAATGAGGACAGTTTCTATTCAATATTACACTTTAGGTCCAAGCCAGTGTAATAAAACAAATTATATATATAATTTTTAAACACACACATATGTATATGCTGCAACAATTATTGTTATCCATTAATGTTATATTATCTCTAGAGCCAAGTTGAACCCTATCAAATACACCAGGGAGAGGTTTTTAAAAAAAATCAAAAATCTTATGAATATAAGTATATGTATAGTAATGAAAAATTTTGTCTACACAGCAAACATGATCACAAATAAAAAATAAAAGTTTGATGACATACAGTAGAAAGTACCAAAGTACATTTCTTTTTTTTTTTATTTTGAGAGAGACAGTGCGAGTGGTGGAGGGGCAGAGAGAGGAGAGACAGAGAATCCCAAGCAGGTTCTATGGTGCCAGTGCAGAGTCTGATGTGGGGCTTGAACTCCCGAAACTGTGAGATCATGACCTGACCTGAAACCAAGAGTCAGATGCTTAACTGACTAAACCACCCAGGTACCAACCAAAGCACATTTCAATTCTATGATAAATAAAACAATTTTTTATTTGTATAATGATGGAAAGTAGTAGAAGGGCCTGGGTGGCTCAGTTGGTTAAAAGTCTGACTTGGGCTCAGGTCATGATCTCATGGTCTATGAGCTTGAGCCCCACGATGGGCTCTGTGCTGACAGCTCAGGGCCTGGAGCCTGACACAGATTCTATGTCTTGAACTCATCTTTTACCACAGACTTACCAAATCTATAGCTACATATAGAACAATTTCCCCTGAGGGGGAAATAAAAAGGTAGATAGATGATAGATAGATCTGAAAACAAGCTGAGCAGCAACTTCACATCAGGAAATGAACAAAGGGCCACATTAAGTGAGTAGGAGAAGCTGATATACCTTCTTGTTATAAACCCCACCCACAGCATGACAACCTATGGAGAAGGGACTCACAAATCTGGAACTTCTCCTTACAGGTAGGTTTATCACTCATATCAGTCCAGCAACTGAGAGACAAATTCCCAAATATCTGGCTTTGAAAACCAAAGGGGTTCAAGTCCACAAGACCCAAAGGGCTGTAGCAAACTGAGAAGCACCTCTTAAAGGCTTTCACCCAGGGTCACTCATCCCAAAGCCCAGCACAGAAGCAGCAATTTGAAAGGTGCCCGGACTTTATTTGAAAGAGATTTGCTAATCTTAAAGCACTAGTTGAAGGGGCAGGGGCCTGTTGGGATACCATCCTGGGACCTCTGTTTCTACCTTGCAGGCAGTTGCTTTTTTTGTTTTCTCTCTCTCTCTCTCTGGTGCCATATTTACCTTCTAACTGGTGGGCCCCATTTTGTACTCCCCCTCTGCCTTAGTAAAGCTGGTGGGCAGTACTTTTTATTTCTCATTAGGTGTCATCTTTATGTTATCTTTCTTCCATGCTTAACAGTGCCACTCCCTTCTTGAGTGGAGCATATCTGGTGCCCTGGGTTTTGTGGTTGCAGCCTAGAAGACTCACCCCTTGAGTACCTATCTCTGGAGGCCAGGTGAATTTGAATTCCTGGTTCCCTTGGAACTGTTACAATTGGAGAGACTGTTCTTTGTAGAGGTTCACCCCCAGGGCACTGCACAGACAACAGACTAAAACACACCCCTCGACTTTCTGAGAGAAAAAGACAGTTTGCTTGCCTGGGAGCTTTAGGCTAAGACACAATTACTCTCAGGGAACGTAGGCTAAAGAATGCCAATTCTGTACTCTCCCTCTGCCTCACTACAATCATGCACTTATCTGGAGCCACAATTTTTGGAACTGTCACCCAAGCACCACCTCTAGATGATCTTGTCTGGTGGCCAGCAGGACTGACACTTGAGTCCCATAGGACCATATATATTTGCATACTTTAAAAGCTGCTGCATGAAGGTTTGGCTCACAATCAGATTGAACTTAGGTGCTGAATGAAATCTTTCCCTGTGGGACACTGACGGATCTTGGCGCATAGTCAACTACTGGTAGTTAATAAAAATAGAATAGACTTCTTGAGCAATCACAAAGGTTTCAAATACAACCAAAAATAAGGCAGGGTTGAAAGATAATTTTCTCTCTTATACAAGACCAACCTTTCAGGAGAGGTAGCACTTTCAGCTAAAACATAGAAAACTATACAAAAAGTCAAGCAAAATGAGGAATGGAGAAATACATTCTAAAAGAAAGAATAAGGAGCAACTGGGTGGCTCAGTCAGTTAAGCATGAAACTTCAGCTCAGGTCATGATCTCGCAGTTTGTGAGTTTGACCCCTACATGGGGCTCTGTGCTGACAGCTCAGGGCCTGGAGCCTGCTTCAGATTATGTATCTCCCTCTCTCTCTCAAAAAAAAATATATAAACATTATTTTTTTTAAAAAAGTAAAAGATCAAGATAAAACCTAAGGAAAAAGCAATATAAAGGAGATAAGTAATTTACCTGATAAAGAGTTCAAAGTAATAGTCATAAACTAGCCCATCATATGTGGAAGAAGAAGGAATGAACACAGTGAGAACTTCAAGTACCAAATAGTAGTCATAGATTTGAAAAATTCTGCAACAGAAGTGAAAAACACAAACAGCAGGCTAGATGAAGCAGAAAAAAGCCAGAGACGAGGAACGTACCCAATCAGAGCAGCAAAATACTTTTTGTTTTAAAAGTAATAGCTTAAATGTCTTACAGGATACCATCAAGCAAATTAACATTTTCATTAAAGAGATACCAGATAGAAAGGGACAGAAAAAATATCTGATAAATATAGCCAAAATCTTCCTTAACCCATGGAAAGAAAGATTTCCAGATAAGAGAGGCCCAGAAGGACTCAAATAAAAGGAACTCAGAGACTCACACCAAGGCACATTATAATTAAGATGTCAAAAGCTAAAGACAAGAATCTTAAAATCAGTAAGAAAAATCAACTTGTTATATACAAGGGAACCCCCATGAGGGAATGCCCATAAGACTATCAGCATATTTTTCAGCAGATATTTTTCAGGCCAGAAAGAAAGGGCATGGTACATTCAAAGCACTGAAAGAAAACAACAGACAACAACATGGGCACTGCACATGAGAACACTTAAATATAAAAAGCAAATACCAACAGATCTAAGTGGAAAATAGACAGGACTTCAATAATAGGGGACTTTAATATCCCACTTTTGTTGAAGGATAGATGATCTAGACAGAAAATCCATAAGGGAACTTAAACTTTAAATGATGCATTATAATTATATATATATATATATATATATATATATATATACACACACACACATATATATATGATATACATGTGTATATATATCATATATATATATTATATATTTACATATTTTATATAGAATAGTATGTTTTATATAGAACATTCCATCCAAAAGTAGAACTATACATGTGGAATATTATAACAGTATACATCGTACGTTAGGCCACAAATCAAGTCTAAAAAGTTTAGGAGACTGAAATCATATCAAGTATATTTTCTAACCACAAAGTTATAAAAATAGAAATATAGTACCAAAAAAAAATTCAGAAATGTGTGAAGATTAAGCAACATGTTACTGAACGACCAAAGTGTTAATAAAGAAATAACAAATATCTCAATAAGTGAAAATGGATGGAACATAAGACACTGCCATAAACAACTATATGCCAACTAATAGGACAATATAGAATACACTGATAAATTCCTAGAAATATACAAACTTCCAAGACTGAATCATGAAAAAAAAAAGAAAAACTGAACATATGGATTACAAGATTTCATCAGTAATCAAAACTTTCTTTTAATTTTTTTAATGTTTATTTATTTTTGAGAGAGAGCCAGAGACAGAGTGTGAGAGGGAGGAGGGGCAGAGAGAGAAGGAGACACAGAATCTGAAGCAGGCTCCAGGCCCTGAGCTATTAGCACAGAGCCTGACTTGGGGCTCAAACCCACAAACCGCAAGATCATGACCTGAGCCGAAGTTGGAGGCTTAAAAGACTGAGCCACCCAGGAGCCCCTAAAACCTTCTTTTAATCAAACAAAAGTCCAGGATCAGATGGCTTCACTGGGAAATTCTATCAAATATTAAATTATTACCAATCATTTTCAAACTTTTCCAAAAAATAGAAGAGGGACTAACACTTCCAAATTAATTTTATGAGGGCAACATCTCCCTTATACCATATCTAGATAAGGACACCACAAGAAAATTACAAGTCAACTTCCTTGATGAGCATAGAAGCACATACCCTCAACAGATTAATAGCAAACTAAAGTCACCATTAAATGGATCATACACCATGATCAACTACGTTTTATCCCAGGTATGAAAATGTGGCTCAAAGTCCATAAAAGAGACTCTTAACCATAGACTACAAACTGAGGGTTGCTGAAGGGAAGGTGGGGGTGGGGGATGGGCTAAATGGGTGATGGGTATTAAGGAAAGCACTTACGATGAGCAGTGGGTGTTATACATAAGTGATGAATCACTAAATTCTCCTGAAAATAATATTACACTATATGTTAAACAGGAATTTAAATAAAATTTTGAAACATTAAAAAAAGTCCAAAGTCAATCAATGTGATAAATCACATTAACAAAATGAAGGATAAAAATTATATCATTTGAAAAGATGCAAAAAAGCATTGACTAAGTTCAACATCCATTGATGACAGAAACTTATAACAAAGTGAGTGTAGAGGGAATGCACCTTCACATAATAAAAGCCATATATGAGGTGCCTGGGTGGCTCAGCTGGTTAAGTTCTGACTAGATTTCAGCTCAGGTCATGATTTCATGGTTCATGAGTTTGAGCCCCACATCGGGCTCTGTGCTGACAGTGTGGAGCCTGATTGGGATTCTCTCTCCCTCTTTCCCTGTGCCTCTTCCGCACTTGTATGCTCACTCTCCCTCTCTCTCTCTCTCTCAAAATAAATAAATAAACATAAAAAAAACTTAAAAAAGTAAAAGCCATATATGACAAACCTACAGATAACTTCACACAGAACAGTGAAAAGCTGAAAGGTTTTCCTGTAAGATTAGGAACAAGATTAAAAATATCCATTATGGGGGCACCTCAGTAGCTCAGTTGGTTAAGTGTCTGACTTTGGCTCAGGTCATGATCTTGCTGTGCCTGAGTTCAAGCCTCATATTGGACTCAGTGCTGACAGCTCAGAGACTGGAGCCTGTTTCGAATTCTGTGTTTCCCTCTCTCTCTCTGCCCCTCCTCCATTCATGCTCTTTCTATCTCAAAACTAAATAAAAATTTAAAAAAAATCCATTCTGGCCACTTTTATTCAACCTACTTGGAAGCTACAGCCAGAAAAAACCTAGGTAGAAAAAGAAAGAAAAGTCATCCAAATCAGAAAGAAAGAAGTAACATTGCCACTGTTTGCAGATGACATGATATTATATATAGAAACCCCAAATGATTCCACCAAGAAATTCTTTGAACTAATCAAAAAGTTCATTAAGGGTGCAGTATACAAAGCAATATGTGAGTCTGTTATACTTCTATACACTAAAAACCTATCCGAAAGATAATTTTAAAAACAATCCTATTTACAGTTACAATAAAAGAATAAAATACCTAGGAATAAATTTAAGGAAGTGAAAAACTTGTACACTGAAAACTATAAGACCTTTGAAAGAAATTGAAGAAGACACAGAATGATATTCCACATACATAGGTTAGTAGAATTAACATTGTTAAGCTATCCATACTACCCAAATAAATCTACAGAGTCAATGTGATCCATATTAAAATTCTGATGGGCTTTTTCACAAAAATAGAACAATTATAAAATCCATTTGTGTGGGACCACAAAAAACCATGAATAGCGAAAGCAATCTTGAAACAGAAGAATAAAGCTGGGGGTACCACATTTTATGATTTCAAATTATATAACAAAGCTAAAGTAATCAAAATTGTATGGTGTTGGCATAAAAAGAGAAACACAGGTCAATCTAACAGAATAGAGAACCTAAAAATAAACCCAAGCACAAATGGTCACTTTATGACAAAATATATAAAAGAGAAAGGAGACTTTCTTCAATAAATGGTGTTGGGAACACTAGAAAGCCAAATTCAAAAGGATGAAACTGGACCACTCCCCTACACCATACAAAAAATTAACTCAAAATGGATTGAAAACTTGAATGTAAGACCTAAAGCCATAAAACTCCTAGAAGAAAACATAGACAAGTAAACTCATTGACAGTGATGTGGCCATGGTGTTTTGTATCTGACTCTAAAACCAAAAGAAACAAAAGCAGATATAAATAGGTGGGACTACACCGAACTCAAAGGCTTCTAAAACACTAAACAAAACCACTAATCGAATGAAAATGATATATCAAATCAGAGAAAATATTTGCAAGTCACATATCTAATATGGAGTTAATATCCAAAATACATAAACAACATATAAAATATCAAAAAAAGAAAAAAAATAGCAAAAACAAATCAGTTTAAAAGATGGACAGAGGATCTGAATAGACAATTTTCCAAAGAAGACAAATAGATTGCCAACAGGAACATGAAAACATGGTTAACAACACTAAACATTATGAAATGCATATCAAAACAACAATGTAGTATCCTCTCATATCTGTTAGAATGGCTATTATCAAAAAGAAAAAATAACCAAAGTTGGTAAGGATTTGGAGAAACGAAATCCTCGTACACTGTTGGTGAGAATGCAAACTGATGCAGTCACTATGGAAAACAGTATGCAAGTTCCTCAAAAAGTTAAAAATAGAACTACCCTGTGATCCTACCCAAGGATACAAAAATATGGATTCAAAAGGATACATGCACCCCAATGTTGATAGCAGCATTATCAACAATAGTCAAATTATGGAAAGAGCCTGAATGTCCATAGATTGATGAATGGCTAAAGAAAAGTGGTATTTATGGTATGTATATATATACACATACACACACACAATGTAATATTGCTCTGCGATAAAAAGAATGAAATCTTGCCATTTGCAACAATGTGCATGGAGATAGAGAGTATTATGCTAAGCAAAATAAATCAGAGAAAGGCAAATACCATATGATTTCATTCATATGTGGAATTTAAGACACAAAATGGATGAACATATGGGAAAAAAAAGAGATGCAAACCAGAAAACAGACTCTTGATTATAGAGAACAAACTGAAGGTTACTAGAGAGGAAGTGGGCAGTGAATGCATTAAATGGGTGATGGGTTAAGGAGGGCACTCTTAGTGATGAGTGCTGGGTGTTATATGTAAGTAATGAATCACTGAACTCTACACACGAAACTAACATTACACTGTATGTCAACTCACTAGAATTTTAAAAAACTTGAAGAAAAAAATTTTAAAAAGCTAAAAACTGAGAACTGAGGGCTGATGGGGGGTGGGAGGGAGGGGAGTGTGGGTGATGGGTATTGAGGAGGGCACCTGTTGGGATGAGCACTGGGTGATGTATGGAAACCAATTTGACAATAAATTTCGTATATTAAAAAAAAGCTAAAAACTATGCAGAAAAATAAATAAATAAATAAATAAATAAATAAATAAATAAATAATAAAGTCTGGAAACTAAGATGGAAAAACATCTTCATGAATAAACTTTCCAAAATTACTAAACATAAAGGAAAATTTGATACATTGGAATTCATTAGGATTATGACATGTTATTCACCAAAAATGCTCATTAAAAAATGAGTAAGAAGGTTTCTATTAGAAATGGACAAATTCAGCAGGCAGAATATCTTAAGTACATAGATGACCTCAATCAACACCAACACCAATCAACTGGAAATAACTGACATCTGTAAACTACTTCTTCCAACACAAGCAAAATACACATTCTTGTGAGGCTGACAAAGAATATTCACTAAAACAGACCCCATTCTGGACCACTAAAACATATTTCTATAAATTTAAAAGAATATATATATACTAAAATGTCTGGTATCAGACTCCAGTGGAATTAAGTAGAAATCAATAACAGAAACATAACTGGTAAAAATGAAAATACATGTTTAATAATACATATCTAAGTAATATATAGGTCAAGGAAGAAATCTTAAATTAAAATATTTTGAACTATTTATGAATGGAATTACAACTAATCAATATGTATGGGATGTTGGGTCACCTGCGTGGCTCAGTCGGTTGAGTATCTGTTTCTTAACTTTGACTAAGGACATGATCTCATGGTTTGTAAGATTGAGCCTGATGTTGAGCTCTGTGCTGACGGTACAGAGCCTCTTTGAGATTCCCCCTCTCCCACTCGCTCTAAAAATAAATAAATAAACATTTTTTAAAAATGTATGGGATGAATCAAAAGTGACTACCGGAAAAGGCACAAATAAATTGAATGTATATGTTAGAAAAGCAGAACTACCTAAAAACAAGAATATAAATTCCCACCTTAGAAAACTAGAAAAAGTAAAGCAAACTAAATCCAAAGTAAGCATAAAAAATCAATAAGAATTAGAGCAGAAGTCAATGAAATTGAAAATAGAAAATCAGTACCGAAATTTAACCTAAATAAATGCTTTAAAAAAATCAATAAAATTAAAAGCCTTTAGCCAGACTATGAAATGAGAGAGTGCACATAATATCAAAAATGTCAGAGAAAACATATTAGAAAAAAAAAAAAAAAACAGGGGAAATCATTGCAGACTATGTGGACTTTAAAGTCCACATCAACTCTATTACATAACTCTATTTCCATATTACAATCAACTCTATTTCTATAAATTTGACAACCTAAATGAAATGAATCAATTCCTTGGAAGACACAATTTGCCAAAACTCACACAAGAAAAATAAGGTGAACAGACATATAACTAGTAAAGAAACTGAATCAATAATCAATAACCTTATACAATGGAAAGTACCAGGCCCAGATGGGTTCACTGGTACTTTGTACCAAACATTTAAGGAAGCAGTTATACCAATTATCTACAATTTCTGTCTGAAGATAAAAGTAGAGGTACACTTCGTAATTCAGTCTATGAGACCTGCATTATTCTAATACAAAAACAAGAAATAGACAATGCAAGAAAACTATACACCAGTTTCTTTATGAACATAAATGCAAGTCCTCAAAAAATGAGCAAATTAAATCCAACAATGTACAGTTAGAATTATAAACCATAGAAAGTGTGATTTAAAAGATATGTAAGGCCACGTCAACATGTACAAACCAATTAATGTAATCTATCATACCAACAAGCTAAAAAACATCACATGATCATATCACTAGATGCAGAAAAAGCATTTGACAAAATCCAACACCCAATCATGATAAGATCTCCCAGTAAAGCATGAATAGAGGATAACCTTCTAAACCTGATAATTAATACCTACAAAAAAAAAAATCTAAAACTAGCATCATACTTAATGGTGAGAAACATGAGATTTTACCACTAACATGAGGAATAAAGGATGTTCCTGTCACCATTTTTCCAACATCATATTAGAATTACTCATAATGCAATAAGAAAAAGAAACAAAAGGTATACATCTTGGAAAGGAAGACATAAAACTGTCTCTTTTTTTTGATAGATTACATGACATTATATGTAGAAAATCTGAAGGAATTGACAAAAGTTTCCTGGAACTAATAAGCAATTATAGCAAGATTGCAGGATACACAGTTAATATAGAAAGTTAACATACAAAATCAATTGCCTTTCTATATGCCAGCAATGCACAAGAAGAATATGAAATTAGTAATAAATGGCTAATACCAATTATATTAGAACTCCCCAAAATAAAATGCTTAGGGATTAATCGAACAAAAATGTACAAGATATATGGAGGGAAAGTATAAATCTCTGATGAATGAAGTTAAAGAATTAAATAAATGGAGAGATTTTCCATGTTAATTAATAGGAAGAGTCAATATTGTCAAGATGACAGTTTTTCCCAATTTGATCTGTAGGTTCAGAGCAGTCCCTGTCAAAATCCCAAATAATTTGTGGATATGACAGAGTGATTCTAAAGTTTATATGGAAAGGCTAAAGACCAGAATAGTCACCAATACAACACTTAAGATAAAGCTGCAGCAATAAAGACAGCATAAGATAGGTCAAAGAATAGATCAATGGAACATAATAGAGATCCCAGAAATTGTTCCACATATATAGTCAAATAATTTTTTACAAAGGAGCAAAGGCAATACTGTGGAGAAAAGAGGCTTTTTCAACAATGCTTCTGGAACAAATGGACATCCACGTACAAAAAATAAATAATAATCTAAACATATACCTTACACTCTTCACAAAAATTAACTCAAAATGGATCATAGACTTAAATGTAAAATACAAAACTATGAAATTTCTAACAATAATCTAAGAAGAAACCTAGATGACATTGATATGGTGTTGTCTTTCTTGGATATAACAGCAGAGACACAGTCCATGAAATAAATAACTGATAAGCTGGAATCACTAGGATCAAAACTTCTGTTGGATGAAAGACTGTTTGAAGATAATGAGAAGACAATACAAAGACTGGAAGAAAATACTTGCAGATAACAATTCCGAGAAAGGGCTATTATCCAAAACACACAGAGAACTCTCAAAATTCAACAGTAAGAAAACTACTAGCCACATTAAAAAATGGGCCAAAGACCTTAAAAATACCTCACAAAAGATATATGGATGGCACATAAGCTAATAAAATGATGCTCCACTTCATATGTCATCAAAGAAATGCAAGTTAAAACAAAAATGAGATGTCATTACACTACTATTAGTATGGTCCAAATCCAGAATACTGACAGCACCTAATGTTGGTAAGGAAATAGGGAAATAGGAAAACTGCATTGCTAGACAGAATACAAAATGGTACAGCCGCTTTGGAAGACACCTTGGAATCATCCTATAAACAAAATAGATTCATGCAATACAATGCAGCAATTGTGATCCTTGGTATTTACCCAAAAAGTTGAAAACTTACATCTACACAAAGAGCTGCACATGGATACGTATAGCGGCTTTATTCATAAATGCCAAAACTTGGAAGCAAACCAGATGTTCTGAAGTAGGTAAATGGTTAAGCTTTAATAATCTAGACAATATAATTCAGTGCTAAAAAGAAATGAGCTATAAAGCCATGAAAAGACATGGAGGAAACTTATATGCATGCTGCTGAGTAAAAGAAACCAATTCAGAAAATCTATACACTGTATGATTCTAAATATAAAACATTCTGGAAAAGGCAAAATTATGGAGAAAGTAAAAAGATCAGTGGTTGCCAAGGTTTAAAGGGCAGAGACAGATGAACAGGTAGAGCACAGATTTTTAGGGCAGTGAAACAACTCAGTATAATACCTAATGGTAGATACATGTTATTATATATTTGTCTAAATCTACTGAATGCATAACACCCAGAGTGAACCTTAATGTAAACTATGGACTTTGGATGATTATGATATATCAATGCAAATTTTTCAGTTTCAACAAATATATCACTCTGGTGGGAGATGACGCTAATAGGGAAGACTGCGCATGTGCAAGGTAAGGATTAAATGAAAAGTCTGTGTACCTTCCTTTTTTCTTTGAACCTTAAACTGCTCTAAAAATAATTAAATTTATAAAAGAGTAAAGAGGAGACTTTTTTTAGTACTTTTATCAAAAAATGTATTATTCACAATATAGAAAAACACCTATAAATCAATAAGAAAGCATCCAAAATAAATATTAAAATAGGTGCAAAAGACCCAAAAAAAGAATCATAAATCCAATAGTCAATATCCACGAAAAGGTGATCTCGTTAGTCATCTGAGAAATACAAATTAAAGCACACTATAATACAAGTACATACCTATTAGAATGGCTAAAACAGACTGGAAAAAAAAAACTTAGACAAAGATTATAAGCAGCACAAGCTCTCATATGCAGCTGGTGGATTTGTAGGTCATACCATTTTCAAAAAGACTTTTGGGAAAAACTTTTAGGGAAAATGTGTTAATTTGTCACTTATATTCCTCAAGACACATTGATTCCTCTCCTAGATCTATTTCCAGCAAAATACACACACTTGTGCTACAACGAGATATGTACAAAAATGATCATAGCAGGGGAAACATTGAGTAGGCAATTGGTTATGCATTTTGCTCTCAGAGGAGGTGCCTAGGCTATGAATAGAAATAATAAAGTTTTAGTGTATATTTATATGTAATAGTTTTCAGTATATTTATTATAGTACTCAATATAATTGTCTGCCACTTTTATCATCTATATCATTTTGGGATTATTTATATTGATTTTTTTATTATGAATTTTCTTGTTGACGTGAAATCTCCATACACACACACACACACACACACACACACACACACACACACATATATATATATATATATATATATATATATATATATATATTGGATTTTGTGCTAATTTGTTTATTATCAGGTGCTGGATTTGGTTCTGTTACTTTAAATACTAGTGGCACTTTTTCTGGGATTAAACCAATGAACTGTTTTGATTCTTCCCAAGGCTGCTTTTAAACTTTTGGCAATGGATTTAGGACAGCCTTTATCATGAGCAATTTATTCCCACTAATGATACAATGTCCTTCCCTAGACACCAGTCATCACTGCATGTATTAAGTCTTGCATATTGGAACACAAACAGACATGTTTGAGGTTTGGAGATCGTTCTATGGATAACTTTCAGGCAGTCCTTTCCTGGCATTGGGTAGTTTATTCTCACACAAATACGGATGCAATCTCAGCCAGAGATGAAAATGGTTTCCTCTGCAGTTCCTTTGAACTTCATTCAGTGCAGATTCTTCATCTTGGTATTTGTGTTACAAATCCTCACTTGTTTAGGCTCTACAATCTGTGGACTCTTATCTCCTAAATTCAGTCAGACCACTGGGCTCTGAGTTCTTTTCCCTGTAGTATGGAATCTCTCTCCAGGCAGTAAACTGGAACAATCTTAGGACTCACCTCTTTTGTTTTGCTTTACTCTGAATTATTGTTCTGAACTGTCTTCTGACCAGTCTGAAACTTTCTATATCTAATAGGTTGTCAGATTCTGTATGTATTTAATGGGAAAAAAAGGTAAGTTTGTTCTCTGTTATTCTATCATAGTAGGAAACTGGTATTTCGATAGATAGGTATAGTTTTTAGTATAAAGTAAACAGCCTCCTTGTTGCTCTATGTTCATACAAGGATGTCTAAGTAGCAAAACGTTTGGTAAATACATACACACATACATACATAAATAGCAGGCCAAGGCAAGATTTGGTTATCAGCAATTTACAAATTAAAACATATGAAGTAGTGTTCATTTTAATAAAGGATTAATCATAAAAAGAATGTGAATAAAGGGCAAATGCAGATCTAAGGAAAGCCCATTGAAACAGTTTCCCTGGTAGAACTAGCTCTTTTTTATCCTGGTGGAAATGGATTATCCTTATCCAAAGCCATTTAATATATAATTCCTATACTTAACAGTTGTTGCTCTCATTCTAGGAACATCAATCAATTAATCATCTAAGTAGAATTTCTCTCACATGATGACTTATTATAGTATATTTAAGATTCCACATAAGCTAGCTATTATATTCCTTAGGAATTTGTATTTTTCATACAGCAAATATTTTTTTTATACAACAATGAGGAAGTTTACTGTATTTGTCTCTGAAATATTGAGTTATCTTCATACCTAATACAATAAAATTAAGTCTCCAGAGAGTAGGGAGAAAAGTTATTTAAAATATGTAATGCTTGGGGCACATGGGTGGCTCATTTGGTTGAGTGTCTGACTCTTGACTTTGGCTCAGGTCATGATCCCAGGGTCATGGGATCAAGCCCTGCATCAATCTCCATGCTGAGCATGGGTGTGTCTGTCTCTCTCCTCTCTCTCTCTCACTTGTGCACTCTCTCTCTAAAACAAAACAAACAAAAAACATGTAATGCTTGCTACACAGTTTTTGAAGCATGAACATATAAAATACACAAATATCTTGTTTTTACATATTTAAATATTCTTTAGACAATAAATATATCTCAGAGAATACTTCCCCTTTTTCCATTCCCTACATTGATAAGGACATTCATGTCACACAGATGAGTAAAACACCAAAAGGGAGCATTGATAACAGTCTGATCCTTAATAAACCTTTCAATTCCAAAGGTCACAAATGGATTATAACTTAATAATTTTGTATTTTCCATTAGCATAATACTTGCAACATAATGCAGTTGATAAATGTTTATTGCACTTAAATGATGTTCAATGAACTGAACTCTAATAGAAATCTGACTTTGTCTAAGAACAGCCAGGTAGCATGCCTTGAACACTTAACATTTACAGATTATAAACTCAACAGGAGTCTATACCAATCATTCAGAACCCTGCTGTACTCCTGGATGAGTCTCTACATACATTGGACTAAAACTTACTCCCATTCAATATATGATATTAATCAAACAGTAGGGTTCTGTAGATTCTTCCCTCCATTCCTGTTTATCTTCTCTGATTTTCACCCTGACCCAATTCTTAGAATGGAAGAGGTCAAAGCTTTGCCAAAATCTCATCATAAAGAGAACTCTTGAATCCTAGATATTACACATTTTTACTCTAAAGCAAAATGATAGGATTTCTTTAAAATTTTCTAAGATAATTTCTGTTATAGAGGTACCACACCATTATTAGCACATTCTTCCTTATAAGCTAGACAAGTGGTCCCATTATACTTGGACTTTCTAAGTAATTTTTTTAGTAATACTTCAGCATAATACCAACAAACTATTTTTTATCCACTAATTCATTACTTATTATTTATTGTTATGCTGATCCTAAATAAACCCAATTGTTTTATTTTATAACAAGAAATTTATTCTTTATTCTGTCAAAAGTAGGTTTATTATAGGTCCTTTAATCTCCTAAATATTTATAGCAAAATGCACTGTGTGTGTGTATGTGTTCATTTAATAAAGGATTAATCCTAAAAAGAATGTGAATAAAATATCAAAATGATCCCATTTGTGAGGAAACAATTTTTGAAGATTTTATGGAGCTCATGATTTTAAATATATGTTATTTGGTCATAATGACCAAATATGTTGGCCAAATGGTTTTTACATGGTACAGTACTTCAAGCCCACTTTGAGAAAGTTAGCAAAATCACTTGATCCTATTACAGTCTGAGTATGTCCATCTCTGTCAAAGACAATATTTCATATGTTCTTTCAATGTCAAATGTGACAAATAAATTGATGTTTCAAGTATCAACATCTGTGACAGAATGCTCTTTTTCAAGGTACATTAATATGGACAGTGTAAGGAGGAAATAACTCAGCACTGACTAACTTTTCCAGATTATTGTGATTATTCAGGATAATAGTAGGAAAAATATTCACATGTGTTTCTCGAGGGTAAAAATTCTTATGAGAGTCAAGGTTAAGAAAAAATAATGATGTAAAAATAACTATATGCTGCCAATAGCATTGGAACCCTTCATTCAATTCCATAAGAAAGTAAAATATGCCATGGTAAATAACTAAAATTGTATGAACTTGGTTAATACAGCTAAAATTTTAAATATACATGTGATATACATGGTATACCTTCTGTCATATTATGTTGGGTCTAAAGTAGTAGAATGAATTTTAGTAAACTGATTAATATTTACTAGATAACTAAAATAAGCAGACTGGATTTATGACTATAAGAATATATATATTGCATATACATTTTGTAAGAGGTAAATAGAAACAATTTAAATTAATAAAGAGCTGTATGACAAATTGTTCTAGATCATTTTCTATGTATGTGGAAAAAAACAAGATCAAATGTAAAGAATTCATACACTATACACCTTATTGCCAAGTAGCAAAAAAGACCTGCTGATACAAAATGTTATAAAAGTTTGTGAACTAAGAACTAACTGCAGTTATAAAACAAACATTTCCAAAGAAAAATATCAACGGATTTTTACATTTGCTAGGTAATTTTTACATTCGCTAAATATAAGAGTAAATCCAATATAGAAGGAATTAAAAAAAAAAACAACAAAACCTAGAAATTTCTGCAGAATATATATTATTAAGAGGGCTAATTATTTTATTGTTTACAAATCACCCAGGTTTTGAGACTAACATAAGAATGAACAAAGACATAGATAATTGCTTCCAGTAATGATAAAGTAACTGGCCCTTCAAAGATAAACAAAACATAAGACAAAATACTTAAGATAAATATTTTTGAACACATAATAATAAAAAGCTGTGGGTTATGAAAATTAAAGGGAGATAAAGTTCAGATACCTATAACTGATCTACCTTTTTTCCTAAAGTTGCTTTGTAGACCACTTTGTAGGGAGGGTGACCCAAAACAGAACACATCAATCTTCCTGAGTAAAGAAGACAGAGAACAGAATTTAGAAACATAAAGGTATGCTAAAAATTGTGGTCAGAGTACCAGAAAAAAGGAAACAAAGAAACAAACAAAACAAAACAAAACAAATCATGAGGATATGAATCCCTTTGATCAGTCATGCAGACCTAGTATCAAACTGTAAGTGCCAAACAATGACTGTATTGCTGTAAGTTGAAAATTTTCCAAAGCTCACAGATGTCAGAGGCACTTAAGCTACAATCAGCCAGATGGGTCAATGCATTTTGAACACCAAGGATTTTCAGTGGAGACAGCATAAGGGTCACATGGAATATTTACATCTAAACTAGTCCTAAAGTAACGAATACTGTTAATCAGCTCTAACAAATCATAAAGCAGATCTCAAAAACAAAAACTGGGGTATAAGTATAATGCTTGCTAAGAGAAAAACAAGTACACATGGTCAACCAAATATGTTATCACAATTTACATCATCCACAAAAAAAAAATTATTAGACAGTCAAGGAAGCAGAAAAAAAAGTCATAATTATAAACAAAACCGGAAAGGACAGAGATGATAAAATTAGTGGACAGCAACTTCAAAACAAGTATAAATAAATTCAACTGAAAAAATCTATAAAAATATGAAAACAATATATAACATCCAGAGATAGAACTGATTATATCTGAAAGAAAATTTCAGTATGTTATTGATATTGGATTAAATGTTGCTGAAGAAAACATCAGTAACCACTGAAAATAAAATGACTAGAACCTTAATAATATGAGCTAATACTATGTTGTATCAGGTTTCTCCAAAGAAATAAAACAAGCAGGAGTTTGTGTGTGTGTGTGTGTGTGTGTGTGTGTGTGTGTGTGTATGAATATGTATGTATGTATATAAATATTTACCAAAATATATTCATTTATATTTTTATCTTATGTACTTAAATTATGTTTATAAATATAAATATTAAACACTTTAAATATATAAATATTAAATACTTATAATTATCTTATAATAAATGTAATATAAATTATTATAGTATATTAAATATTTGTATTGCATAAATATAAGATACTTATGAGAAATCATGTAATTCTGGAGGCTGAAAAGTCCCATGAACTGTCATCTGCAAACTAGATACCAGACAAGTTGTTGTATACTTAAATTCAAGTCCGAAATCCTTGGGTCAGGGAGCCAAAGGTGTAAATCTCAGTCAAAGGCTTGGAGAAGATGAGATGAGATGTCCTACCTCAGTCAGTGGGGGTAAAAAAGCTGTTTCCTCCTTCTCTGCCTTTTGTTCCATTCAAGTTCTCAATAGATTGGATTATGCCTACCCACAGTGGGGAAGGCAATTTACTTTACTGAGTCCACTGATTCAAATGATAATTTCATCCAGAAACACCTTCACAGACACACACAGAAATAATGCTTAATCTGGGCATCCCATATCCCGTTCACACATAGAATTAACCATCACATATGTAATCACATGTATATATAATATGAATCCCAGAAAATGGAGGAATGGAAAAATATTTGAAGAAATAATGTCAAAACATTGCATAAAATTGATGAAAATTATAAACCTATAAATCAAGAAAATTCAATAAATTCTGATTAGAATATAATATACACAAACACACTCCAAGACACATCTCAAAATTAAATTAATAAAAGAGAATTACCAGAGAGTTCTTGAATGAAATAGGCAAGGCAGAAGACAATAGGACAAAACATTTAAAGTTACAAAGAAAAAAAAAATGTCAAGCTAGATTATATATGGTAAAGCTATAGCAGTTTCTATAATTTATTGAATTAATTTAGTACTAATCTGAAGAAGACCATGGAAGATACAAATTGTAATCAGTAGAGAGCAACCACTAAGAACATAACTAAAAAATGATTTTAAAAAATGAGAAGAATCAATTGGAATTAAATATCTAACATAAAAGAAGTCAAAGGAGAGGAATAAAAATTACATGAGTCATGTAGAAAACTAAGCAAAATTGTGAAAACAAATTCTACAATATTAATAACTCCAGTTGTATTAAATAGATAAACATTCCAAGAAAAAAACAGAGATTGTCAGACTGATTAAAGAACAACAAACATAGCAAGATCCAAGTAGATACTTTGTAAAATTGACATGCTTTAGATTCAAAGTCAAAAATGGGTTGAAAAGAATGGAGGTGAAAAAATATAAACACTGCAAAAGGGTAGCAAAGAGGACTGAAATAGCTATTCTAATATCAGATAAAACTGACGTTAAGACAAAGCATGTCGTTAGGCATACAGAGAAACATTTTTTAATGATCAAGGGGTTAATACATCAGAAAGAAAGAGTATAAGAATGTATGTACACAGCAACAGAGCGCTAAATTTTATGAAGTACACACTAAAAGAACCATAGGAAAAAATGGATAATTGAACAATAGCATTTGGAAACCTTAATACTTGACTATCAATAATGGATAGAAAAATTCATGAGAAAATAATCAAGGACACAGAATACTTGCCCAACACAACTTACAAACATGATCTAACTGATATCAATAGAACATTCCTCCAAACAACAGCATATATATTCTTTGTACATGGCTCTGTTCAAATTTCCTATTTCTTCCTATTTCAGTTTTGGTAGATTTGGTTTGCTTTGGTTTGGTTACTTATTTAAGAGAGAGAGAGAGACAGGGATTTTGTGCAAACAGGAAAGGGCAGAGAGAGAGAGAGAGAGAGAGACTGGGAGTATTCCAAGCAGGTTCCATGCTGTCAGCACAGAGACTGACACAGGGTTTGATCTAAGGAACCATAAGATCATGACCTGAGCTGATATCAAGAGTAGGACACTTAGCTGACTGAGCCATCAACACCCCATACCCCTCAGTTTTGGTAGTTTTTATGTTTCTAGGAATTTAACCATTTATTCCAGATGGCACAATTTGTTAGCATATAATTGCTCATAATATTCTCTTATAGTGGTTTGTATTTCTGCTGTGTTGGTTGTGAAGAAATAGACCCACAATGATATGGTCAATTAATCTTCAACAAAGCAGGAAAGAATATCCAATGGAAAAAAAGGTGGTTTCTTCAACAAATAGTGCTGGGAAAACTAGACAGCAACATGCAGAAGAATGAAACTGGACAACTTTCTTACAACATGCACAAAACCAAATTCAAAATAGATGAAAGATCTAAATGTGAAATAGGAAACCACCAAAATCCTACAGGAGAATACAGGCAACAACCTTTTTGACCTCAGACACATCGACTTTTTTTTTTAGATAGGTCTCCTGAGGCAAGGCAAATAGAACAAAAATGAACTATTAGGGCTTCATTGAGATTAAAAACTCCTGCACAGTGAAGGAAACAATCAGCAAAACCATGATGGGAGAAGATATTTGCAAATCGGATAAAGGACTAGCATTCAAAACCTATAAGAATTTATTAAACTCAACACCCCAAAAATAAATAATCCAGGTAAAAATGGGCAGAAGACATTAATGGGCATTTCTCCAAAAAAGATAACCAGATGGCTAATAGACACATGAAAAGATGCTCAACATCTGTCATCATCAGGGAAATACAAGTCAAAACCACAATGAAGTACCACCTCACACCTGTCAAAATGGCTAAAATTAACAACTCAAAGGAAAAAAAGAGATGTTGGAGAAGATGTGGAAAAGGGGAGCCCTCTGACACTGTTAGAGCCAATGCAAACTGGTGCAGCCATTCTGGAAAAGAGTATGGAAGTTCCTCAAAAAATTAAAAATAGAACTACCATATGACCCAGCAACTGTACTACTTAAGTATTTATCCAAAGGATATAAAAATACTAATTCAAAGGGGCATAGACACCCAATGTTTATAGCAGCACTATCAACAATAGCCAAATTATGGAAAAAGCTCAAATATCCATCAACTGATTAATGGATAGAGAAGAGGTAGAATATATATATACACAATGGGATATTACTTAGCATAAAAAAGAATGAAATATTGTCATTTGCAATGGCATGGATGGAGCTAGAGTATATTAAGTAAAATAGTCAGAGAAAGACAAATACCATAGGACTTCATTCTTATGTGGAGTTTAAGAAACAAAACAGATGAACATAGTGGGGGGAAAGAAAAGCAAACCAGGAAACAGACTCTTAACTAAACAGAACAAACTGAGGGTTACTGTTGGTGAGGTGGGTGAAGGGATGCGTTAAATAGGTGAAAGGTAATAAGAATGGTACTTGTGATGAGCACTAGGTGTTGAAGGCAAATGATTAATCACTAAATTCCACACCTGAAACTAAAATTATATGGCAGGTTAACTAGAATTTAATAAAAACTTGAAAAAGAAAAAAAAAGTGAAAATAAAAAAAAACACAACTAAAAGGCAACCTACTGAATGGGAGAAGATATTTGCAAATTACATATCCAATAAAGGATCAGTATCTAAAATGTATAAAGAATGGATATAACAGAATACCCAAAAAACAAATAATCCAGTTAAAAATGGTCCAAAGAAGACATACAGATGGCCAACAGACACATGAAAAGATGTTCTACATCACTCATTGACAAGGAAATGCAAATCAAAACTACAACATCAGCTCAGACCTGTCAGAATGGCTAAAATCAAAAACACAAGAAAAGACATGTGTCTGTGAGGATGTGGAGAAAAAAAGAAACCCTATGCACTACTGGTGGAAATGCAGTGATGCAGTCACTGTGGAAAATATATGGAGGTTCCCCCAAAATTAAAAGCAGAACTACCATATGATCTAGAAATTGTACTACTTCATATTTACTCCCCCCAAAATCCAAAAACACTAATTCAAAGCCACCCATCCCCCCTTATGTTTATTGCAGCAGTGTTTACAATAGCCAAACTATGGAAGCAGTCCAAGCGTCCATCAACTGATGGATAAAGATGTGATCTATCTATCTACCTATCTATCTATCATCTATCTATCTGTCACATGTTCTATACACACAATGGACTATTACTCAGCCATAAAAATGAATGAAATCTTCTCACTTCCAAGAACATAGATGAAACTAGAAAGTATATTGGTTAGCAAAACCAAAGAAAGACAAATACTATATGATCTCATATGGAGAATTTGAGAAAAAAAATGAGCAAATTAAAGAGAGAGAAATATAAACCAAGAAACAGACTCTTAACTATAGAGAACAAACTATATGGTTACCAAAGGACAGGTAGGTGGGGGGATGGCGCAAATAGAGGATGGATATTATATAGTACACTTATCATGATGAAAAAAAAGAACAAAATGAAAAATATAAGAAAATAAAAGCTAAAACTATAAAATTTTTGTAAGAAAATGTGGGAGAAAATCTCCTTGAGCTTGAGTTAGGCAAAAAGTTAATAGATATGATGTCAAAAGCACAATATAATTAGGGGAAAAAAAGTCTTTGTCATCTGGAATTGTGAAAATACCTACTCTTTATACTTAAAGGAAAATGACTTAAATATTACCTATAAAATAGTGATTGAGCCATGGATTTCCAATTTCTTTACTTTTATTCAATATTTTGTGGAATTATTTTCCAGTACAATAGGAATAGAAACTGTATATATTGAAAAGAATTAAGTTTGTTTTAATTCAGAGGTTTTATAGGGAAAAAATCCAAAAAATACTCAAGAAAATTCTATGAACTAATTTTTATTGTATTGTATTGTATTTTTCTCTATTTTTTAAAAAAAGTTTATTTATTTATTTATTTATTTATTTATTTATTTATTTATTTGGGTGGGGGGGCAGAGAGAGAGAGAGAGAGAGAGAGAGGGAATACCAAGCAGGCTTTGTGATGTCAGCACAGAGCCCAAAGTGGGGCTTGATTTCATGAACCATGAGATCATGACCTGAGCTGAAATCAACAGTTGAATGCTTAACCAACTGAGATACCCAGGCGACCCATGCACTAATATTTTAAATCAGCATCATCACAGAATACAAAGCCAATTAACCAAAATTAATTTTCTATACAATTGATGCTTGGAAAAGGAAGTTCTAAAAATAATGTTTAATATTTATGGATACATTGAACAAAATAGGTTAGTAGATTAAGTAGGATTAAGGTATCATTTTTTTACAGTTGATATGTTAACTCAACATGTTCACAAACTCTATCAGTCAGTTGTAGAAGCTGATAATTGATTAAAAAATATTTTTTAAAAATGTAAGTGACATAATAGCCAAAACAGTGCTGATGAAAAAGATCTAAGATTCTACTTCCTGATTTCAAGATGTGACTTACTTTAAAATAAGGGCAGGTAATTTCAAAATATCTGTCAAAAACTCCAAAATAGTCCCATGCATGTATGATCAATAGACTTTGACAAAGTTGCTAAAGTAATTTAATGGGGGAAGAAATGTGTTTTCAACAAATGGTGCTGAAGTTAGAATTCTTAATGGGCCTTGATGCTTAACAGAGACTATGCATGTCAATTAACTAAAACTTGATAAAATATCTAATGTAAGTATTACAACTCTAAAATACATAAGAGAAAATCTTTGTATACTTGGGAAGGGCATAGATTCTTTGATGGGATACAAAAAGTATGAACAACAAAAGAAATAATTAACATACTAGATAGTTACTCATTGAAAGGCATAGTTAATAAGATGAAAATGCAAGCCTTAAAGAATAATATGGCAACAACTTTTATAATAGAAAATAGCAGTAGATTACATATATTCACAGTGAACTAGAGAATAAGATTGTTACTTTTATGAAAGTTGCCAATCGTCATTTTAGCAGAACACTGTATAATTATGAGAAACACTGCCTGCCTTTTTTGCAACAGTAGCAGTAGGTTAATACCGATCATTTTCTATTTTTTTTTAAATTTTTCTGAGTTTCTTTTTACTACCTGTTGTTAACAGAAAGAATTGTGGACTGTAAGCACTGTAATCTTACTGGTTAGATTCAAGCAGGACAAAGTATTTTAAAATTAACAATGTGGAAATAGAAAGCAGAAAATATTGTTTGTCTTTTTAAGATATAAATAAGTAACATGTACTTTTTTGCTCCTGTAATTACCTTGTGGCGTCTGACAATGCACTGCCTTAATATGAATGTATTCATTTCTTTCTTACTGTAGTCTCAATTAGGCATTGAATAGTTTTGTTCAATATATGTAATTGCTGCCTACTTTAAGATGAAAATATATTATTTTCCATAATCTATATCACTTGTTATTTCCAGTATTTCTGTAGTACCCTCATTTGCCCAGAAATAAGACGGCATTTTTTTCTACAAAGACTGAATACTTAATGCCGCCTATGTTTACAAACACTGACCAGCCACAACACAGTTCCATCATTGACAAAACACATTAATTCCAGGTACATCAATGTCTCAAGGCATAAAAAATGATTTCTCACTGGGGTCAAATGGAAAATGTCAATTATGCAAAGTTAGACAAACAGCATACTAGAATATTTAGAAAGGTTTTCATTCTATGACCTTACATCTAAGATGATAATGCTGTGGGGTATCTAAAAACAGACCTTACCTCTGGAATTTTTAAAGTCATTTCAAAGACTTAATAATAAAGTCAAAGGATTGTAGTTTATGATATGTGTGATTTTCCACAGAATAGAGCAGAGAAAATAATTATTCACAGGCTCATCATATTCTAAGTGTATCAGACTTACATAGTCTTCAGTATTGAATATTTTTCATCTTCTGCTTGAGATTCAATGACCAGATCTGAAAGTTCAGTTGGGATAGTATAGAATTAATGATCACCGCAGTGCCTCTTTGCTGACATACTCTGCTGATTCTTGTGCAGGGCCTATCTGTTTCACTAATGGAATAGTAATCTTACTCAACTTCCATTAGAACTTGTTCTCTGCTATGAAAATGGCCTAGTCAAAAACTAGTAGAAAATAAAAGATTTGTAGTCACTTGATCCTGTTTACAGGTAACCAAGGCTGAATAAATCAAAATGTTTAAGGACAACAATAAATCCATAGTTGAGGAAGACAGTTTTCAAAGTTCCAGGAACAAATAGGTTAATTCAAAGAAGACCTCCTTATTGACAAACAGGAATGTTCAAGTTCTGTTGGGTTGGAAATGAGTCACTAAAAGTTTCAAAACAAAACTTGGAGACACCCTGCAACATTAGGTAAAATTTAGTGTTCATGTGTCCAGATAGTCTCAGGATAAAATTAGGAGCCTCTGGAAGCACGTCATGGGGTATAGGGGATGGGCGGATAGAAATCAAGTGGGAAATGGGTTGCTGACATGTGAATAAGAGAAAAACATGTCTCAATAGTATGTTGCTCCAAAGTGAGGGTGACCCTACGGGCTCCTCAACTGATGGTTGGTATCAGAAGTGTTGGGCCAACTTGGCAGGCTGAAAAAATAAAACCTTAAATTAGATATTGGCTAACTGTGGAAGAGTTACTGTGTATGATTCTATGTATGATTTGACATTCTGACCAGGCATGTTAGTTATACAACTGTTTGACATTTCCTAAGTATTGTATTCTGTTGGAGGTGGATGGCACTATCACTTTCATTAAGCTGTGTTATTGTCAGCGTTACGTATGACTTTGGCTAAGCTATGTTCTCCACTTATTCAATCAAAGAGTAATCTAGATTTTGCTGTAAAGTAATTTTGTCAGTGTGATTAAATTTTATACTCATTTGACTTTAGGGACATTATCCTGGGAAATCTAGATGGACCTAATTCAATAAATTGAAAGACCCTAAAAACAGATATAAGACTTCCCCGAAGAAGAAGAAATTTCACTCTACATAGTAGCTTCAGGTTATATCTGAGAGTCTCAGCCTTTTATTCCTGACGTCCTGGCCTACAGATGTTACATTGCCTTGCTTACTCCCACATTTGTACATATCAATTCCTCACAATATGTCTTTAAATCTGTATCTCCTAACGATTCTGTCTCTCACCCCTGGATGACTCAACTTATAAAACAATAATTTTGTCTTCTACTGCCTGCCGGATATGCTATCTGAAATTATCATTTATACATCTGTAGAAGCAAAATTTTGTTTCAACAAAATGAATTCACTTATATATTTAACAAAGTTTGGTTGAGATGTAAACACATTTTTGGTTCACTATGCTATGTGCTCATTGTAAAGCAAAGGCAAATAAGACAAAGATCTCAAGACGTTCTTTTGAAAATACGTCCATGAATAACTGAAATATAAGGTAGAAAATAGGAAGCAAAATAAAAACGAGACATAAAAAATTACTGTGAGAGTTCTGATGAAGAAGATATTACTTCCAGCCTGGTGAATTTGATTTTCCCTCAAAGTTGTGTAATAGAATTTCATCTCTATCCAGACTCAACCTTTGACTTCAGGGTTGAAGCCAGCCATGGTTGTACTTATTATATAGTCAGCTGTGTGGGGACACTTAACAGAGACCACCTGTTCATTTCCCATGAGCAAAGGTTATCTCATAATGATTTTATGTCGCAGTTGATATGAACCATATTTGAAAGAGTCTGAAAGGTGAAAGAATCACTGGCAAAGTCCATGAATCTTATAAAATACTTCCTTTTATGGCAGAGGATTTTTTAGCATTACTAGCATATAACTTAGAAATGAGAGACTCCATAGGAGTTCAAATGTCACTAATAACTTTCATTTTCTGCATCTTCAGAGAAGAGAAATCAGATTTCATCTTGTCGGCATTTGGTATTTGAGTTTTCCTGCATAAGATTCATTATTATAATAAGTGGTTTAGTATGACATGTGTTAGGAAATTACTGAGATATTCTTTATTTGACATTGTACTGTTATTTTAGCACGATGGAGTTGATAAATCTTTACACTTAAATAAATGAAATGCATTTTTTTTCTATTTGGAAAGAATAAAGTGAACAATAATAAATCGTAAAAGCTTTTAAAATTAGAAATCTAATATTGGAAATACTAAACCAATGCTAAAAACAAAAACAAAACAAAATATTTGAGATATATCTAATATGCACTATTATTTTTCAGTCTTCAGAATGATATCTAAATTGAAATGGTATTAAAAAATAAAATAAACAAATTGAAATGGTATTAATTATTCACCAGAGATACTTTCTAAATACCAACTTATCTTGGTTATTCCACATTTTCATAGATCTGAAAGCTAAACTTTTATTTCTGTAGCAAGAAGTTTCTTACTAATGACTAATTGAGTTTTAATGGGAAGAAATATAGTAGGATTAAAAGCTATGTTCTCCTTATGTGGGTTTTCCTACTAAAATGGCCACGCAATCTCAAGCAAGATCTGGGTCTCAATGTTCTCAACTTATTTTGACCGTATGATTTATAATTCAGTCTCTTCTATTGTGTGCTTCTTGATACATAAAACGTGAAGTATAAGTCCATTAAGGAGCATAGAATTTAAAATGTTCTTTCCCTATAATATATATTAGTAGTAATATTAGAAGTTCATGACTTACAACTTCATCCTCTCTATGCCTTAGGATTTCCCTTAACTCAATCCATTCTTCACTGGAAAGAAATCTATTATATATTTTTGAACATGTTACTCTCATGTTAAAAAGTCTTCCATTACTCCTTAAATTATCTATTGAATAACGTCTAGGCCAAAATCCTAGTAAAACTTATTAAATACCTTTCTGACTATAGATTTTGAATTAGAATCCTTGCTTTGTATCATTTGCTACCACTTACATTTTTGTCATCTGTAAGATAGGAACAATAATATTATACATTACATAGGATCATAAGGAAAATCTAAAGTGGCATATGTGACTATTGCTTGTAACCACGGTTATTACTTATAAGCATTCAAAACATGTTAGCTAATAATAATAGTATTAGTATCCCAAATACCTTTGTGTTCATACATATGCTATTGTTTTAGGTCTTAATTCTTTCATGTACTATCAATCTTTTAAGACCAATATAATATCAGTTCCAATTATTCAACAAATATTTTTCAACTATGTTCTTTGTTCCATCCCCTTTAAATAGGTGAATCGAACTGATAATCATGTAGCAAATCTTACAAGTTATAAATAAAAGAGTAAAATAAGTGGATATGTATGAAATGCAGAGGAACATAATAGAATGAGAACATATGTTTGCATTTGGGAAGAATAGAAAAAATGTTTAAGTTGAACTGTAACAGGGTTGCCTGGTTGACTCAGTTGGTAGAGCATTGGACTCCTGATTTTTCCTCAGGTCATGATCCCCGGGTCATGGGATTGAGACCCTCATGGGGCTAGGCACTTTGCACGGAGCCTGTTTAAGATTCTTTCTTTCTCCCTCTGCCCCTCTCCCCGACTCATGTTCTCCCTCTCTCTCTTTCTTTCTCTCTCTCTAAAATAAAATTTCAATTTCAATTTAAAAAATGAGTTGAACTTTGACAAATAAGTGAATAGAACTTTCTAAGTGGACAGAAACTTAGATGATTATTCCAGAAAAAAATAACTGGTTTATGAATAAGACAGAGAATAGTTGACATCATATAAGCATCAAATTTGGTTGAGCAAATAAATATCAATTTAATTAATTTAACCTCCTTAATTTTCTTCTGCTATTATTAGTTTTATGCACCTAACCATTTAGTGTTAGTTCCTGCAACCTTAAAATGGGAGTGTTACGCAAGAAAAAATATGGAAAGAAAACACATACATGGAAACTAAATAACATGCTACCAAACAATAGATGGGTCAAAATTTGAAAAATCAAGGAGGTAATCTAAAAATATATAGAGACAAATGAAAATGAAAAAACAGTGGTCAAAAATCTTTGGAATGTAGCAAAAGCTATTCTAAGAAGGAAGTTTATAGCAATATAAGCCTACCTAAATAAACAAGAAAAATCTAAAAAAAAAAAAAAAAAAAAAAAAAAAAAAAAAGCCCAAGGCCAGTAGAAGGAAGGAAATAATAAAGAGTAGACCAAGGATCCCTGGCTGGCTCAGTGGGAAGAGCACATGATTCTTAATTGCAGGGTTGTGAGATCAAGGGTTGTAAGGATAGAGATCACTAAAAAATAATAATAAAAGTAAACAAGAAAAAAAAACTGATAAAAAATAAAGATTAGAGCAAAAATACATCAGAGACTAAAACAAAAAGAAGTCAATGAAGCCAGGATCTGGTTCTTCAAAAGGTAAGTAAAACTGATAAACTTTTACCCAGACTCATCAAGAAGAGAGGACTCAAATAAATAAATCAGAAATTTAAGAAAGGATAAATAATGACTGACACCACAGAAATCCAAAGGATTATATGAGAATATTATGAAAACTTATATGTTAACCTAGAAAAAAATGCATACATTTCTAAAAGCATGTAACTTTCCAAGAATGAATCAGAAAGAAATAGAAAATTTGAACAGAATGATTACTAGCAATGAAACTGAACCAAATAATAATATAGTTTTGCTTTTTACTAAAAGCAAAGAAACAGAAGTTTCTCAAGAAACAGAAGTATAGGATCAGATGGTTTTCTTGGTGAATTCTAGCAAACATTTCAAGAAGAGTTAGTGCCTACTCTTGTCAAACTCTTCCAAAAAAAAAAAAATAGAAGAAAAGAAAAAGCTTCCATATTCATTTTATGAGGTCAACATTACCCTGATGTCAAAGCTAGTTGAAAACAGTACAAAAAGCAAAAACAAAAACAGTATCTCTGATGAATATAGATGTAAATACCCTCAACAAAATATTAGCAAACTGAATCCAACAATATATTTAAAATGCCATCCACCACAATCAAGTGAGATTTATTCCTGGGATTCAAAGGTGGTCCAATATTCACAAATCAATCAACATGATACATTACATTAACAAGAGAAAGGATACAATCACATAATCATCTCAGTGGATGCAGAAAAAGTATTTGAAAAAGTATGGTATTAATTCATGATATAAACTCTCAACAAAGGAGGTTTAGAGGGAAACTATTCTACATAATAAAGTCCGTAAGTTTAGAGGGAGCATACCTCAACATAACAAAGTCCATATATGAAAAACACATAGCTAACACACACTCAATGGTGGGAAATTGAGTGTTTTTCCTTTAAGATTAGGAACAAGAAAGACAAGGATGTCCACTCTCACCACTTCTGTTCAACATAGTACTGGAAGTCCTAGCTACATATATCAGACAAGAAAAGGAAATAAAAGACATCCAAATTGGTAAGATAGAACTTTCACTATTTACAGATGACATGATACTGTATATAGAAAACCCTAAAATCTCCACCAAAAAGTGACTAGAACTAATACATGAATTCAGTAAAATTGTGTTTCTTTACGCTAATAATGAAATAGCAAAAAGAGAAACTAAGAAAAAAATCCCATTTACAATTGCACCCAAAATAATGAAATACCTAGGAATAAAAAATAGGACACTTAATCGCAAAAATCTCAAAGATTTTGGGGAGACTAAATTAGTAAATGTACATGGTGATTGCATTATTGTCTAACAAAATGCCAATGCAACCATTAAGTTATTTGGAAAAAATATATATAATCATCATCATTATGCAAGAAACTTGGAGTGGTGATAAAATAGGGATTTTGTAGTCATTGATGGGGCGGGAAATAGGACTCATTAAAGGCACCTGATTAAGGGTCTTTTTTATTTTAAAAATAAATTTTATTATTTAACCTTGAAATGTCATGGAATTATTTGGGACATGAGAGTGGAAAGTCAAATTTGCATATAAGAATTGTTAAGGGGGCGCCTGGGTGGCTCAGTCGGTTGAGTGTCCGACTTCGGCTCGGGTCACGATCTCACGGTCCGTGGGTTCGAGCCCCGCATCGGGCTCTGGGCTGATGGCTCAGAGCCTGGAGCCTGCTTCGGATTCTGTGTCTCCCTCTCTCTCTAACCCTCCCCCGTTCATGCTCTGTCTCTCTCTGTCTCAAAAATAAATAAATGTTAAAAAAAAAAAAAAAAAAAGAATTAAGTTTGTGGAAGACAGCCACCAGGATGGTCCTTAATGATTCTAATTCCTAGTTTTCATGCTCTTCTGTTGTCCCTTCTCCTCTCTATAGCAGGACTGGTATGTATGAGCAATTGATTATAAGCAGAAATAGTAAGTGATTTCTAAAGCTAACTCTTAAAAGATATTGCTCTGTCTCAGAACATTCACTTCGAGATAAGTCAACTGCCATGTTAAAACGAAATCCAAGCATCCCTTTGAACAGTCCACTTGATTAGAAATAGAAGCCTCCTGCTAATAACTATTGGGAAACAGAGAAGCTGCTAACAACCATATTAGTCAGCCATCTTGGGCAGAGTTACGGCAGCAACATTCACACTTTTGGATAACCACAACCTTGATTGATTTCTTACCTGTAATCTATAATTCTGAGCCAGAATCATTAATCTAAGCTGATCTAAATTGAATTCTTGATGCAAGAAACTAAAAGTAATAAACGTTGCTCTACAGTGCTACATTTAGCAATAAGTAACATGGTATTAGGTAACTAATACAAAGTTGAAGAAACCTTAATTGAAATAGTTTTTCACTCATCTACCAGAGCAATCAACATTCTATTTGAATATAATTCATCTTCCCTAGGATAAGTCAAGAAAACCGCTAATAAAATTGTGAGCCCAGAGTGATGCATTGCATATAGCAATGCTTAATAAGTACTTAATAAGTACATAAGTGAATGAGCAAGCACTTAATAAGTATATAAGTGAATGAGTGCTTTTGTATCACTTCATAGGGATTACAATGGTGAATATTTCTATGAATGAAGGAGAATCCGATTATAAAACAAAGAATATAACCAAACTATCAATTTTGCTAAGCCCACAGACATTTTAACATTTAATAGTAGGCCCCAAAACAATATTTGAAATACTCTATATGTTAAAACAAAATATTAATATATCCACATCTAAGATCTCTTTCATTGTCTTGAAAAACATATTAATCATATTTTTGTTTCTTTTTATTTACTCAAGTGAAAAAACAACTTTCATTAGTTTCTTGCTTTGAATATAAAAGAAAGATATTGGGTATTGCAATGACACTGGGTGTGCAATGACACTGCATTTAGCACAGAGTAAACTGCTCTACTTAAATCCCTACATGCCAGAAAATGCTATCCAAACTGCAGAAGCCATATGGATGTTTTCACGAAAAGATTGTGGGAATAAGCAATGGCTGCAAACAGGGGGAAGAGGATGAGATGGAGATGAAAACCAATATAAAATCAGCGAGATCAAATATGTCTTAGGTAGTAATTGTTTGACTAACACTAACAGTTATATAAAATCCCTCTTCATGAGAATAAGGATATTTCAAAATAACAGGATCCTGACTAGGAAGACTATAAATTCAATAGTTATATTAAAAAGACACGTAAAGTTTTCTGTTTCTGAAATTAATCTTCTTTAGCCTCAGAGGAATGATGAGGACGCTGTGATTTTTGTCTCTCCCCTGTGTGTTCTATGCTACAGCTAACTGCATTATTAACAGTCTTCAAATGCATCCTAATTGTTTTGTTTTGTTTTTACATTTTACTGAAATAACTGAATAATAGAAAGTATTTTCAAATATACATGAAAAATACACCCATATAGACCATAATATTGTGCAAAAGAACCAATTTAAAGGGGGTGACTGGCTGGCTCAGTGAGTAGAGCATGTGACTCTTGAACTTGGGATTGTGAGTTCAAGCTCCATGTTGGGTGTGGAAATTACTTAAAAAAATTTAAAAAAACTTTTTAAAAATAAAAAGCACACAGAATATGTTATCTTACTTAACGAAATAAAAAACTGGAAATAAAACAAAACCCCAAAATACCAAAATATTTAAAAGTTAAATCATATACTTCAAAATAGTTTACAATAGGGCAAAGTATAAAAATAAAAATAAGAAATTATTTGAACTGAATGATAAAAATGAAACAGCAAAGTTTGTAGAATTCAGTTAAGTCAAAAAGTACATTATCCATTTAGCACATTTTTCAGATAATAAAAGAGAACAAAACACATATTACCATTTGTTTTAATGAAGCCAGACTAACCCTAATAACAGATTCTTAAAGGATATTAAAATAAATATTATAATCAGTATTCCTCATAAATAGTGTTTTTAATATTTTAGTAAACAGAATAAAAAATTTATAAAATGATGAGGCAGCTGGGTGGCTCAAGTTGGTTGAGCATCCAACTCTTGATTTTTGGCTCAGGTCATGGTCTTGGGGTTGTGGAGACCAAGCCCCATGTGGGGCTCCCTACTAAGTTTAGCGGGCTCCATGCTTAACATGCTAAAGCTTAGCATGGAGCCATTTAATATTTTCTCTCCCTGCCCCTATCCTGCTTATATACCTATGCATGCTCTCTCAGAAAAAAAATAAAAACAAAACAAAAACACCAAATTTTAAAAATTTATAAAATGCATACCTCATGGCAAAAAAAAGTATGAATCCAAAGAATATAGGACAAAGTTATATCAATCAGTGTAACTTACTATAGTAAGAGAATGTTAAAAAATTGATAAAAATGTAATGACTAGTTGTGATTTAAACAAACAGAAAAAGCAATTCTCAGCAAAGGAGGAGGAGATTGGATAAGAAAAATATATTCTTTCAATATATGGTGCTGGAATAACTGGATGTCAATATAGGAAAAAAACAAACCTTGTCTACAGAATAAAACTATATACCACAGGAAAAAAAATATGAAGTGGATTATATATTGAAATATTTCAACAAAATAGGCTATCTTCCTTATGTTAGAGGAATATTTTTTTTACCAGTAACAAACAAGTATAAAAGAAAATAAAAAGATAAATCAGACTACTTGAAAGTTAAAACCTCAAAAGTTATGTTAACCTTAAAAAAAACATTAACAAGTCATAAGTCACATCACAAACTGGGAGAAGGTTCTTAGATTTCACAAATCTGAAAAATGACTCATAATATTACAACTCTTACAATCCTATAAGAAAAAAGGACAAAACAATTAAAAATGGACAAATTATATGTATAGGTACTTTAAAAATATGTATCCAAGTTGGCAATCAACATAGGAAAATTTATCATTTTCCTTCAATTCAAAGTAAAGTCACAGTGAAATATATTGATGCACCTACATGGCTCAGTTGGTTAAGTGTCCGACTCCTGATATCAGCTCAGGTTATGATCTCATGGTTCCTGAGTTTAACCCTGTGTCAGGATCCCAGCTGACAGTGCAGAGCTTGCTCAGGATTCTCTCTGCCCCTCTTCTCTCTCTTCCCGGACTCTCAAAAACAAATAAACAAACTTAAAAAAAAAAAAAACTACAGTGGAATATATTTTTATATCCACATAGAAATATATATTTTATATGCCTAAAACTAAGAATACCTAAATAGAGCATATTATTGAAAATGTGTAGTGACCGGACTTTCATTCATTATTGGTGAAGTTGTAGAATTGTATAATTAAACTGGGAAAAAATATTTGATAATGTTTGATATAAGTAATATATATTTTCCCTATGAATCTAGAATCCTACTATGTTTGTATCAGAGAAATGTGTACTTATGTCTATAAAAATAACTTGTTTGAGAATGTTCTTTAAGGACTTATTTAAAATAGCCATCCTTAGAAATAACTCAAGTGTCCACCAAGAGGAGAAGGGACCCACCCCTTTATTTTTAACTAAACTCTGCACCCAACGTAGGGCTTAAATTTAGAACCCTGAGATCAAGAGTTGTGTGCTCTACTGACTGAGCCACCCAGTTTATAAGTGGACCCACTTTTTAAAAGGTAGATAAAAATATTCCATGAGTTTTGATGTGATAACACAATTTTTTGCATATTTAAAAACTAATTTATCTCTACACTTAAGAGTTGTACAGTTTACTGTATGTCAATGATAATCAATAAAAAAGAAATAAATCCTGGCCTTAAACATGAAAATTTCAACCACCCTTTCATAAACCCTTGCTTCAAAAACTTAACTGTCAGATAACACGTTTTGTTTTGGGGAGACCTCTTCAAACTTAGTTTCCACTACCTTGATGTTTAGTATAGTTATTTGCAGTTATTTATACCACTGCCACATTTAAGAATTTAAATTATGTTTAAATTATGCAGATAAGAAAATAAATTATATTATTTGCCATTGCTACAGTAGAGTGTAAATTGCAACTTTAACAACTCATCAGGATACCGATCAGATCATACTTTCCCTTAAGTAAAACCATTTTGGGTCTTCTCATTTCTCTGAAACTGTATTCCTCTGCAGCTTTGTTTTGTACCACATGGAACCCTCCTCTGCATTCTAGCCACAATGGCATCCTCTGGATCCTTTCTGCACATTGCATTCTCTTCTGTATTGTTCTACTATTAATATGAGGCACACTTTTGCAGATACATTACACTGGAAATTTACATTTGTGTGAGCGCTTTTTTCAACGTTTATTTCTGCCACTAAATTGCAAGCTTCATAAGGAAAAGGATCATGGTTTGGGTTTGCAGGGGTCTTTTAGTTTAATTACCGGACTGTTTGGTTTTGTTCTCATTGTTTTTCTAACATTTTGCTACCAGAATCTTACATCAATCCTAGGAACTTTGTATCCATTAATAAATGATAGTATTGTAAATTCTATAGTAAAAAATTTTATATTAAAAAAATTACCATGGACTGGATGGCTTAAAAACAGAAAATTTCACAGTTCTAGTGCTTGAAAAATGTGATATTAGGCTGCTGGCATGGTTGGTTTCTGGTAAGAGCTTTTCCTTATTTGAAGTTGGCTACCTTCTTCAAAGAGTAGGGAGACTCTCTCATTTATTTCATCATAAAGATCTACCCCCATGACCTAACTACCTCCCAAAGGTCCCATCTTCAAATATCAGAACATTGGGGATTAAGCTTCAACATATTAATTGTTGGGGATGCAAACATACAGTAGCTAGCAATAGTGTAGCTATAATATTAGTCTTGTGTTTCTCAGATCCTTCATACAACCACCATGTTTCTGTTTCTCAACAACCTTCTATGTACTGATTTTGCTCAGCCTTCAAATATGAAAGTCTCCAGGGCTCCCATTCAAGATGGTGACATAGGAAGATTCTGAAGTCACCTTCTCTCTCAGACACACTGAATCTACAGCTACACATGAAAAAAATCACTCTGAACAAAACCCCTGAAAACTAGCTGAGTGACTCCTACATATCAGGCAATGGAGGAAAAATAAATAAAATAAAATAAAATAAAATAAAATAAAATAAAATAAAATAAAATAAAATAAAATAAAATAATAAAATAAAATAAAATATAAAATAAAAAATAAAAAATAAAATAAAATAAACCCACAGTGAAGGAGATAGGAGAGGTTGAGACAATCTAGCAGTAAACCCCACCTTTAGTCAGGAACAATTGGGAGAGAATTTAAAACTCAGAGCTTCTTCCTGAAGAGCAAAGGTTTGAAACCCATATCTGGCATCCCAAATTTTAAGACTTGCACCCAAACATCTAGTTTTGAAAACCAATGGAAAATGGAAATCACATACACGAGTCCCACAAGGCTATAGCAAACTGGAAAACAGCTCTAAAAGGATTGCATGCTCAGACTCACTTACCCCAGGGACCAGTGCAGAGGCAACAGACTAAGAGGCACACAGACTTTATGTGAAAGAGGCTTATTTCTTGTCTTAAAGCTTTGACCTGAGGGGCAGACATCAAATTTCACACACACATAGGGGTCTCCTGGGATAAACTCGAGGAACAAAAGCTGGTGGTACTCTCCCTGTGCCTCACATTAGCCAAGAGGTACCATCTGCATGCTCTCCCTCTGTCTTACTGTGGCTCACTGGTATCTCCTTGAAAGAAGCTTGTACCTCCTCTAGCGCCCTTATTTTGGGGACTGCTACCCAAAGGACACTTCTAGATCATCTGGCTCTGGTAGCCAGGGGTGCTTACGCTCAACGGCCCCACAGGACTGTAACCACTGTAGGAAGTTTTTAAATGGCTGTAACTTCTGGACACTGGAATAGGCAACTGCCCCAAAAGCCTACTCTTTCTGTGAAGAGGCTTATTAGTTTATCTTTCTAGCTACAGCCTGAGGGGTAGGCTTTATTTAAAAACATATCTAGGGGCACCTGGGTGGCTCAGTCTCTTAAGCATCCGACTTTGGCTCAGGTCATGATCTCACAGTATATGAGTTCAAGCCCCGTGTCGGGCTCTGTGCTGATAATTCAGAGTCTGGAGCCTGCTTCAGATTCTGTGTCTACCCCCCTTCCTGCCCCCACCCCCATGCTCATGCTCTGTCTCTGTTTCTCAATAATAAATAAGCATTAAAAAAAACATTAAAAAAAACCGTATCTACAGGCTGACTATAATCCTTTCAGAGACCTCAGAGTATGGATGTTCTGTGCAAGCTCTTCCTCTGTCATATTGGAGTGCCAGTATCTCCTAGAACAGCTTTTACATGCATCTGGTACCTCAGTTGTTACATCTGCTGTCATGGTTTTTGCAGCTACAACCCAGGAAATGCCTCCTGATTGCCTGGCTCTGGTGAGCAGAGGAGCTTGATTTCCTGGGTCCCATGGGGCTGAAACAACTGGAAAGTGAGTTCTTGTCAGGCCACCACCCCCAGAACACTTTACAGAGAGACTGAAATACGTGAACGGTCTTTCTGTAAAAGAGGCCTTACTGCTTGTTCAGAAGCCTTGTCCTGAGTAGCCAAAGTCATAGCAGACAAAATAGACTTTAAAAATAGAATTATATTTGTATTAGACAAAATAGACTTTGAAACAAAGATTGCAATAAAGAGACAAAGAAGGGCATTACATAAAGAAGTCAAATAAGAAGTATAATTATAAATATTTATGGACTTAACATAGAAGCATTAAATGTATACAGCAAATATTAACAAATCTATAGAGACAAATATCAATACAATAATAATATAGGACTTTAATACCCTACTTTCATTAATGAATAGATCAGATAGAAAATCAATAAAGGAATATTTGCCTAAAATAACATGTTATCCAGACAGACTTGAAATATATATACAGAACATTCCATCCAAGAGCAACTGAATACATATTTTTCTCAAATGCACATGAAACATTCTCTAGGATGAATCACATTTTAAAACTCAGAACAAGGGGTGCCTGGGTGGCTCAGTCAGTTAAGCTTCTGACTTTGGCTCATGGTATGATCTCATGCTTCGTGGGTTTGAGCCCTCATTGGGGCTGACATTGTGCTGACAACTCAAAGTCTGGAGACTTCTTTGGATTCTGTGTCTCCCTCTTTCTCTGCCCCTCCCCAACTCATGCTCTATCTCTCTCCCTCTCTCTCTCTCAAAAATAAACATTAAAAATATTTTTTAAAGAATTAAAAAAAATCAAAACAATAAATTTAAGAAAACATCTTTTCCAAATACAAGGGTATAAAACTAGAAATCGATTGTAAAAAAAAAAAAACTGGAAAATTCACAAATATATAGTATTAAACAACGTGTTAGTGAACAACCAATGGATCAAAGGAGAAATTAAAAGTAACCAAAAAAATACCTTGAGACACATGAAAATGGAAACATGGAATACCTGGGGTGCCTGGGTGGCTCAGTCAGTTGAGCATCTGACTTCTGCTCAGGTCACGATCTCACTGCTTGTGAATTCAAGCCCCACATCAGGCTCTGTGCTGGCGGCTTGGAGCCTGGGACCTGCTTCGGATTCTGACTCTGTCTCTCTCTGCCCCTCCCCCCGCTTGCACTCTGTCTCTCTCTGAAAAATAAATAAACATTAAATTTTTTTTAATAAAAATAAAAAAAAGAAACATGGCATACCAAATCTTATGGAATGCAGTAAAAGCAGTTCTTTGGGGTACATTCTTAGCAACAAAGGATGATTTCGTGAAATAAGGAAAATCTCAAATAACCTAACTTAATACCTAATACTAGAAAAAGAAGAACAAACAAATTCCAAAGTCGGTAAATAAAGAAAATAACAAAGATCAGAATGGAAATAGAGATTAAACAGACACAAAAAAGATCAATAAAACTAAGAGTTGGTTCCTTGGGGGAAAACAAAAACGAAAACAAACTGACACATCTTTAATTAGATTCACCAAGCAGAAAAAGTGAAAAAGAGAGGGAAGTGGGGAGGGAGAGAAGAAGAAGAGAGTGAGAGATGACTCAAATAAAATAAAAAATTAAAGAGAAGATGTTAAAATTTACATCACAGAAATACAAAGGATCATAAGAAACTACTGTTATGAGAAATGAAATCCCAAGAAATTTCCTAGATGGAATAAATTCATAGAAATATATAATCTTCCAAAATTGAATCATGAAAAAAGAGAAATATGAGCAGACTAATTACTAGTAAGATTGAATCAATAATCAAAACCTACCAACAAACAAAAGTCCAGGACTAGACTGCTTCACTGGTGAATTCTACCAAACATTTAAGGAAGAATTAACACGAATTTTTCTCAAACTCTTCCAAAATATGGAAGTAGGAAGGGACACTTTCAAACTTGGTTATGAGGCCAGCATTACCCTAAGTCTGAAACCAGGGGAGCCTGCTTGGCTCAGTCATTTAAGCGGCTGACTTTGGTTCAGGTCATGGTCTCATGCTTCGTGGGTCCAAGCCCCATTTTGGGCTCTGTGCTGAAAGTTCAGAACCTGGAGCCTGCTTTAGATTCTATGTCTCCCTCTCTCTGTGCCCCTCCTTCCCTCCCTCCCTCTCTCCCTCTCAAAAATAAGATAAATAAACATAAAAAATACATAAAACCAGATATGGACACCACAAGTAAAGAAAGATTACAGGCCAATATTTCTGATAAACAAAGACACAAAAATCCTCAACAAAATAGTAGCTAATTGAATTCAATAATAAATTAAAAGAATCATATACTATGATCAAGTGAGATTTAGTTCAAGGATGCAGGGATGATAATCCAGTATCCACAAGTCAACTAACATGATACCTAACATTAACAAAGTGAAGAAGAAAAATCATACAATCATTTCAAAAGGTGCCAAAAAAAAAAGCATCTAAAAAAATTCAATATCAATGTATAGTTTAAAAAAAAAAAAACCTCTCAATAAAGTGAATATTAGGAGAATGAAGGAATGAACTCTCACATAATAATGGCCATATATGACAAGCCCACAGCTAATATCATACTCAATAATGAAAAACTAAAGCTTCTCCTCAAAGATCAGGAATAAGACGAAGACGCTCACTCTGGCCAAGAGAAATTTGGCAGGAAAAAGAATTAAATTCATCCAAATTGAAAAGAAAGAAGTAAAACTGTTACTACTTGCAGATAATGGGAAATTATACATATACAATATATATGCATATATATGAATAATATATATGTACATATTAACATGTAAATATATGTGTGTGTATATATGGATATATATCTACATCTATATACAGAGAGAGATATAGGTAAAGATATAGATATATATCCCTAGGCACCACAAAATATTGTTAGAACTAATCAACAGATTTAGTAAAGTTACAGGATGCAAAATCAATATACAGAAATTTGTAGCATTTCTATACACTAATATTGAACTATGAGAAAGAGAAATTAAGAAAATAATCCCATTTATAATTGCATAAAAAAGAATAAAATACCTAGGAACCAATTTAACCAGGAGATGAGAGACAAGTACTCTGAAAACTAGAAGACATTTATGAAAGAAGCTGAAGAAAACACAAGTATACGGAAAGATATTCCATGTTCATGAATTGGAAAAATTGATATTTTAAAAATATTCTTGCTACCCAAAGCAACATACAGATTTAATGCAATCTCTATAAAAAATGCACTCTCTATAAAAATTTCTATGACATTTTTCACAGAAATAGAACAAACGATCCTAAGATTCATATGGAACCACACAAGACCCTAAATCCCAAAGCAATCTTGAGAAAGATAAAACTGAAAGCATTATACTCTCTTTCAAACTATATTACAAAGCTATAGTAATCAAAAAAGTGTGGTATTGGCATAAACACAGACACATAGATCAACAGAACATAATAGAGAACCCAGAAATAAACCCATGAATTTATGGTCAACTAATTTAGAACATAGGAACCTAGAATATACAAAGTCTCTTCAATAAATGGTGTGGAAAACTTGGACAGACACAAGCAAAAAAATGAAACTGGACCACTCTCTTAAACCTTACACAAATATTAGATTAGAGTTGAACAAAAGACCTGAAACCATAAAACCCCAAGAATAAAACATAGATGGCAAGCTATTTGACATCAGTCTTGGTGATGTTTTGGATTGACAGCAAAAGTAAACATAAACAATCAGGACTGAAACTCAAAAACTTCTGCTCAGCAAAGGAAACCATCAAAAAAAGGGAAAGACAGCCTACTGAAAGGGAGAAAATATTTGCAAGTCATATATCTGATAAGAGGTTAAAATGCAAAATATATAAAGAACTCATACAACTCAAGAACAAAAAACTGAATAACATGATTTAAAAAAATTAGCAGAATATCCAAATAGACATTTTCCCAAAAGACAGATGTCCAATGGGTACTTTAAAAGGTGCTCAACATAACTAATCACCAGAGAAATATAAATCAAAACCTAGGGGTGCCTGGGCGGCTCAGTCGGTTGAGCGTCAGACTTCTGCTCAGGTCATGATCTCACAGTTCCTGAGTTCAAGCCCTGCGTCAGGCTCTGTGCTGACAGCTCAGAGTCTGGAGCCTGCTTCAGATCCTGTGACTCCCTCTCTCTCTGCCCCTAACCCACTCGCATTCTATCTCTGTCTCTCTCAAAAGAAAATAAACATTAAAAAAATTATAAGTCAAAACCTCAATGAGATATAACTTTAATCTTGCTAAATAGCTACTCTCCAAGAGAAGTTACAAGTGTTGGAGAGGATGTGGGGCAAAAAAGAACCCCTGTACACTGTTGGTGGAAATACATTTGGTGCAGCCACTATGGAAAACAGCAAGAGGTTCCTTAAAAAATTAAAAATTCAACTACCATATGATCCAGCAACTCAATTTCTGGATATTTATCTGAACAAAACAAAACCACTAACGCAAAAGAGATATATGCACTTCTATGTTTGTTGCAGCATTTACAATAGCTAAGATATGAAAACAACCCAAGTGTCCACTGATAGATGAGTAGATAAAATGTGGGATGTGTGTGTATTGAGTATTATTTAGCCAGAAAAATAAAGAAAGCTTGCTATTTGCAACAACACAGATGGACCTTGAGGGTGTTCTACTTATTAAGTGAGAAAGAGAAAGACAAATACTGTACGATGTCACTTTTATGTGGAATAAAAAAAAAAAAAAAAAAAAAAACGAATTCATGGCTACTGAAAACAAATTGGTGATTGCCAGAGGTGAGGGTCTTGGGGTGGGTAAAATGGGTGAAGTGGGTTAAAAGTTATAAACTTCCAGTTGTAAAATAAATCATGGGGAATTAATGTACACCAGGTAACTATAGTTAATAATACTGTATTGCATACTTGAGAGTTGCTAAGAGAGGCTTTGAAAGTTGCTAAGAGAGGCTTTAAAAGTTCTCATCACAAGAGGAAAAATTTATAACTGTTGTGATAGTTAACTAGACTTACTAAAGTGATCATTTTGCAGTATATACAAATATCAAATCATTATGTTTTACATTTAAAAGTAACATATCTATATGTGAATTATATCTCATTTTTTTAAAAAAGCCTCTGGGGGCGGCTGGGTGGCTCAGTCGGTTGAGCGTCCCAGCATCGGCTCAGGTCATCATTTCACTTTCCCTGGGTTCGAGCCCTGCGTCTGGCTCTGTGCTGACAGCTCAGAGTCTGGAGCCTGCTTCAGATTCTGTGACTCCCTCTCTCTCCGCCCCACCCCTGCTTGTGCTCTGTCTCTCTCATTCAAAAATGAATAAACGTAACAAAAAATTAAAAATAAATAAAAATAAATAAAATTTAAAAAGCCTCTGGACAGTCCCATACACAGGATTTCATGATCCATAATTAAGTTTCAGAGTAGTAAACATTTTCCTGTAATAAATGTGGAAACTTTCTGTCTTAGAATGATTGAAGGAGTACCAGGTATGGGGGCAAGGGAGCCAGGGAGATAAGTTAGTATCCATTTATTTCTCTATAGCCTTCCCTTTATTGTTGTTAAAATTAGAATATATAGATCGCTTTCTATTATGAGAAAACTAAATTTAGAAATTTAGTGACCTTTAAAAATCCATTAGTTAATAAAACCATCCTACTATTTTGAATGGGTATATGGATTAATGCTAATATCCTCTTCTTGAGAAATGTGGCTAATGCAAATTCTCACCACTATAACTTCATGTGGTGTAAATATTTAAAATAATCTTCTACCCTTTTCATTATTTTACAGCAGAATCTAAATTATATGTACATTGTTGAGAGGTAAGCAGTTTGATGTTGCTATGCACTGGAAACAAAGATAAATAAGACAAAATACATCATGGGATCCATACACTAACTTAAACTAAAAAATAAGGCCATTGAGAAAAATACATTTTCTCATGAAAGTTTTGAGATAGAGAGTATTTTATATTATTGAAATACTACATGGAAATGTTTGCCTTGTACATCATTACCAAATGTAGCAAACATATTCCCTCTTTATGAAAAAGAAATCCTCATCAAAAATTTCATAAGACTCTTATATCTGTTGGCCTCGTGTGATAGAGTATAATGACACTAAATCATGAGTAACTCTCTTGGGGTGAGAAATCTTTGTGATGCTATAAGCAATGTAAAGCAAGAGAATGCCAAGATTAAAGCAAGTTCACTCTAAAGCAATTAACAAGTATAATATTTGAAAAAAAATCTTTGTGAACAAAAGATATTCACACTTTATTAAGACAGTAAAAATACTATAATTTTTTTATCATTGAAGGATCGAACACAAAGTAAACTTTACATTTTTAAAATTCATTGATAGTTATTTGTCCATGCAAAACTTGTAATGAGAACTTTTAAAATATAATAGCTGAGTAAGGCATTAAAAATGCCGTAGCTACAAATAGGTAGTTGTAATAATAAATTGCATATTAAATATTAAAAAATGGTATAAAATGTTATAATAATCAAACCCAGGCTAAAGATCAAATATGGAAAAAGTTTAAAGACAGTGAGACTATAATATAGAATATGTGGCAGATTATATTTTTCTAAAGATTTCTGTGCATTCTCCTATTTCTACAGTTCAGAAATATCACTGATAAAATTATGGAGGTGTATTTTTTTTTAGAGAGAGAGAGAGAGCATGAGCAGGGGAGAGGGACAGAGTTAGCACGATGGAGCCTGACATGGGGCTCGATTCCACGACCCCGGGGATAATGACCTGAGCCAAAATTAAGAGTCTAATGCTCAACCAGCCGAGCCACCCAGGTGTCCCAGGGGTTTTATTTAAAATGGAGTATATCAGTTACACAAGCAGATTTTCATTGACAACAACTTAGTAATGAATAAATACATTGTCCAAGCTTAATACAACTGCTGTACTTTTTTAAGACATATGTGCATGGGGGATGGGCTAAATGGATGACCGGTATTAAGGAGGGAACTTGTTCTGATGAGCAATGGGTATTATACGTAAGTGATGAATCATAAAATTCTACTTCTGAAACCAATATTACCCTATATGTTAACTAACTAGAATGTAAATAAAAACTTGAAAGAAAAAAAAACCTGGTATTTCCTGAAAATGACTATGAATTATTGTTAAGTATTGAAGTTGTCTTTAAAAATATCATTTATAAGAAAAAGGCAGGAGGGGCGCCTGGGTGGCTCAGTTGGTTAAGCTGCCGACTTCAGCTCAGGTCATGATTTCGCGGTCCGTGAGTTCGAGCCCGCGTCGGGCTCTGTGCTGACAGCTCAGAGCCTGGAGCCTGTTTCAGATTCTGTGTCTCCCTCTCTCTGACCCTCCCCCGTTCATGCTCTGTCTCTCTCTGTCTCAAAAATAAATAAACGTTAAAAAAAATTAAAAAAAAAAAAGAAAAAGGCAGGAACGTTAACTCGAAGGTATAATATGACTTCTGAAATATATTAGGAAAAAGTTGGTTTATAATTTAAGACACTAAAAATGCCATATGATGGAAAACTATGGGGTGAAATTGAACTGGATGCAAGGATTTAAAGATACTGATATCTGATAAAGAAGCAAGTTGTTTAAAACACATAAGCAAAAGTAATTTCAAAGATAATAGAGATCTGATGCACAGCATACTTATTATGGGCAAAAATACTGTATTATAGACTTCATAGTTGCTAAAATTTTAGACCTTAATTGTTCTCACTACAAAAAAAGAAATAATCATATCATATGTTACCTAACACTGAGATAGTAATCATATTGCAGTATATAAATGTATAGTTTAAACCTACACAATGTTATATGTCAATTATATCTCAATAAAAACTTTTATTTATTTACTTGTTTTAAAGAGAGAGAGGGGGCTCCTGGGTGGCTCAGTCGGTTGAGCATCCAGCTTCCGCTCAGTTCATGATCTTGAGGTTTTTGAGTTCGAGCCCTGCGTTGGGCTCTGTGCTGACAGCTCAGAGCCTGGAACTTGCTTCAGATTCTGTGACTCCCTCTCTCTCTGCCCCTCTCCCGCTCTGTCTCTCTCTCAAAAATAAATAAATATTAAAAAAATAAAAAAAAATTGAGAGAGAGAGCACGTGAGTAGGGTGGGGGGAGAGAGAGAGGGAGGGAGGGAGGGAGGGAGCACGAATCGTAAGCAGGATCCATGCTCAGCATAGAGCCCCACCAAAATCAAGATCAGACACTCAACCCACTGAGTCACCCAGGAGCCCCTGAATAAAAACTATTTTAAAAAAGAACATCCCTAAAAACTACAGAAAAACTACTAAAGAATAAATGAGAAATTAAATTCACATATGGCTCTTAGAGAAGAAATTTGGAAAATGATATCTTCTGTAATTAAGTTAATAAACTAAGATAAACCAAATTCTTCCATATGTTTCAAATTACCATGAGAAAAACATTTAAATTTCTTGTCCCATTCTCCAATAAAGCTATCTGATTCACATAAACTTTCATTATATATATATATATATATATATATATATATATATATATATATATTATATAAAAAAATAAATGTATATTATATATACATATACGTGTGTGTGTGTGTATATATATATATATATATATATATATATATATATTTAATGTTTATTGATTTTTGAGAGAGAGAGAGAGACAGAGCACAAGCAGGAAAGGGGCAGAGAGAGAGGAAGACACACAACCTGAAGCAGTCTCCAGGCCCTGAGCTGTCAGTGCAAAGCCCAATGCGGGCTCCAACTCACAAGCCATGAGATCATGACGTAAGTTGAAGTCAGAAGCTCAATTGACTAAGCCACCCAGGCTCCCCTAAATTTTCATTGTACTGACTTTAAAATGTAGATACATGTATTTTAAAAAACATGCTAATATATAAAAGGATAAAAAGATGAAACAAAAATCTGTTCAGTTTCCATATTTTTCATTTCCTCTTTTTTTTCTTAGTATGAATCAAATCCATCTAAAATATTTGCTTAGGCCTGAAGGAAACAATTATGACCACAACCATCTGGAAAATAATTACTTATAATCTCTTTGTCAGTCTGTGCAATAAATATGATATTACAGGCTCCTTTTTCAGTTTTATTGGCACATTAAATAAAAATCTATGAACTTTATTTCTTACTACTATTTCCAGGGTGGTCTATATGTTTAGCAAAACAAACAAGTAAGAATAATACCCCCAATTTAATACAAAATACTGTAAGATGAAGAAGACCAACTTTTGTAAACTGGCTATTCCTTCTAAGCAGTAAGTCTGTATGTAGCAAACTCAGGCAAGCAATTGCTAGGAAAACATTACAAAATATAAATTTAAACTAGCTTATATTTATTTCGCATTTTGTATCTTACCAAGTTGAAATTCGTACAAAATGTTCATTGTTGACAATTTGGTAATGGACGAAGCAGGTCCTTTATCAGACAAATCTGAACAAGTTGTGAACTCAGTTTTCTCTTATCTGACTCAGTCCGTCTCTTTCTCTCCTCCTCTTCCCAAGCACAGAAACAGTTTTTGTTGCTCCTATCTTTCCCTCCATTGTTGGACTACATAGATTATATTTTGAATACTTTGTTAGGTACCTATAAAATTTTAACACCGGTATGTGCAATATAATCCATATATTCATCTTTCTCCCAAACAACAACAAGAATATGTTGACCTGGGGCACCTAGATGGCCCAGTCAGTTAAAGTCCGACTCTTGACTTCAGCACAGGTCATATTCTCACGGTTTGTGAGATCAAGCCCTGTCAGGTTCTGCACTGACAGCACAGAGCCTGCTTAGGATTCTCTTTCTCCTTCTCCTTCTGCCCCTCGCCTGCCCTTTCTCTTTCTCAAAACAAATTAATAAACATTTTAAAAAAGTGTATGTTAACCTTTGTTTACAGCTAGCAATATTTTATGTAATACTGTGGAATATTTTCTTCAAATGTTATTTTTACATTTTCTTAAATTAGAAACTTTAAAATTAATTTCCAGAAGCACCTGGGTGGCTCAGTGTGTTAAGCGTCCAACTTCAGCTCAGGTCACGACCTCAGGATTCATGAGTTCCAGCCCACGTCAGACTCTCTGCTGTCAGCACAGACCCTGCTGTCCCCCTCTCTTTTCCCCTCCCCCACTTGCACTGTCTCTGTCTCTCAAAACAAAACAAAACAAAAAAATAACAATTTTTTAATTTAAAGACACTTAAAAAAATTAAAAAATAAAATGAATTTCCATAGCAAATTATTATTTAAAACTATCCATATATTGGTGTGCCTGGTGGCTCAGTTGGTTAAGCATCTGACTTCTGCTCAGGTCATGATCTCATTGTTCTTGAGTGCAAGCCACACATCATGCTTTCTGCTGTCAGCACAGAGCCCACATTGGATCCTCAGTCTCCCTCTCTCTGCCTCTATCCCACTCCTCTCTCTCTCCCTCTCTCTCCTTCTCTCCTCAAAAATAAATATTAAAAACATAAACTATCGTATGTTGAACAATTTCTTTACTCATTCATATTTATTATACTTCAATATTGATTTCTGGTTTTTATATATTTCTTAATAATATACCTAAGATGAAAAGTGCTCTGGGTTTCTTATTTATAAAATATATTTTATTCCTGTGTATCCTTGAATTTCCATGGGAGATAATCTTTTTGTTTTTAATTTACTCTATCATTTAACTTTTCTTCATCATGCTTTGTTATCTCAGATGTTTCTATTCTTTCAGTTGTCATAATTTTGCCACGATTTCCGTGATTTTACATGGCTGTTAGTGGTACAGTGATGCCTGTAGTCCTGCAGCACTTTTTTATGTCAAATTTTAGCTGGGTTCCTAAACCACCAGGCAGCAAGCAGTGGGGAAGAGTGTTCCCATTTCCCTAAAGGGTGATAATTTCCCACCCAAGGACTAACATAGAGATAAACTTCATCACCACTTGTCTGAACTACTGGAGGAATCTCTCTAGTCTGTGGTGACAGGAAGTGTTTTGAGACGAATTCTAAAGAGAAAGATTATAGACATATATTATAGAAAGTCTGTACCCATTTATTTCTATTGTCACTCTAAAATCTTTTCACATCTTTGCTTCATTTCCAAGTGATACTAAACAGGTATCCATTTCCTCTTGAATTTTACTAGTCTATTAATCAATTTAATAACAATAGCCAAACACTATTATGATGAATTTCATCCAAAAGTGGAAACACTAGATACCTTCTTTTGCTATTTTTCCAAACTATTTTTATTTTCAACCAGAGCCCTCTTGATCGCGGTTTTCTTATATATTAATTATGAATATTCTCTTCTATATTTTTGGAGGTGTTTCTTTTATCATCTCCCATATTTCTTTTAGAATATAACTTTTCCTTACAATTCTACACAAGTGTTTCCTCTCTCATATTTAACAACTCCTTTTATTTCCTCATCTTCTTGGGGTAGCAAGCCTAATTTTATGACATCCCATACAGAACACCTGTCCACCCCAGAAGGACTAAGTGAACTAGCTCCCTTGAATTACTTAAATATATACTAGAAAACATATCTCTTAACAAATATTCTTACACTGATCTCTCACATAGAGTTGCTATTTTACTTTTGAAAATTTTCCCACATGTTCTCATTGAATTTGAAATTTGGGTTTATTACCAAGGCCTGTGTATTTTTTATCATACAATTAGAAATAAAATATGTTATGTATTTACATGTATGTATATATTTATATATATTTATAAAGCTACCGTATACATTATAGAAGTATAGTGACATTTTTCAGTAAAAAAAGTGTTTGTAAATATTTGTGGTGTTTCTATCAAATTATTTAACTCATGACCTGATATAATGTACAGACATAACTTGAAATTATCATCAAATCATTGTAAACAGAGAACTACAATAGATTCTTGGTATATGTGGTAATTTTGTTCTAGAAGTCACTATGAACACTGAATTGATGAACACAGAACTTCAGAGGAAATACAAAGTTAGGTTCCTGAGCACCTCTGGTCATATTTTCAACTACTTATCAGTACATAACCATGTTTTATGGTTTGCTTTCTGTTTAAAGACACTTATTTAATATATATTGTTAATTCACTAATATTAAACTCTTGGGCCACACCACTATAACTCATACCTGAAAAAAGCTTATCTAAACACACATAATTTCTCTGTAAGGGACATCACAGTCTTCTTGAGCTTGGGGACAATAGACAGCACCTCTGCTGTTTGGATCCATTTTAAATGGTAAAATACCGAAAAAAATGAAAAATGTAAAAATATAACACTAAACAGACATAAAAGTCACTCTTGTTTACATTATAAGAGTTAAAAACAAGAAGGCAGAATGTTCCCATGTTTGATTTCAGGTGGGAATATGCAACCAGATGACTTAAATTTCTTACTGCTCTGTATATGTTTGCAGTGACCATGAAAGTGCTAAGAGCACGGATTTGAGGTTTGTAAATAAATTTTAGTGAGTAAGCAAATTCACAAATATGGACTGTGAACAATGAGGAACAACTTTATGTGCACTTATCTAATTACCTAAATGTTAGTATGTCTTATTACCTAAAAATTTTTAATTATCTGAAGGTAAATAAAAAATTAAAATGTTTATCATGGATGCATATTATGAAGAATTCAAACGATTTTAAAAACAAGAGTTTCCAAAAATATTAATTTAAAACTTTAACACGAGATAAGATTTTTATTCATTAAGAGTGAGTAATATGCAGGTATGAGAAAAATTCTTTAGCAATCAGCTACCACTCTTTTCTTCATTATTTTAACTACTATAGATTGTTAGGTATTTTCCAATATGCTGAAGCTTTTCTTTCCAACTTTAAACCAGTTATTATTCAAACTATTATGCACTGGAGCAAATTTCTACTTTCTATATTAAATGTGTAAACTAAAATAATTATTTTCTACCTTTTGTATATTATCTTTCTTAACTGTGAGATTTTCTAGGGTATTTAGTGTTTAGGATGAAAGATTTACTATCTTTAGTTATAAGAGACATTATCAAATGTTTTTTAATAAGATTGTATCAGTTTAACTTAAACTTTCAGTTTCTATTGATTCGAATCCACTCTAATGCTCCATATTTTCAGAATTACAAAAAAAAAGTCTATCCGAAATGTGTGAGAAGTCTTAATTTTTTTATTTTCTTGATCACTACTAGGTTTGAGCATTTTCTTATGTAAAAGATAACCACCAAACTACAAAATTCAGATTTATTTTGAGCAAATTTTTCAGATATTGAATTAAATTTTTATAAAAAATAAATGTCATTTATATGTACAAAATTGGCAGAAAGTGTTAATAAGGATTTTGATTTTTTTTGTATGTGATTGTATCTATTGCTGTATTTATCTATAGGATTTTTCAGATTTATTAGTATTGTTCTTGAGAATGGCATCGTTAAGATAAAATGCTTTCCTAGGATAAATTCTATCTTTATTTAGAATCAACTGAATGGACAGTCTTAATGTGAATACTTCCCATGTTAGAACAATTATAATTGTTTTAATGATACCCACCTAAATCGGTGAAGGTAATCTTTATTCACTTTAGAGAATAAAGTGCTGATTTCTTCCATCAATGGCCTCAGAGACATATCCAGAAATAGTATTTTACCACCTAACTGGGCATCCCTTAGCCTAGTTAAGTTGATACATAAAGTAACCATCACAGACTGACTAACACCAATTGAATGTAGGTAAAAGTTTCAATGTGCCAATTATGAACATAAGCCTGATGACGCACCCCCTATCTCAACTTGCTTTCTTACACTTCTATTATCACCATGAGAACAACATGCTAGCTAGTTCGTCCAAGGATGATGCCCCTGGACCAAATCTGGACCCAACACGTACTTTGGAGATAAGGATGGCAAAACACAACTTACAGCAGAATTATCTCAAATAATACTTCAATCCCTGGGAATAAATATTTATAGTTGTGAGATGCTAAGTTTTTTGTGTTTTTATTCAATTACAGCTGATGGTTAGGTTACATACTAATTTCCAACTCTTCCTTTTAACTTAATAACATATATAGCAAGTATACATTTCTTAAAACAACTTTACTTCCTTCTCTAAAACACACTTAGAGTACTCTCTAAACTTTTGTAATAAAAACCACAGTTATCAACGTCAGCTTCTGTGTTTTGACCACCAGTAACCTCCTGCAAGTTATAATCCTCAAACCACTGAATAACAAATATGATCTCATATTATGCATAAACAATCCTGTTAAAATGTTTCTATTTCTCAAAGCACATTGTTCTGTTTTTCTAAGAAGATTTTACTTTCTGAATTACTCTTTGATTCCCTTTTTCTAGTTTTTTATCAAAAAGCGAAAAGAGTTTAAGGCATTATTCATTTGGTTATTCTAGTAACAGATTCATTTTAAGTGAGTTCTAAAATTAATATTCTTTTCATTTCTGAACTTTAATTTGCTTGTTTCTAAAGAAGGCTAATCAAATAGGGGCACCTGGGTGACTCAGGCAGTTAAGGGTCCGACTTTGGCTCAGATCAGGATCTCACTGTTCATGAGTTCAAGCCCTGAGCCAGGCTATGTGCTGACAGCTTAGAGCCTGGAGCCTGCTTCAGTTTCTGTATCTCCCTCTTTCTCTCTGCCCCTCCCCCATTCAGTCTCTGTCTCTATCTCTCTCAAAAAGAAATAAACCTTAAAAAAAATTAAAGAAACTTAATCAAATAGCAGCTTAGGAAAGAATGTAAAGGATCTTTAAAAAAAATTATTTCATAGTCTCTAGAAAACTTGTAGTTTATCATAGTCAGAATTCCTGAATATTGTCAATAAGTTGACTAACAACAGACATTCTGACCTCAATCAAATGTATCATGATAAACACAAAAGCATATCAGTTACTATCACAAAACTATTATGGATCCTGTTTTGGTATATTACAGAAAGTAACCTATTTTCTGGAAAATATTTCATATATATGTGAATGTACATACGCACATACTTACACACACGTTTCTATAAACACACACACACACAAATATAAAAGTGGGAACTCATAAACTTTTGCACTTTTTTTCTTGCCTTAGTATCAAGGAGGATGTCCAAAGTGAAAACGGCCAAAAGCAATTGCCAAATGGATTTACATTTCAATATGTGTGATGTGATTTAGGGAAGTTAATATTCCTATGGTAAAGGGGTCCGGGTTTCCTTAATGAACTCCTACTCCAGTGTATTAAATAAATCTCAAATAAAAATGTTGAATCACATGTTTATGATAAAAGAACATAATATAGACACTGTGAGACAAACATTTGATATATTACAGTACAAATCATTAAAAAAATATGATTAACGTTTTATTTGCAAGTAAATTTATTTGCTGACTCATTAACACAAAATACATAGAATAAATTATAAACCCTCAAAATGAGAAAATATTAGAAGTTTGGAGATAAGAAAAACAGAGCCAAGATCATTCCTAAGATTGAACTAAAAATTTATTACTAGGATTCTTTGCAACCTAACAAAAAGTAAAACTCAACCTCTCTTGTGTTCTCATTGCCATATGGAAATGAACAACCAGTTCAATGAAGAAAAAAATTCTTTAAACAGATTTTGAAATATTTCAGATGGATATTCATTCATATGAGTAACACAGAGGTGAAATGGATAATATCATAGCGAAATTTTGTAAAGATGAAACCCAAAATTGGATGGTTGTACATATTGAATGCTAGTATATTGAGATAAAAAAAAAAAGAATACGTTGAGGTCAAGGGATTCAGCTGGATCTTGGAATACAGCTTATAATATTTATAGGAATTGATAAACTCAGTATCTTTCAAGTAATATATATAAACATTTTGAAACCAACTTTTTGATTAAATATGGGAAATAGATAATTTTATACAATTAATACATGTAATTTCATATAATTTTCCTAGACCTGGAAAAGACATCCTTTCTATTATATGATAATCTGTATATTTTAGAAACAAAATGTGCAAATGGTAAAGTAAATCTCTTATAAACAAATTTTGAAAATCTAGTAAAACTCTTTCTTATAGTGTTTTACTCTACTTCCACAGAGAAATTAAGTAATCTCTCAATCTTTCACATGGTTATTCATTCAACAAATATTTTCGAGCACCTTCTATTTAGCAGGCATTGCTAAAAACACTGGAGTACAGCAGTGAACTAAAGTGACACTCTGGGGGCGCCTGGGTGGCTCGGTCAGTTAAGCATCTTTGCTTAGGTCATGATCTCATAGTTCATGTGTTCAAGGCATAGGTGATGTGCTTTCTCAGAAGCAATATTTTGTGACGATGAAGTTGCCAAACTGTTTTCCAAAGTGTCCTATTAATTTTTCACAACAAAAAAATGGATGTTCCAGTTGCTCCCAAAACCCAACACTTAATATAATCCATCTTTTTAATTTGGAAGCAAGGTACGGTATATCTAGAGGTATTATATCGTAGTTTACTTTCCATCTCCTCACAACTCATAAATTTTAGTACCTTTCATATGTATAATAGTTATGCAGATGCCATATTTCTGATGCTTTTATCCAAGTATTTGTCAGATTTTTTCAATTGGATTGTCTTTTATTATTTGCTAGAGTTTCTTGTATGATATATATATATATATATATATATATATATATATATCCTTTGTCACTTATGTTATACATATATAAATATAAATATAAATATAAATATAAATATAAATATAAATATAAATATAAATATAAATATAAATATAAATATTTGTCCTTTGTCACTGATATGTATTAAAATATAATCTGTAGTTTCCCTTTAACTCTCCAAATAATGTCCTTGGAGGAAAATGTTTAATTTTATTACAGTCCAATTATGTTTTTTTCCTCATGATATATTTTCTGTGGCCTGTTTAAGATATATTTGCCTACTTCAATATCATGAATGAAATTTTCTTGAATCCATAGATGAAGTTATTAATATATTCTTCTAAAAGCTCTATTGTCTACTATCCACTATTACATGAACAATACATCTGTAAGTAATTCACATTTTTACATGGTGTAAGATATAAGTGGGGAATAACTTTTCTTGTCTGAATTTCCTATTTACCTGTATTATTTTTGAAAACTATTTTTCTTTCTCACATTTGTTACAAGGAAAAATGAGCAGCGTGTGTAGATTTGTTTTCTGGACCATATATATTGACAAATCTATTTACTGTTATTAGAGTAAATTCCTGAGAAGGAGGGAAATAAAGAATAATCATTTCTTAATCTTTAAATGGATGCCTATAAACATTAACATTAGATGAGATTTGGAATTTTTATTAACAAATTGAAGGTTTTATAGATGAACTGAGACTGTTCATAGAACGAATAGTAACCTATGTTTTATATTATTATTATCTAAGGATGACTCTGAGGAATGTCCCCTCTTGAGATTTCATTCAAAGAGAAGGACATAATAAATCTATGTAGTGGCTGATGATATATGTTGACTTGGCTGGACTACAGTGCCCAATTGTTTGGTCAAACACTAGTATAGATGTTGCTATAAAGGTATTTTTTACATATAGTTAATTTCTCTATCAGTTAACTTTAAATAAAGGAGATCACTCTCAGTATATGTGTGGGCCTCACCAAATCAGTTGAAGGTTTAAGAGCAAAAGCAACTTCAACAGAAAAGGAAAAATGCAGCCTCTAGACTAAAACAAAGAAATCTTGGCTGACTTTCCCCTACTAAAGACTGCAACTTCAACTCTTGCCTGAGTTTCCAAGCTGCCAGTCTGCCCTTCAAATTTCAGACTTGTCAGCCCCCACAAGAAGCCAATTCCTTCAACTCTCTTCCGCTCTCTCTCACCTCCGTTTCTGTGTGCTTATGTATGCCACGTTGAAATCACTCTCCAACATACTAAGTTTGAAGTTCAGTGGTGAGTGTACTCACCATTCCAATATTAGAATACACCATATTTTAGTTGGCTAGGGTTGTCACAACAATGTTAATAAACTAGGTGGCATAAGCAAAAAGAAATTTATATTTTGCAGTTATGACAGATAGAAGTCTGAAACTAATGTGTCATAGGGTTTGTTAATCTTGGGGACCATGAGGGAAGGCTGTCTTCCAGGCCTCTGTTCTTGTCGTGTATATGGCTGGGTTCCTGTTCACATGGTGTTCTCTCCGGATGTGTCTGTATCTAAATTTCTTTTTATAAAGACACCAGTCATATTAGATTAGGGTCCACTGTAATAACTTCAACTTAACTAATTACCTCTATCATGACTTTATTTCTAAAAATAAAGTATCCACGTCTTAGTTGCTTATTCCAAGCAAGAGTGAGTATAGTAAGAATGTTACATTTTGACATACTGGGCGTTCAGACTTCAACATAAAAATTTTGAAGGAACATAATTCAACCCATTACATCATGTAAAAGTTGGCAGTCTTCCCTGAATTAATTTTGCAATATTATGAAATAAAGTAGTATATGTTTTTCTATAAAGTGTCATAAATCTGTCATTTAAAAATTTTACCTTTCTCCCCAAATATATAAAACAATTACTCATAAACATAAGCAACCTTATTGATAAGAATGTGGTACTTGCAGGGGACTTTAACACCCCACTTACAGAAATGGATAGATCATCTAGACACACAGTCAATAAAGAAACAAGGGCCCTGAATGATACATTGGATCAGATGGACTTGACAGATATATTTAGAACTCTGCATCCCAAAGCAACAGAATATACTTTCTTCTCGAGTGCACATGGAACATTCTCCAAGATAGATCATATACTGGGTCACAAAACAGCCCTTCATAAGTATACAAGAATTGAAATTATACCATGCATACTTTCAGACCACAATGCTATGAAGCTTGAAATCAACCACAGGAAAAAGTCTGGAAAACCTCCAAAAGCATGGAGGGTAAAGAACACCCTACTAAAGAATGAATGGGTCAACCAGGAAGTTAGAGAAGAAATTAAAAAATATATGGAAACAAATGAAAATAAAAATACAACAATCCAAACGCTTTGGGACGCAGCGAAGGCAGTCCTGAGAGGAAAAGACATTGCAATCCAGGCCTATCTCAAGAAACAAGAAAAATCCCAAATACAAAATCTAACAGCACACCTAAAGGAAATAGAAGCAGAACAGCAAAGGCAGCCTAAACCCAGCAGAAGAAGAGAAATCATAAAATCAGAGCAGAAATAAACAATATAGAATCTAAAAAAACTGTAGAGAAGATCGACGAAACCAAGAGTTGGTTTTTTGAAAAAATAAACAAAATTGACAAACCTCTAGCCAGGCTTCTCAAAAAGAAAAGGGAGATGACCCAAATAGATAAAATCATGAATGAAAATGGAATGATTACAACCAATCCCTCAGAGATACAAGCAATTATCAGGGAATACTATGAAAAATTATATGCCAACAAACTGGACAACCTGGAAGAAATGGACAAATTCCTAAACATCCACACTCTTCCAAACTCAATCAGGAGGAAATAGAAAGCTTGAACAGACCCATAACCAGCGAAGAAATTGAATCGGTCATCAAAAATCTCCCAATAAATAAGAGTCCAGGACCAGATGGCTTCCCAGGGGAGTTCTACCAGACATTTAAAGCAGAGATAATACCTATCCTTCTCAAGCTATTCCAAGAAATAGAAAGGGAAGGAAAACTTCCAGACTCATTCTATGAAGCCAGTATTACTTTGATTCCTAAACCAGACAGAGACCCAGTAAAAAAAGAGAACTACAGGCCAATATCCCTGATGAATATGGATGCAAAAATTCTCAATAAGATACTAGCAAATCGAACTCAACGGCATATAGAAAGAATTATTCACCATGATCAAGTGGGATTCATTCCTGGGATGCAGGGCTGGTTCAACATTCGCAAATCGATCAACGTGATACATCACATTAACAAAAAAAAAGAGAAGAACCATATGATCCTGTCAATCGATGCAGAAAAGGCCTTTGACAAAATCCAGCACCCTTTCTTAATAAAAACCCTTGAGAAAGTCGGGATAGAAGGAACATACTTAAAGATCATAAAGGCCATTTATGAAAAGCCCACAGCTAACATCATCCTTAACGGGGAAAAACTGAGAGCTTTTTCCCTGAGATCAGGAACACGACAGGGATGCCCACTGTCACCGCTGTTGTTTAACATAGTGCTGGAAGTTCTAGCATCAGCAATCAGACAACAAAAGGAAATCAAAGGCATCAAAATTGGCAAAGATGAAGTCAAGCTTTCGCTTTTTGCAGATGACATGATATTATACATGGAAAATCCGATAGACTCCACCAAAAGTCTGCTAGAACTGATACATGAATTCAGCAAAGTTGCAGGATACAAAATCAATGTGCAGAAATCAGTTGCATTCTTATACACTAACAATGAAGCAACAGAAAGACAAATGAAGAAACTGATCCCATTCACAATTGCACCAAGAAGCATAAAATACCTAGGAATAAATCTAACCAAAGATGTAAAAGATCTGTATGCTGAAAACTATAGAAAGCTTATGCAGGTAATTGAAGAAGATATAAATAAATGGAAAGACATTCCCTGCTCATGGATTGGAAGAATAAATATTGTCAAAATGTCAATACTACCCAAAGCTATCTACACATTCAATGAAATCCCAATCACAATTGCACCAGCATTCTTCTTGAAACTAGACAAGCAATCCTAAAATTCATATGGAACGACAAAAGGCCCCTAATAGCCAAAATAATTTTGAAGAAGACCAAAGCAGGAGGCATCACAATCCCAGACTTTAGCCTCTACTACAAAGCTGTCATCATCAAGACAGCATGGTATTGGCAAAAAAACAGACACATAGACCAATGGAATAGAATAGAAACCCCAGAACTAGACCCACAAACGTATGGCCAACTCATCTTTGACAAAGCAGGAAAGAACACCCAATGGAAAAAAGACAGTCTCTTTAACAAATGGTGCTGGGAGAACTGGACAGCAACATGCAGAAGGTTGAAACTAGACCACTTTCTCACACCATTCACAAAAATAAACTCAAAATGGATAAAGGACCTGAATGTGAGACAGGAAACCATCAAAACCCTAGAGGAGAAAGCAGGAAAAGACCTCTCTGACCTCAGCCATAGCAATCTCTTACTCGACACATCCCCAAAGGCAAGGGAATTAAAAGCAAAAGTGAATTACTGGGACCTTATGAAGATAAAAAGCTTCTGCACAGCAAAGGAAACAACCAACAAAACTAAAAGGCAACCAACGGAATGGGAAAAGATATTTGCAAATGACATATCGGACAAAGGGCTAGTATCCAAAATCTATAAAGAGCTCATCAAACTCCACACCCGAAAAACAAATAACCCAGTGAAGAAATGGGCAGAAAACATGAATAGACACTTCTCTAAAGACATCTGGATGGCCAACAGGCACATGAAAAGATGCTCAACGTCGCTCCTTATCAGGGAAATACAGATCAAAACCACACTCAGATACCACCTCACGCCAGTCAGAGTGGCCAAAATGAAGAAATCAGGAGACTATAGATGCTGGAGAGGATGTGGAGAAACAGGAACCCTCTTGCACTGTTGGTGGGAATGCAAATTGGTGCAGCCGCTCTGGAAAGCAGTGTGGAGGTTCCTCAGAAAATTAAAAATAGACCTACCCTATGACCCAGCAATAGCACTGCTAGGAATTTCCCCAAGGGATACAGGAGTACTGATGCATAGGGGCACTTGTACCCCAATGTTTATAGCAGCACTCTCAACAATAGCCAAATTATGGAAAGAGCCTAAATGTCCATCAACTGATGAATGGATAAAGAAATTGTGGTTTATATACACAATGGAATACTACGTGGCAATGAGAAAGAATGAAATATGGCCTTTTGTAGCAACGTGGATGGAACTGGAGAGTGTGATGCTAAGTGAAATAAGCCATACAGAGAAAGACAGATACCATATGGTTTCACTCTTATGTGGATCCTGAGAAACTTAACAGAAATCCATGGGGGAGGGGAAGAAAAAAAAAAAAAAAAAAGAGGTTAGAGTGGGAGAGAGCCAAAGCATAAGAGACTGTTAAAAACTGAGAACAAACTGAGGGTTGATGGGGGGTGGAAGGGAGTGAAGGGTGGGTGATGGATATTGAGGAGGGCACCTTTTGGGATGAGCACTGGGTGTTGTATGGAAACCAATTTGACAATAAATTTCGTATATTAAAAAAAAAATAAAAAATAAATAAAAAAAATAAATTTCTCTTGGACATACAGGTCAAAAAATTTTTTTTTTTTTTACCTTTCTCCAGATTACGATCTGCTATGCTAGGCTTTCTTTTTCATTAGCTTTTCATTTACTTGTGAATGAGTACATTCACAAGTATCACCTGATTCATAAAAATTTGGTATTTTGGGGTATTTGGTGGCTAAATCCCTCTAAGCCGTGTCTACCACCAGACTAAGAAAGATCATTTTTCTTAAAAAATTAAAATTGTAAAAAAATATATTTATTTAACTGTATCCAATTCACCTTTCACCCCTTCTAAGTCATATGGCATCATAACAGTATATCATTCATTTACACACATTATTTTTTTTTGTAAATCTGGTAATGGGTGAATCTACTTTTATTTTTAGCGTTAATAACAATTATTAATATTAAATTATTATATCTTTATTGCTTTGCCATAGATTGTCAACGAAGAAAAACTCAATATATGCCCACTATATTTATTCAGGAATAAATTAATGCTTTAGCCCTCACACACTGGAACAAATTTTTCCATTATTGAATTCATCCAGAAAACTTCAAGGACACACATAGACTTTGGACAATCCTGTTCATTCATAAAAGAACAGAGACGTCTACTTAAGACCCACTTCTGATATTTTTTTGTATTGTTGCAGTAAAGTTACAAGCTGATTATAGCCATTTTCTTTTATCCTGTATAATCTTAACTATTCAGTTGTGGAGGGCATAAAGTATATTCTAAATTGTATGCTGCAGGAAGTATTGCCATTCAAAGAGAAAGAGTGAGCATAATTACTTATTTAGATTAAGCAAGCCTTCCCAATGCTGGCATTTATTATACACATTTACATATTGTAAAAAGCTTTAAAAATACATGTTACTAAAAAAAGAAGAAGAATGTTCTCAAAATCACTGGTGACTAAAGTACATTGTTTTTATAATTATATATTTGTGTGTCTTTTTCTTATATTTTAAACTCAACCTACATTAGAGTTTATATTAATAATTAATCTTACTAATCTAGATGGGTTTAAAAGTCCATGTTGGGTTCTGAAAGCATATGCCTACTTATTTTGATTTGCTCTTAAAGCCCTAATTTTTTAAATAATCAACACTAATTAATATGGAGAAACCTAATAAATAATTTACGAAGCAAATGAGGAAACCAACTTATATTTTTGGATAATAAACAATACAATGACAAAATTTTGTATTTTCTCATCATACTGCATGGGAAGTTGGTCCTATAAATCTCCATGCATCTCAGTGCCTGTTAAACAGCACAGAATAAAATCAATGGTCAATGAAATTGTATTTTCAAGCTTCAAAGTGCTATAAACAATAGCATACCACAAAATAGAAAACCATAAAAAAGCAAACTCTTTTGTAAGGAATATAATTGATTGTTTCTTTTCTGGTGATGATACTGACGGTAGTGATTTGAATATCAATAATGATACCATTATAATAATAGTTAAAATATGTTACTTCAGATTCTGAAAATGACTGTGACTCATATATAGCCTATGTTCTGCCAGTTATCTAGGCAGGGTCCCTGGCTTCCATCAGATCCCTGTCTTCAGCCTATCTGTGGCCCAGCTCTGGTCCTGCCAGGCTGCACAGTGTTTCTGTGTTTTATCTAAGGCGTGTGACTGTTTCAGAACTCTGTCTCACAGTTTTAGGTACCCATCACCAGCAGACCAGCACTGATCCTCTGGGGGATGGTCTTGCCACGTTGTACAGGTAAAAGTTAGCAGGACCACACAGCAGCTGGAGTTTACAATAAAGTGCATTAAAAAGCTGGCACCAAGATTGGCTGCCTTCAGCAGGTGTATTCCTATGCTAATAAAAGGGGTAGCATGTTGGCATCTGCCAGCTCTTCTGTCCTTGGAGAGGCCATGCCACCTCTCTCAAATGCCCTCCCAGAAGGGGAACTGTTTTTCCCCATGTGACCCCAGGGGATCTTCAAACCATACTGCCTACTACTGGGCCTCTTCCCTCCTTCCCCACAGGAGCAATGCTATGCCTACCCGGCTCCAACCAGCAGTGGTGAGGACTTCTAAAACTTCAGGCTTTGGGCTCCAATGCTTGGAAAATATTGCCATAATCAGCCACCCAAGTTTTACCAGTCAATGGTTTTGGGTAAATGTTTCTCTGGTTCAATTCCCTGTGTGCTGCCTTCTCCCCATTTTTCTCTCTCTTTCTCCTCTCTCCAAGATCAAGGCTCCTTCACCTCCACAGTACCCAATTTCTTTTCTCCCTTGAATCACTGAATCATGTCTCTGCACCTCCTACCTTCCACGATATGGCTTCTTTTCTCCCTCTAGTTCTACAGTTTATTTTCTCCCCATTGAGATTTGTCTCTTGGGTGTTCAGAATGTTTTGATATTTTATCAAGCTGTGCTTTAAGGAAAAGGCAGGCCTAGGGTCATGCTGCTATGGTCAGGAACAAGACAGGAATATCCAATGTCACCATTACTATTTAACATAGTACTGGAGGTCTTAGCCTTAGCAATCAGACAACAAAAAGAAATAAAAGGCATCCAAATTGACAAAGAATAAGTCAAACTTTCACTATTTGCAGACCACATGATGCTCTATGTAGGAAACCTGAAAGACTCCACCAAAAAATTACAAGAACTAATACATGAATTCAGCAAAGTCAAAGGATATAAAATCAATGTACAGAACTCTGTTGCATTTCTATACACCATTAACAAAGCAGCAGTAAAATAAATAAAGGAATCTATCTCATTTACAATTGCACCAAAAACAGTAAGATACCTAGGAATAAATCAAATCCAAGAGGTAAAAGATTTGTTCTCTGAAAACTATAGAACACTTATGAAAGAAAATGAAGAGGACCCAAAGAAATAGGAAAACATCCCATGTTCATGAATTAAAAGAACAAATATTTTTAAAATGTCCATATTACCCAAAACAATCTATACATTTAATTCAATCCCTATCAAACTATCACCAGCATTTTACACAGAACTCGAGTAAACAATCTTAAAATCTGTATGAAACCACAAAAGACCCCAAATAACCAAAGCAATCCTGAAAGAGAAAAGTGAAGATGGAGGTATCACAATTCTGGACTTCAAGCTACATTAAAATGCTGCAGTCAAGAAGACAGTACGGTACAAAAATAGACACATAGATCAACAGAATAGAAAATGCGGAAATGGACCTACAACTATATGGTCAACTAATCTTTCACAAAGCAGGAAAGAATATCCAATAGGAAAGACAGTCTCTTCAACAAATGGTATTGGGAAAACAGTACAGCAACATGCAGAAGAAAGAAACTGGGCCACCTTCGTACACCATACATAAAAATAAATTCAAAAAGTATGAAAGACTTTAATGTGAGACAGGAAACCAACCATCAAAATCCTAGAAGAGAATTCAGGCAGTAACCTCTTTGACATAAGCCATAGCAACTTCTTACTAGAAACGTCTCCTGAGGCAAAGGGAACAAAAGCAAAAGTGATCTATTGGGACTTCATTAAAAGAAAACACTTCTGCACTGCAAAGAAACAATCAAAAACCTAAAGGCAACCTACAAAATAGGAGAAGATATTCACAAGTGACATATATGATAAAGAGTTAATATCCAAAATCTATAAAGAACTTACAAACTCCACAGCTAAAAACAAATAATCAAATTAAGAAATGGGGAGAAGGTATGAATAGACATTTTTCCAAAGAAGACATACAGATGGGTAACAGGCATGTGAGAAGATGCTCAACATCACCCATCATCAGGGAAATACACATAAAAGCCACAATGAGATATTACCTCACACCTATCAGAATGGCTAAAATTAACACACAAGAAATAGACGTTGGCGAGGATGCCGATGAGGAAACCCTCTGACATTGTTGGTGTTAATGCAAACAGGTGCAGTCGCTCTGGAAAACAGTATGGATACTCATCTAAATGTAAAAAAATAGAACTACCCTACGACCCAGCAATTGTACTACTAGGTATTTATCCAAAGGATTCAAAAACAATGATTTGAAGAGGTATATTCACCCCCATTGTTTTTGTGGAATTATCAACAACAGCCAAACTATAGAAAGAGCCCGAATTTCCATTGACTGATGAATGGATAAAGAAGAGGTGGCATGTTTGTGTGTGTGTGTGTGTGTGTGTGTGTGTATGTGAATATGTATGTACCGTATGTATGTATGTGTGTGTGTGTGTGTGTGTGTGTGTGTGTAATGGATAATGGAATATTATTCAGCCATAAAACGAATGAAATCTTGCCATTTGCAATGATGTAAATGGAGCTACAGTGTATTATGCTAAGTGAAATAAGTCAGTTAGAGTCTTGGGGTTATCAGAGCCCCAAGTTGGGTGTAGAGATTACTTAAAAATAAGAAAAAAGAATGTTAAAAAATAAAACAGATACACATATGGGAAGAGGAAAAAAGTAGAGAGGAGAACAAACCATCAGAGTCTTTCAATGATAGAGAGCAAACTGAGGATTGATGGAGGGAGGTGGGTAAGGGATGCTGTAAATGGGTGATGGGTATTAAGGACACCACTTGTTATGATATGCAGTGGGTGTTGTATTTAAGTGATGAATCATTACATTCTTCTACTGAAACCAGTATCACACTATATGTTAACTAATTAGAATTTAAATAAAAATTTGATAAAAAAAAAAAGAATGGCTAAAAACTCCTGAATTTAGGGAAAGAAATCAATCATTTTTATGAAGTTTAAGAGTTTCTGAACAGTATCTACCCAAATAAGACTACATGGAGACACACTCTAATCAATTTGTTAAAAGACATCAACAAAGGGAATTTTGGAAGCAACAAGAGAAAAGTGAGTCATGACATTTAAGGGAAGCCCCATAAGATTTTAGAGTAGAAACTTCACAGAACAGGAGAAAGTTGGATGATATATTCAAAGTTCTGGAAGAAAAATTCCACCAAACAAAAATTCTATATCTGGCAAAGTTACCTTCTAAAAATTAAGAGGGGATAGTCCTTCCCAGAAAAACAAAACCTGAGAATCTGTTACCAATTGAGCTGCCTTGTAAAAACTGTTTAGGAGAGTTATTCAAAATAATTTGTTTTACCCTGATGATGAGTGATGTTGAACATCTTTTCATGTGTCTCTTGGCCATCTGTATATCTTCTTTGGAAAAATGTCTATTCACGTCTTCTATCCATTTTTTATTAGATTATTCATTTTGGGGGTGTTGAATTTTATAAGTTCTTTATAGATTTCTAATACACTTTAACAGATATGTCATTTGCAAATACCTTCTCTTATTTTCCATTCTTCTTTTTTGTTGATTGTTTCCTTCTCTATGCATAAACTTCTTATTTTGAACTAGCAAGAGTTTATTTTTGCTTTTGTTTCCCATGCCTTAGGAGATGTATCTAGTAAGAAGTTGCTACAGCTGATGTCAAAGAGGTTACTGTCTGTGTTCTCCTCTAGATTTTGGTGTTTTCCTGTCTCACATTTAGGCATTTTATCCATTTTGAATTTATTCTTGTGTAGTATAACAAAGTGGTCTAGTGTCATTCTCCTGCATGTTACTGTCCAATTTTCCCTACACTATTTGTTGAAGAGACTATCTTTTTCCCATTGGATATTAATCCTGCTTTGTTGAAGATTAGTTGACCATATAGTTGTAGATCCATTTCCGGGTTTTTTATTCTATTACATTGATCTGTGTATTTTTTTGTGTGACATTACAATATTGTTTTGATTGCTACAGCTTTGTAATATAACTTGAAGTCTGGGTTTGTGAAACAAGTTAAACAGCAACATGAAAGCATGGGACAATATAAATCTGAAGGGAAAAGTAAATACATAGTCAACACAGAACAATATAATTCTGTAGTAGTGCATGAAATATGTTTAATCTTGATATAAAAATTTAAAGAAATATTAAGAATAACTATAATCACAAAAGTTTGTTATAGATACAATATTAAAACAAGTAAATTCTTACTACAAGTAAACAAAGTGTGTGTGTGTGTGTGTGTGTGTGTGCGCGTGTGTAGGCAGTAAAAGTGTAAAGGCTTTTATGCAATGGAAGTGAATTTGTTACCAATTTAAAATAGGCTATTTTAACTACAATACATGTTATGCAAGCCTCATGGTAGCTAAAAGAAAAAAAAACATAATATATATTTATAAATGAAAATAAACTAAAGGAAATAATTACAAGAAATTACCAAATAATAAAGGAAGACAGTAAGAGAGGCTGACAGAGACAATAGCAAAACAGACAGAAAATTATTAACAAAATGGCAGTACTGTCCATACATATCACTAATTACTTTAAATATAGATAAACTAAACTCTTTAATTAAAAGACAAAAGGTGACTGAGTGCATTAAATAAGCAAACAAAAAAACAAAATCCAGTGATTTATTGTCTAAAAGAAACTCACTTTAAATTTTAAGAACACATATAAACTAAAAGCAAAAGAGAGAAAAAATACATTCCATGCAAATAGTAACCAAAAGAAATAGGGATATCTATAATTATATCAGACAAGGTAGATTGTAAATGTATATACACCCAGTGTCAGAGCACCTATAAATTAATAAAATATTGACAGATCTGAAGAGAGCAATTAACAGCAAAACAATAAGAGAAGGAGACTTTAATACCCCATTTGCAATAATAGATAGACCACCAAGACAGAAAATCTATAAAGAAACCATGGTCTTAAACAACACTGTAGACCAAATTGACTTAACAGGCACATTTAGAACTTTCCATATAATGGGAGAATACATATTCTTCTCAAGAGTGCATGAAATACATTCTCAAACAGATCATATATTAGGTTGCAAAACAAGTGTCAATAAATTTAAAAGGTTGAAATCATTCGATGTATTTTTTCAGATCACAAAGTAATGAATCTTAATAAGAAAATGGGAAAATTAAAAATATAGGGAAATAACGCCCACATTTTTGAATAATCATTGTGTCAAAGAGGAAATCAAAAGGAAATTTTAAAATATTCTAAAACAAATAAAAACAAAAATATAATATACCAAGATGGTACCCACAGTTATCATGATGAGCATGGCATAATGTAGAGAATTGTTGAATCACTATATTGTACACCTGAAGCTAACATATATTGTTAAAATTTCCTACTAGCCAAAGCCATATATAGATTCAATGCAATTCCTATCAAAATTTCATGGTATTTTTCACAGAAATAAAAAAATTCCTAAATTTTGTGTAGAACCCCAAAACACCCTGAAAGCAATTTTTCATGTTATCTATGAAATACATATGTTATCTAGATAATACATTTATCTAGACAGATATAGATACACAAACACATACACATACACACAAAATTTTGTTCTTCAAAAAGGAGATCTGCCATTTTTAACTAATGGGTGAACCTGGAAGCCATTATGTTAAATGAAATAAACCAGAGAGAGAAAGAAAAATACTCCATGATCTCACTTATTTGTGGAATCTAAAAAATCCATATATTCTATTAAATTCACACAAGCAAATATTAGAAAGGTGGTTACCAGGGATAGAGAGTGGAGTAAATACTAATAGAAATGTTAGTCAAATAGTACAAAGTTTCAATTATGTAGGATAAATAAAATCCTAGCTCTGATGTACAACATGGTGATTAAAGTTAATAGCATTGTATTGTATACTTGAAATGTGCTGAGAATTGATTTTAAGCACACCAAAAGGTAAGTATATGAGACATCTCACATGTTAATTAACTTGACTATAATAATCACTTCACAGTGAATATCAGAACATCATATTGTACACCTTCAGTATATTCAATTTTTAAATCAAAAAAGATTGAAGCAAGACCAATAATCTTCAGAATGAAAGAAAAATAACTTCTGTTGCTACTTTTTCTCTGTCCTTAATACTGTCAGTTGATATATTTCTGAACTGACAGAGTATTGTTGTTAAAAAAAAATCTTACCTTAGATCTTTTTTCTCTTTTCATCTGAACCTAAAATATTTCAAGAAAGACCTCCAAATGTCTCATCCATTTTCCAATAATAGGTACATCATTCTTTAAGGATGGACAATTACTGAAAAGTGAAAGAAAAAACATATTAAGTAAAAATATACTCTAGGTGAATTAAAAAGAAAAAGGAAACATACCAAACAAAAATGTGTAAAGAAATTAAGTAAAACTATTTTCAAGTATTGTTGTAAGCCTCTGAGATTTTTGTGATTATTTGTTAGGCAGAATTATTGAAATACAGTGGGTAACACAATGCTAAATTCCCAGTTAGTTGGTGGGTTTAATTCAATCACAATTATATTACTGGGATAAGTTTTAAAATATCTAAATACATAAATGTCTAAATATCTAAACAAAATATGTAAATTATAATTATACTAGTACAGACAATATTTTTTAAGGACTACATTAAGTCTAGTACTTGATTAAGTGCTATTTATTTCAATAAAAATAAGCTAAAACTAAAAAGAGTGTGTAGTACTAGAAATACAGATTAATCAAAGTACAGTTTGCAAAGACCTAAGTTTCAAATCTGTGTCAAAATTTCATTTGTTGGTAAAAGTTGAATTTCAAAATAGTAAAGAAATATTGATAATAAATTATTTACTCGAGGATAATTTCTTCCTTCATGAAAATATTATATAGCAAGTTGAGATTATTTAACTTATAACATAGAATGCATCATCAGATAAATACAGTAAAAAGAAAAATAATACACTTTGAACTGAATTTCATAGTTTAAAATATTTGAAACAATATGTAATACCAAAATGTATTAATTTCCTCGAGTTTCTTAAAATGTTCAAGTTCTAAGAGCAGGAGTAAGAAAATAGAAATGTGCAAGACGTCTGTATTAATATATTATTTTGGCCTTTGTCCATTTATAGGTAAATTAAAAATAAATTAAATACCAGTTAATAAATAATAATAATAATAATTTAATAATGAAATGATGTATAAATAACTTGAAAATATTGGAGAGTGTATACTTAATATGGAACGGCTAGAATCATGGTTTTAGTAAATATAATTGTCACAATATGATAAATTTAAAATGGGACATGTATGTACAATAATATTCCAATTTCATATATCAGAATTTTAAGAGGAATTTTTATGGTAGAAGAGCTATTAGTAAATTTTAACTTATTTTATGGCTATATGTATTGTATAAATAATCTATAAAATATATATTTCATGATCAATGAAAATATATTAATAAAATATTTTATTTAGTCTTTTTTATAAATGTCTATTTACTTATTTTGAGGAAAAGAGAGCATGGGTAGGGGAGAGGCAGAGAGAGAGAGAAAGAGCGAACCCCAAGTCGGCTCTGTGTCATGAATGCAGAGCCAGATGTGGGGCTCAATGTCACGAACTGTGAGATCATGACCCAAATCAAAACCAAGAGTCAGTCATTTAACCAACTGAGCTACCCAGGCGTCCCTGTTTAATTTACTCTTGATTGGATTGTTTCTGAAACTAAAATGTAACATGGCACAATTTTCTTTTAAAATTTTTGTAAAATAAGGGCACCTAGGTGGCTCCATCAGTAAACGTCCAACTCTTGCTTACAGCTCAGATCATGATCTCACAGTATGTGAGACTGAGCCCTGAGCAAGGTTCTGCTATGACAGCATGGAGCTTGCCTGGGATTAACAATCTCCCTCTCTTTCTGCCCCTCCCCTGCTCACACACTTGCTCCGTCTCTCTCTTTTGCTTTCTATCAAAATAAATAAAAAATAAATAAAAATAAAATGTTCATAAAATAAACTGGGGTGCCTTGGTGGCTCAGTCAGTTGAGCGTTGGACTTTTTATTTTGATTTGACTCACCACCCTAGGGTCACAGGATCAAGCCCTACATTGGGCTCCGTTGGGTGTGGAGCCTGCTTGAGATTCTGTATCTCCTTCCCTCTGCCCCTGCCCTACTCGCTCTCTCTCTACCTCTCTCTGTATGTATAAAATTTGTTTTCATAAAATAATATATTGCTCTAAATTTTTTCAATTTCTATAATCTATAATTTAATACTGTTCATAAATAATCTTTTTGCCTGGATTTCAGCTATTATTGAATGACTATTACCAATACACTTAGTGACTTTCAGAGGCCAGTGAAGACATTATGCTATCATGATTATTCCATGTCTACAGTCAAGCAACCATAATTAGAGAATTTAGGTTTTCAGCATATAAAAATGAGAGAATTAGAGACTATGGATACAGATTTAAAATAACATTCAATTTCAAGATACTGTAAAAACCAAGAAAACCCAGGCAGTGAATTTCCAGTTTTAAGAGATAAAGTCTTTTCTAGAATTGTCATTTTCCTTTTACTTCATTGGATCAGGAAGAAAGGTAACATGAAATGGTTAACTTTTTTTTTTTTTTTTTTTTTTTTTTTTTTTTTTATTTTTTTTTTATTTTTTAATATATGAAATTTACTGTCAAATTGGTTTCCATACAACACCCAGTGCTCATCCCAAAAGGTGCCCTCCTCAATACCCATCACCCACCCTGCCCTCCCTCCCACCCCCCATCAACCCTCAGTTTGTTCTCAGTTTTTAACAGTCTCTAATGCTTTGGCTCTCTCCCACTCTAACCTCTTTTTTTTTTTCCTTCCCCTCCCCCATGGGTTTCTGTTATGTTTCTCAGGATCCACATAAGAGTGAAACCATATGGTATCTGTCTTTCTCTGTATGGCTTATTTCACTTAGCATCACACTCTCCAGTTCCATCCATGTTGCTACAAAAGGCCATATTTCATTTTTTCTCATTGCCACGTAGTATTCCATTGTGTATATAAACCACAATTTCTTTATCCATTCATCAGTTGATGGACATTTAGGCTCTTTCCATAATTTGGCTATTGTTGAGAGTGCCGCTATAAACATTGGGGTACAGGTGCCCCTATACATCAGTACTCCTGTATCCCTTGGATAAATTCCTAGCAGTGCTATTGCTGGGTCATAGGGTAGGTCTATTTTTAATTTTCTGAGGAACCTCCACACTGCTTTCCAGAGCGGCTGCACCAATTTGCATTCCCACCAACAGTGCAAGAGGGTTCCCGTTTCTCCACATCCTCTCCAGCATCTATAGTCTCCTGATTTCTTCATTTTGGCCACTCTGACTGGCGTGAGGTGGTATCTGAGTGTGGTTTTGATTTGTATTTCCCTGATAAGGAGCGACGTTGAACATCTTTTCATGTGCCTGTTGGCCATCCGGATGTCTTCTTTAGAGAAGTGTCTATTCATGTTTTCTGCCCATTTCTTCACCGGGTTATTTGTTTTTCGGGTGTGGAGTTTGATGAGCTCTTTATAGATTTTGGATACTAGCCCTTTGTCCGATGTGTCATTTGCAAATATCTTTTCCCATTCCGTTGGTTGCCTTTTAGTTTTGTTGGTTGTTTCCTTTGCTGTGCAGAAGCTTTTTATCTTCATAAGGTCCCAGTAATTCACTTTTGCTTTTAATTCCCTTGCCTTTGGGGATGTGCCGAGTAAGAGATTGCTACGGCTGAGGTCAGAGAGGTCTTTTCCTGCTTTCTCCTCTAAGGTTTTGATGGTTTCCTGTCTCACATTCAGGTCCTTTATCCATTTTGAGTTTATTTTTGTGAATGGTGTGAGAAAGTAGTCTAGTTTCAACCTTCTGCATGTTGCTGTCCAGTTCTCCCAGCACCATTTGTTAAAGAGACTGTCTTTTTTCCATTGGATGTTCTTTCCTGCTTTGTCAAAGATGAGTTGGCCATACGTTTGTGGGTCTAGTTCTGGGGTTTCTATTCTATTCCATTGGTCTATGTGTCTGTTTTTATGCCAATACCATGCTGTCTTGATGATGACAGCTTTGTAGTAGAGGCTAAAGTCTGGGATTGTGATGCCTCCTGCTTTGGTCTTCTTCTTCAAAATTACTTTGGCTATTCGGGGCCTTTTGTGGTTCCATATGAATTTTAGGATTGCTTGTTCTAGTTTCGAGAAGAATGCTGGTGCAATTTTGATTGGGATTGCATTGAATGTGTAGATAGCTTTGGGTAGTATTGACATTTTGACAATATTTATTCTTCCAATCCATGAGCAGGGAATGTCTTTCCATTTCTTTATATCTTCTTCAATTACCTGCATAAGCGTTCTATAGTTTTCAGCATACAGATCTTTTACATCTTTGGTTAGATTTATTCCTAGGTATTTTATGCTTCTTGGTGCAATTGTGAATGGGATCAGTTTCTTCATTTGTCTTTCTGTTGCTTCATTGTTAGTGTATAAGAATGCAACTGATTTCTGCACATTGATTTTGTATCCTGCAACTTTGCTGAATTCATGTATCAGTTCTAGCAGACTTTTGGTGGAGTCTATCGGATTTTCCATGTATAATATCATGTCATCTGCAAAAAGCGAAAGCTTGACTTCATCTTTGCCAATTTTGATGCCTTTGATTTCCTTTTGTTGTCTGATTGCTGATGCTAGAACTTCCAGCACTATATTAAACAACAGCGGTGACAGTGGGCATCCCTGTCGTGTTCCTGATCTCAGGGAAAAAGCTCTCAGTTTTTCCCCATTGAGGATGATGTTAGCTGTGGGCTTTTCATAAATGGCCTTTATGATCTTTAAGTATGTTCCTTCTATCCCGACTTTCTCAAGGGTTTTTATTAAGAAAGGGTGCTGGATTTTGTCAAAGGCCTTTTCTGCATCGATTGACAGGATCATATGGTTCTTCTCTTTTTTTTTGTTAATGTGATGTATCACGTTGATCGATTTGCGAATGTTGAACCAGCCCTGCATCCCAGGAATGAATCCCACTTGATCATGGTGAATAATTCTTTTTATATGCTGTTGAATTCGATTTGCTAGTATCTTATTAAGAATTTTTGCATCCATATTCATCAGGGATATTGGCCTGTAGTTCTCTTTTTTTACTGGGTCTCTGTCTGGTTTAGGAATCAAAGTAATACTGGCTTCATAGAATGAGTCTGGAAGTTTTCCTTCCCTTTCTATTTCTTGGAATAGCTTGAGAAGGATAGGTATTATCTCTGCTTTAAATGTCTGGTAGAACTCCCCTGGGAAGCCATCTGGTCCTGGACTCTTATTTGTTGGGAGATTTTTGATAACCGATTCAATTTCTTCGCTGGTTATGGGTCTGTTCAAGCTTTCTATTTCCTCCTGATTGAGTTTTGGAAGAGTGTGGGTGTTTAGAAATTTGTCCATTTCTTCCAGGTTGTCCAATTTGCTGGCATATAATTTTTCATAGTATTCCCTGATAATTGTTTGTATCTCTGAGGGATTGGTTGTAATCATTCCATTTTCATTCATGATTTTATCTATTTCGGTCATCTCCCTTTTCTTTTTGAGAAGCCTGGCTAGAGGTTTGTCAATTTTGTTTATTTTTTCAAAAAACCAACTCTTGGTTTTGTTGATCTGCTCTACAGTTTTTTTAGATTCTATATTGTTTATTTCTGCTCTGATCTTTATTATTTCTCTTCTTCTGCTGGGTTTAGGCTGCCTTTGCTGTTCTGCTTCTATTTCCTTTAGGTGTGCTGTTAGATTTTGTATTTGGGATTTTTCTTGTTTCTTGAGATAGGCCTGGATTGCAATGTATTTTCCTCTCAGGACTGCCTTCGCTGCATCCCAAAGCGTTTGGATTGTTGTATTTTCATTTTCGTTTGTTTCCATATATGTTTTAATTTCTTCTCTAATTGCCTGGTTGACCCACTCATTCGTTAGTAGGGTGTTCTTTAACCTCCATGCTTTTGGAGGTTTTCCAGACTTTTTCCTGTGGTTGATTTCAAGCTTCATAGCATTGTGGTCTGAAAGTATGCATGGTATAATTTCAATTCTTGTAAACTTATGAAGGGCTGTTTTGTGACCCAATATATGATCTATCTTGGAGAATGTTCCATGTGCACTCGAGAAGAAAGTATATTCTGTTGCTTTGGGATGCAGAGTTCTAAATATATCTGTCAAGTCCATCTGATCCAATGTATCATTCAGGGCCCTTGTTTCTTTATTGACTGTGTGTCTAGATGATCTATCCATTTCTGTAAGTGGGGTGTTAAAGTCCCCTGCAATGACCACATTCTTATCAATAAGGTTGCTTATGTTTATGAGTAATTGTTTTATATATGTGGGGGCTCGGGTATTTGGCGCATAGACATTTATAATAGTTAGCTCTTCCTGGTGGATAGACCCTGTGATTATTATATAATGCCCTTCTTCATCTCTTGTTACAGCCTTTAATTTAAAGTCTAGTTTGTCTGATATAAGTATGGCTACTCCAGCTTTCTTTTGGCTTCCAGGAGCATGATAAATAGTTCTCCATCCCCTCACTCTCAATCTAAAGGTGTCCTCAGATCTAAAATGAGTCTCTTGTAGACAGCAAATAGATGGGTCTTGTTTTTTTATCCATTCTGATACCCTATGTCTTTTAGTTGGCGCATTTAATCCATTTACATTCAGTGTTATTATAGAAAGATATGGGTTTAGAGTCATTGTGATGTCTGTATGTTTTATGCTTGTAGTGATGTCTCTGGTACTTTGTCTCACAGGATCCCCCTTAGGATCTCTTGTAGGGCTGGTTTCGTGGTGACAAATTCCTTCAGTTTTTGTTTGTTTGGGAAGACCTTTATCTCTCCTTCTATTCTAAATGACAGACTTGCTGGATAAAGGATTCTCGGCTGCATATTTTTTCTGTTTAGCACACTGTAGATATCGTGCCAAGCCTTTCTGGCCTGCCAAGTTTCAAAGGAGAGATCAGTCACGAGTCTTATAGGTCTCCCTTTATATGTGAGGGCACGTTTATCCCTTGCTGCTTTCAGAATTTTCTCTTTATCCTTGTATTTTGCCAGTTTCACTATGATATGTCGTGCAGAAGATCGATTCAAGTTACGTCTGAAGGGAGTTCTCTGTGCCTCTTGGATTTCAATGCCTTTTTCCTTCCCCAGTTCAGGGAAGTTCTCAGCTATAATTTGTTCAAGTACCCCTTCAGCACCCTTCCCTCTCTCTTCCTCCTCTGGGATACCAATTATGCGTATATTATTTTTTTTTAGTGTATCACTTCGTTCTCTAATTTTCCCCTCATACTCCTGGATTTTTTTATCTCTCTTTCTTTCAGCTTCCTCTTTCTCCATAACTTTATCTTCTAGTTCACCTATTCTCTCCTCTGCCTCTTCAAGCCGAGCCATCGTGGATTCCATTTTGTTTTGCAATTCGTTTAAAGCATTTTTCAACTCCTCGTGACTGTTCCTTAGTCCCTCGATCTTTGTGGCAAGAGATTCTCTGCTGTCCTGTATACTGTTTTCAAGCCCAGCGATTAATTTTATGACTATTATTCTAAATTCACTTTCTGTTATATTATTTAAATCCTTTTTGATCAGTTCATTAGCTGTTGTTATTTCCTGGAGATTCTTCTGAGGGGAATTCTTCCGTTTGGTCATTTTGGAGAGTCCCTGGCGTGGTGAGGACCTGCAGTGCACTTCCCCTGTGCCTCTTCCGTGGGCCTCTGGTCTGCGCTTGACTCCGGAGACTCCCTTCTGCTAATCCTCTGGCGGTTTTCTGGGTTCTTTAGGCAGGTGTAGGTGGAATCTAAGTGATCGGCAGGACGCGCTGTGAGCCCCGCGTCCTCCTACGCCGCCATCTTCCGGAACCTCTTAACAGTTGGCAATAGAGGGCCTGTAAACTTCTCTTCATGGTATCATCTGGTCCTGCTTGTCCTCCAGTTTATTCATGATTCCTGGAGTAGAGGGTGAGAGAGCCTTCAAACACACTTACATCCTCATAACCCATCAGCTCTGCTGCTTTTCATCACTCACTCACTTCTGCATATTGGACCACCACTGATCGATCACCAACTCAGGAGAAGCGCTCCGGCTCCCTCCGACGGCTCCGGAGAAAGCCCCGCCGCCTGAAATGGTTAACTTTTGAGGAAAAAAAATAATGGAAAACTTACAGACAACACCAAGTCACTGGAATAATGATAATCACCTTTCCATTACATTGGGACTTCCACAAGTAATATGCTTCTTTAAATATTCTTTTCTTGGTGAGTTATTTTCTTTTGGTTTGTTTTTTAAATAGGAACTTACACACTACAACTTGAATCGATAGTAACAATATCATACATACACATTTCTTTAATCATGTGACATAACTTAGAAGTACTAATTAAGAAAATTTAAACATATTGCCTAATCCTTATTCTAAAGCCTAACTGGTAGCAGGCAAAGAAACAACCATCATCAAAAATAATACAGAATATTAAAATAACGGGATGTTTTCAACCTAAATTTTTATTTCAACTCTCATGGAAAAGAGATAAATACCACAGAGCAATAGGGAAGAGCTCATCAGAAACAGTATAGAAGAAGCTAGGAGTTACTCCACCTTCTTTTAATGAAACATTTCCCCCAGAATGTGGTAGGTACCTAATAAATGTTTTTAGAAATCAGTTGAATTATGAACACTTCTATAAAGACAAAAAAATAAAGTTAGGTTGCAAAATGTTTGCCTGTTTTGAGGGAAATGGAAGAAATATGCCTCCATGCTACTTTATTCTGATAAACAAGATACCCCTCTAGTCTCTAGTGGTGAATATTATTTGTCACATTATCTGAAAAATTTGTTTTATAGTACTCTAAAGTGAAAAATATTGTTCTTTAAATATGTGACACTATAGAAAAGCAAAAAGTAACTGAAATTTTAAGACAAAAAATCACATACTTGCCATTCTTAAAGACATGCATATCTGAAACTTCAAATAAAAAAAGGTATATATTGTGTTCCTAGTTGGGTGCCTCTTCAAATAAAATAGTTCATGACACTGCTTTAAAAAAAAATATTTCTTTTGTTTTTGGCTTATTTTTGCTTTCTTAGGTAAAAATTTGCTTGAGTGCAGAAAAAAATTATTTTTTCCCAGATAAAAAACAAAGGAAGTTATAGGAAGTTATCCAGTGATATGAATCACATGAACTTTCAATTTATATAATTACATAATAAAACTAAATTACTGTGTAATAAGGTTAACTTTTTCTTAAGTCTTGGAAAATTTGCCTATATCCTTTATATATATATATTTATATATTAATTTCTAAGTCTTAATAAGTATAAAAATAATTATGTTCAGTTGAGAATAAGCTAACATAGAGATTTTTTAAAATTAAAACATACATAGCAGGAAATCATATTTTCAATATTTGCAAACTGAGAACATTTGCACAGTCTTAAATATTTTCACCAAGAACATATGTGCATTAAAAACATTTAACTTTATTTTCTTTTCTCTCCATATGCAAAATAACTAGTTTCTTATTCTGGCTTTTATTTTTATTTTTCAAATATTGTCAAAGCAAGTGTTCAAACATTAATAGAATTTATGGTTTGGAAAAAGAATGGAAGAATAATGTACATCTATTCAAATTCTACCCTGAAATCAAAACTGTTAATTAAATTACTTTTATTATTTTTATTTTATTTTATTTTATTTTATTTTATTTTATTTTATTTTAATCCAAGTTAGTTAACATATAGTGTAATAATGGTTTCAGGAGTAAATTTAGTGATTCATCACTTACATATAACACCCAGTGCTCATTCAAACAAGTTCTTTCCTTAATTCCCATCACCCAGTTAGCTCATCCCCCTACCTAACACCCCTCCAGTAACCCTCAGTTTCTCTTCTGTGTTTAAGAATCTCTTATGGTTTGCCTCCCTCTCTGTTTTTACTTATTTTTTCCTTCCCTTCCCCTATGTTCATCTGTTTTGTTTCTTAAATTCCACATGAGTGAAATCACACGATATTTATCTTTCTCTGAGTTATTTCGCTTAGCATAATACTTTCTAGTTCCAACCACATTGTTGAAATGGCAAGATTTAATTCCTTTTGATCACCGAGTAACATTCCATTATATACAGATACCACATCTTCTTTATCCATTCATCAGTCAATGGACATTTGGGCTCTTTACATAATTTGGCTATGGTTGACAGTGCTGTTATCAATATCAATTCACCCCACTTCCTCAACAGAGTACTGCCAGGCACTGAGCTCCAAAACTTCACACTCTGCACTCCAGTGTTTATAGAATCCTCGTGGTATTGAAACCCTCTGCTTTCTCCATGTCAATGGTTTTGGGGAACAGGTTTCTTTTCCAGTCCCCTGTGAGTGTTCTCTCTCTCTCTCTCTCTCTCTCTATCTCTCTCTCTCTCTCTCTCCAGCTACTTTCAGTGGGGAGTGCTTTTCTTGCAGGATCCCAATATGCTGCACTCTCCCCTTTCTCTTTCTCTATCTTCTCTCCTCGAAAACAGATCCCTACTCTCCAAGGCTCCGCAGCTTTTCTCTCCCCCAATTCACCTCTTCTTACCACGTACCTGCCAAGTTCTCTGGCTCTAATTATGCAGATTGTTGCATCAACCCCCAGATCATTTTGCTAGGTGTTCAAAATGGTTTGATGATGATCTAGCCGTGTTTCAGTGACAAGACAAGCTCAGGATCCCCATACTATTCTGTCATCTTAAGTCCTCCCCAATTATTTTTTTTACATTTATTTATTTTTATTTTTTAGAGAGGGAGAAAGAGCGGGGAAGGGCAGAGAGAGAGGGAAAGAAAATCCCAAGTAGGCCCTGTGCTGTCAGGGCAAAGCCCAATGCAAGGCTCTCTCCCATGAACTGTAAGATCATGACCTGGACTAAAATCAAGAGTCAGATGCTTAACTGACTGAGCCATCCAGGTGCCCCTTAAGTTCTTTAAAGAGTTTAGAGAACTTCATCTTTACTGAACAACAGAAATGGCTGCAACCTTAGACCACCTATTGATATGCATTGTAAAGATACACAGAAAATAAATAATAATAGTGGAAGGATACTAATTGTAGAGTTGATACCCCTTTAGATCAAGCACATAATTTTAATCCCTCTATTAAAATTAAAAACACCTTATGAACTCCATCAGTAATCCATTTTGTAAGGTAACTATGTAAACAGACCAAACACAGCAAGAGAAAGAGACTATCTCCATAAAAAATAAATAACTTGGTTAAAGATGGTAACTATGTTTCAAAACAACAGAATTCTCATAATATAATACACATATAGAATATTACTCAGCCATAAAAAATTAGATATTGCCATTTGTGGTAATATGGATGAACTGAGAGAGTACTATGCTAAGTAAAATAAGTTAGACAGAAAATGACGAATGCCATATTATTTTACTTACAAGTGAAGTCTAGAAAACAAACGAAATGAACAAAGAAGAAAAGAAATAAACACAAAACTAGACTTTTAAATATATAGAACTGATGGTTACCAGAGGAGAGGTGGGGGGGTGAGGTAAAGAGGGTCACAAGATAAAAAGTACCGTCATAAATAAATAAGTCACATAGATGAAAAGTACAGCACAGGTAATATTGTCAATATTGTAATAATGTTTTTGGTGACAGATGGTGACTATGTTTACCATGGTGAGCACAGAGTAATGTATAGAAATGTTGAATCAATATGTTGTGCACTTGAAACTAAGATAACATTGTGTGTTAATTATATCTCAATAAAAAATGAATTATAAAATAGTATACAAGCTTAAAGGTGAGAGGCCAGAATGGGTTGACCCAGAGATCTTTGATTCTACCTAAAAATGTCTATAAATATGAAGATTTATGGAATAGAGCATTTCTCATAATTTTAATGATAGAAGAAAACCTTGATGACTAATCAATTATATTGAATGTGAACCAATTTTAAAATGTCAAAATATGAGAATTGAATAAAATAAGATAAATCAATAAATTTTGAAAACCCTATTTAAAGAATAGATTGGTGACTGTGGTATAAAATTAATGCAACTAAAATATACAAAAGTGAATGGGATAAATAGGTATAGAAATGAAAGAATACTTTTTTATTGAGAATCAATGGATACTTCACATAAAGAATAAATAGAATATTAGCCCTTAATTAAAATGATAAAAGTAAATCAGAGAAGTGTTTAAAATATTTATATGTAGAAAACCCAAAACAGCTAGAACTGATACACAAATTCATTCAAGTTGCAGGATGCATAAACAATGTACAGAAATCTGTTGCATTTCTATACACCAATGATGAAACAGCAAAAAGAGAAATTAAGGGATCAATCCCACTTACAATTGCACCCAAAACAGTAAGATACCTAGGAATAAACCTAAACAAAGAGGTAAAAGCCCTGTTCACTGAAAACTCTAAAACACTGATGAAAGAAATTGAAGATGACAAAAAGAAATGGAAAGACATTCCATGCTCATGGAATGGAAGAACAAATATTGTTAAAATATTTATACTACCCAAAGCAATCTACACATTTAATACCTATCAAAATACCATCAACATTTCTTACAGAACTAGAACAAACAATCCTAAAATTTGTATGGAACCTGAATAGCCAAAGCAGTCAAAAGAAAAGAAAAGAAAAGAAAAGAAAAAGAAAGAAAAGAAAAGAGCTAAATGTGACATCTGAAACCATAAAAATGCTAGAGAAGAACATAGGCAATAACCTCTTTGACATTGGTCATAGCAAATTCTTTCTAGTTCTGTCTCCTGAAACAAGGGAAACAAAAGCAAAAATAAACTACTGAGACTTCATCAAAATAAAAATCTGCTGAACAGTGAAGGAAACAACAAAACTAAAAGGCAATGTACAGAATGGAAGAAGGTATTTGCAAATGACATATCTGATAAAGGAGTAGTATCCAAAATCTATAAAGAACTTACACAAGTTAACACCAAAAAATGAATAATCCAATCAAAAATTGGCAGGAGGCATGAATACATTTTACAAAGAAAACACAAGAAAAGATGCTCAACATCACTCATCATCAGGGAAATACAAATCAAAACTACAAGAAGATGTCACCTCACAACTGTCAGAATGGCCAAAATCAACTACACAAGAAATAACAGGTGTTGGTGATGATGCAGAGAAATGAGAACACTCCTTGAGGATTGGTCGAAATGCAAACTGGTACAGCCCCTGTGGAAAACAGTATAGAAGTTCCTCAAAAAGTTAAAGGTAGATCTACCTTATGATTCAGCAATTGTACTACTAGGTATTTACCCAAAAGATACAAAAATACTAATTCAAAGGGATACACACACCCCAATGTCTATGGCAGCATTATCTACAATAGCCCTACTATGGAGATAGCCTAAGTGTCCATCAACTGATGAATGGATATAAAAGAAATGTTGTATATAAACAATGAAATATTACTGAACCATAATAAAGAATGAAAGCTTTCCATTTGGAATGATGTGGGTAGAGTGAGAGAGTATTATGCTAAGTAAAATAAGTATAGAGCTAGAGAGTATTATGCTAAGTAAAAATTTTCCACATGATTCGACTCATATGTGGAATTTAAGGGAAAAATGAGTATAGGGAGAAAAATTATAAAGAAGCATACCAAAAAAACAGACTATTAACTACAGAGAATAAACTGGTGGTTACCAGAAAGGGGGCAGGTGGTGAGATGAGTTAAATGGGTGCTGGGGGTTAAGGGGTGCACTTGTGATGAGTTTCAGGTGTTGTATGGAAGTGTTGAATCACTAAATTTTATACCTGAAACTAATATTCCACTGGATGTTAGTTGGAATTTAAACAAAAACTTAAAATAAAGCACATGGTATTACTTAAAAAAAAACATATTGTGGTGAGGTTATCTTTCATCTTCTTGTGTATGTATCATCATTGCAATTATGGAGAAAAAAAATTAATAGACATAGTATCTTTTAAAGATAAGTTGTATTTTCTTTCTGTATTTTTGTGATGTCTTTTTGTATTTTTTTCATTTGTACTACATGGTTCTCATTCTTTACCAAAATAGTGTCCATAACATTTTAAAGGAATGCTATGACTTGCATTGTACAACAAAGGAAAAAAAGAAAGAGAAGCTAACTAAAATTAGGGCACATTAATATCCTTTCTCCCAAGGAGAAAGAGTTGCACTATTGAATGACATGTGATTAGAGACATAGTAAACCTGTCTTGTTTCTAGAGAAGAGAGTCTGTAGACCGAAGACAGTCGGTCTATAAAAATAAGTAATCAAATTCTTCTGTTACATGCACTACATATTTTCAAACAGGTGCTCAAAGAAACATTCATAGGTGTAATTCTTAACTAATTAAGAAAGAATGAATATACCCTACAAGTATGTGGCTCAAGAAACAAGAAAAACTACCAAAATAAAATCATGGAGATACAGAAGAAAGATTGCATGTGGAAAGTCTATACATTAATAAAACTGAAGTACTTTTAAGTTAGAGTAATTTATTTATGACAAAACATAAAATATAAGTTCTAAGATATTCATATTTAGAAAAGGTAAAGAAAAATAGGTATTAAAGTATGGATGTGAATATTACTGAGTAAGACATCACTTTTCTTACAAACAAAATATACATCTCACAGAATAACTGTTATACAAGTGCAAATCAACCAACATGCTACAACAACAATGAATCAGATCCCCAAGGCATGCTATAAAGTCATTAAGGAAAAGATGATGATGACACTTTTTAGTTTTTAGAGCTTGACAAAAAAATAAAAGTTTAATGTTCTTTCATTTTTTTTAAGTTTATTTTTCTTGACAGAAAGAGAGAAATCAAGGGAGGGGCAGAGAGAGGAAGAGAGAGCAAGAATCCCAAGCAGGCTTCGTGCTGCCAGCACAGAGCCTGATGCAGAGCTCAAACTCATGAATCGTGAGATCATGACCTGAACTGAATTCAAGAGTCAGGTGCTTAACTGACTGGACCACCCAGGTACCCCAAACCTTAATTTTTTATATGGCTGATGAATTGAGCTGTAATAATACCAAGGGCTTCTGTTTTTAGGAAAAAGAAGAGTAAAAATATAACAAACAGAGAAGTTAGCCACACTACATATTTCTGAAGGGAGATGAACAGCATTTTTTCTTAAAAAAAATCCATCAGGATCATGATGTAGGTTACTCCCATCTTCAGTCTCCCTCACAAGACCAACTAACCAACAACCATAGACAAGACATCATTGTAAAAATCCCAGAAAGCAATGGTGGTGTTGAAGCACCCCAATGGGTAAGAGAGACCGAAAAGGAACAAATTAGAAGGGTAAGAAGAGCAGTTATATTCTGACCACATCAGCCATTCCCCAAGCAAGGCCTATCTGGGCCTCTATTTTTACCAGTGGGAAAAAGAGAATCAAAGATGGACATCCAGCTTCCCTAGCACTGCAAGACCTTCCAGAGTCATACTCAGGCCCGTCCTCAGAAGGATCGTTGGGTGAGTCTTTAGGATCTGGCCACTGAAGATCAGATAGAGAAGGCAGGCAGTAATGATTTTATGGGTATGACATCCAAAGCACAAGCAACAAAAGCAAAAAGAAGTAAATTATGCTACATCAAATTGAAAAGTGTCTGCACAGAAAAAGAAGCAATCAACAAAATGAAAAGACAATATATGGAATGGGAGAAAATATTTGCAAACTACCTAACTGATAAGGGATTTACAACCAAAATATATAAGGGACTCATGTAACATAGTAGCAAAAATAATCTGATTAAAATGGGCAAAGGAGCAGAATAGACATTTTTCCAAGGAAAGTATTCATATTGAACATGAAAAGATGTTCAACATCACTAATTATTAGGGAAATGTAAATCAAAACCGCAGTGAGAAATCACCTCCCACTTGTTAGAAAGGTCATCATCAAAAAGAAAAGCTAAGAACTAAGTAAAGATGTGGAGAAAAGGGAACCCTGTACCCTGTTGATGAGATTGTAAATTGATGCAACCACCTTGGAAAATAGTATGATGGATCCTCAAAAAATTAAAACTAGGCTTACTATATGATACAGCAATTCCCCTTCGGGACATATATCTGAAGGGAATGGAATCACAATATGAAAGTTATATCTGCACCCCACCCCATGTTCATTGTAGCATTATTTACAAAAGCCAAGACAATGGAAACAAATGGTGATGAATGGATAACATAAACACACACACAGGGGAGTATTTTTAAGCCAAATAAAGGAAGAAATCTGCCATTTATGACAACGTGGATGTACCTTGGAGGTACTGTGCTAAGTGAAATAAGTCAGAGAAACACAAGTTATAGATCATATTACTTATAAGTGAAATAATTTAAAAAAACTCATAAAAACAGAGAGCAGACTGGTAGTTTCCTGGGACAGGGAAGGGGGCGTTTGTGGGAAATGGGTGAAGGTAGTCAAAGGATATGCACTGCCTATTATAAGATGAATGACTTCTGGGGATGTAATATACAGCATGGTGACTACAGTATACAATATACATTTCATATCTGAAAGTTGCCAAGAGAGTAGGTCTTAAAACTTCTCACCATACACAAAAAAAATTGTTAACTACATGAAGTGACAGATCTGTTAACTATCCTTATTGTGATAATCATTTTATGATATATGCATATATCAAATCATTACAATCTGCATCTTAAACTTAAAAAAATACATGCCAATTGTATCTCAATGTAGCTGGAAGAAAACCAAATTTCAGAAAGAAATGTAGAGCAAACATCTAAGACATTTGAACTGTAATATTAATGACTATCTAAAATAATAAGCAAAATTGTTGATTATTGTATTGACCTAACATTTTTATTTTTTTTAATTTTTTAACGTTTATTTATTTTGGAGAGAGAGAGAGAAAGACAGAGTGAGAGTAGGGGAGGAAGAGAAAGAGAGGGAGACACAGAATCTGAAGCAAGCTCAAGGCTCTGATCTATCAGCACAGAGTCCAATGAAGGGCTCGAACTCACAAAACAGTGAGATCATGACCTGAGCCGAAGTTGGACACCCAATCAACGGAGCCACCCAGGTGCCCCTGAACCTTACACTTTTAAAATATACTAATGCTAAGTTACCAAATTTATTTTACCAACAATAAGCAACTATCTATTTCTTTGATTTATATAACATTTTGTAACAAAGCTTCCTCTAGACCTTTAATATATTTTAGCTTTGAAGACAATATTTAAAAATAATTCATTTTTAGTATATATGGCATACATTTTATGTTGATCTTTGAAAAAAACTTAAAATGATATAAAATAAATTCATAAAAATGTGTAGAGACAGAGGAAGTTATAATACAACACATAAGATATAATATTCTTTCAGGTATCATATTTTATGTCTGAAAAAATAAATCTAATTTTATTTACTCTTTTCAAGATTATTAAATGTTCTATACCATTCAAAAGCATGGAAAAATTAAAGATAAGAACATATACTAAGGTATTTTTCATTAAATATTTCAAGAATATTTTCTGTTTGAATTAGGCAAAATAAATGTAAAACATTGTAACATATTGAATCTATTCTTTTAAACAAAAAATATATAATTAAACACAAATGGTCTCTAACCTGAAGATGAATTGGCAACAGGAAACCTTGGTCTGTCTTCCAAAAGTAAATAATGTGCTAAAATGACTGATTGTTTTCTAATCACAGATGGCAACAATCTCTGGTCAAGGCTCTCTGTTAGTAATCCTTTGAGCCTAGGCAGGAGTTTTCAATTTTTTCTTTATTTGTCATACCTGGGTTATTATGAACAATTTACTAGGCTTGTTTTGCAAACATATTTTTTGCACTTTCCAGCAATAAATGGCCTTATTGCACTGATTGGAAAAGAATTCATATATTATACAAAATATTTTCATGTTTCAATTATTCGGAAGAATTAAATTGGAATATAATAAAATTATTTATTTTATTATTATTAATATAATAATAAAATATTTGACTGTAGAATGATTTGAGTTTTAATAAAACCATAGCAATCTTGGTGGTGCTTATATCTATAGCATATGCTTTGAGAAATTTTTAGAAGAAAATTATTTTAGAGGAATTATAGATTATACAGTAAGTCTTGTATCTGAAAATGAATAAATGCATTAATTTATTAATTATTCTCATTAGTTACTAGCTTGTAGAGTATTTGTACTTGTAGAGTGAATATTTGTAAATATTTGTTTATTTATCCAAGCAAAAATATTTATACTTGTTATACTTAATATTTATATTTATTTAATATTTATACTTGAAATATTTATTTTTGCTACATAATTAACATCAAAGAGAAATATACCATATTCTGTCACATCAAAACTTATATACTTGCCAATATTTCACCATTTTGATCTATGAAAATATCAATTCCATGTTCCATGATTTACAAAACATATAGTTCTATTGAATAATATAGTCTTCAAAAAATTTACGTGAATTTGTAACTGAGTTTGTGTGTAACCATTTCTACTAAATGGAAAAACTTATCAGTCATTTTTTGCTTTGAAAAAATGATATGGAGAGAGGATTAGCAGAACGGAGTCTCCGGAGCCAAGCGCAGACGAGAGGCCCACGGAAGAGGGTAGGAAGGGCGGCGAGGCGGTGCGTGCTCCACGGACTGGTGGGAGGGAGCCGGGGCAGATGGGCAGCTCGCCAGCCAAGCAGAGCCCCCGAGTCTGGCTGGCAAAAGCCGAGGGGCCTGATGGACTGTGTTCCGACAGCAAGCGCGACTTAGCGTCTGGGAGGTTGTAAGTTAACAGCTCTGCTCAGAAAGCGGGAAGGCTGGAGGACAAAGGGAGGGAGAGCTGCTGACCCCCAGACCACAGAGCTCAGTTTGGTGGGGAACAAAGGCGCTCGCCAGCTCCATCTCCCCCGCCCATCCCCCAGCCAAAATCCCAAAGGGAACCAGTTCCTGCCAGGGAACTTGCTCACTCCGTGCAAACACCCAACTCTGTGCTTCTGCAGAGCCAAACCTCCGGCAGCAGATCTGACTCCCTCCCGCTGCCACAGGGCCTCTCCTGAAGTGGATCACCTAAGGAGAAGCGAGCTAAGCCTGCCCCTCCTGCCCCCGTGCACCTTGCCTACTCACCCCAGCTAATACACCAGATCCCCAGCACCACAAGCCTGGCAGTGTGCAAGTAGCCCAGACGGGCCACGCCACCCCACAGTGAATCCTGCCCCTAGGAGAGGGGAAGAGAAGGCACACACCAGTCTGACTGTGGCCCCAGGGGTGGGCTGGGGGCAGACATCAGGTCGGACTGCTGCCCCGCCCACCAACTCCAGTTATACACCACAGCACAGGGGAAGTGCCCTGCAGGTCCTCACCACTCCAGGGACTATCCAAAATGACCAAACAGAAGAATTCCCCTCAGAAGAATCTCCAGGAAATAACAACAGCTAATGAACTCATCAAAAAGGATTTAAATAATATAACAGAAAGTGAATTTAGAATAATAGTCATAAAATTAATCGCTGGGCTTGAAAACAGTATAGAGGACAGCAGAGAATCTCTTGCTACAGAGATCAAGGGACTAAGGAACAGTCACGAGGAGCTGAAAAGCGCTTTAAATGAAATGCAAAACAAAATGGAAACGACGACGCCTCAGATTGAAGAGGCAGAGGAGAGAATAGGTGAACTAGAAGATAAAGTTATGGAAAAAGAGGAAGCTGAGAGAAAGAGAGATAAAAAAATCCAGGAGTATGAGGGAAAAATTAGAGAACTAAGTGATACACTAAGAAGAAATAATATACGCATAATTGGTATCCCAGAGGAGGAAGAGAGAGGGAAAGGTGCTGAAGGGGTACTTGAAGAAATTATAGCTGAGAACTTCCCTGAACTGAGGAAGGAAAAAGGCATTGAAATCCAAGAGGCACAGAGAACTCCCTTTAGACGTAACTTGAATCGATCTTCTGCATGACATATCATAGTGAAACTGGCAAAATACAAGGATAAAGAGAAAATTCTGAAAGCAGCAAGGGATAAATGTGCCCTCACATATAAAGGGAGACCTATAAGACTCGTGACTGATCTCTCTTTTGAAACTTGGCAGGCCAGAAAGGATTGGCACGAGATCTTCAGTGTGCTAAACAGAAAGAACATGCAGCCGAGAATCCTTTATCCAGCAAGTCTGTCATTTAGAATAGAAGGAGAGATAAAGGTCTTCCCAAACAAACAAAAACTGAAGGAATTTGTCACCACGAAACCAGCCCTACAAGAGATCCTAAGGGGGATCCTGTGAGACAAAGTACCAGAGACATCACTACAAGCATAAAACATACAGACATCACAATGACTCTAAACCCATAACTTTCTATAATAACACTGAATGTAAATGGATTAAATGCGCCAACCAAAAGACATAGGGTATCAGGATGGATAAAAAAGCAAGACCCATCTATTTGCTGTCTACAAGAGACTCATTTTAGATCTGAGGACACCTTTAGATTGAGAGTGAGGGGATGGAGAACTATTTATCATGCTACTGGAAGCCAAAAGAAAGCTGGAGTAGTCATACTTATATCAGACAAACTAGACTTTAAATTAAAGGCTGTCACAAGAGATGAAGAAGGGCATTATATAATAATTACAGGGTCTATCCATCAGGAAGAGCTAACAATTATAAATGTCTATGCACCGAATACCGGAGCCCCCAAATATATAAAACAATTACTCATAAACATAAGCAACCTTATTGATAAGAATGTGGTCATTGCAGAGGACTTTAACACCCCACATACAGAAATGGATAGATCATCTAGACACACAGTCTATAAAGAAACAAGGGCCCTGAATGATACATTGGATCAGATGGACTTGACAGATATATTTAGAACTCTGCATCCCAAAGCAACAGAATATACTTTCTTCTCTAGTGCACATGGAACATTCTCCAAGATAGATCATATACTGGGTCACAAAACAGCCCTTCATAAGTTTACAAGAATTGAAATTATACCATGCATACTTTCAGACCACAATGCTATGAAGCTTGAAATCAACCACAGGAAAAAGTCTGGAAAACCTCCAAAAGCATGGAGGCTAAAGAACACCCTGCTAACGAATGAGTGGGTCAACCAGGCAATTAGAGAAGAAATTAAAAAATATATGGAAACAAACGAAAATGAAAATACAACAATCCAAACGCTTTGGGACGCAGCCAAGGCAGTCCTGAGAGGAAAAGACATTGCGATCCAGGCCTATCTCAAGAAACAAGAAAAATCCCAAATACAAAATCTAACAGCACACCTAAAGGAAATAGAAACAGAACAGCAAAGACACCCTAAACCCAGCAGAAGAAGAGAAATCATAAAGATCAGAGCAGAAATAAACAATATAGAATCTAAAAAAAACTGTAGAGAAGATCAACGAAACCAAGAGTTGGTTTTTTGAAAAAATAAACAAAATTGACAAACCTCTAGCCAGGCTTCTCAAAAAGAAAAGGGAGATGACCCAAATAGATAAAATCATGAATGAAAATGGAATGATTACAACCAATCCCTCAGAGATACAAGCAATTATCAGGGAATACTATGAAAAATTATATGCCAACAAATTAGACAACCTGGAAGAAATGGACAAATTCCTAAACACCCACACTCTTCCAAAACTCAATCAGGAGGAAATAGAAAGCTTGAACAGACCCATAACCAGCGAAGAAATTGAATCAGTCATCAAAAATCGCCCAACAAATAAGAGTCCAGGACCAGATGGCTTCCCAGGGGAGTTCTACCAGATGTTTAAAGCAGAGATAATACCTATCCTTCTCAAGCTATTCCAAGAAATAGAAAGGGAAGGAAAACTTCCAGACTCATTCTATGAAGCCAGTATTACTTTGATTCCTAAACCAGACAGAGACCCAGTAAAAAAAGAGAACTACAGGCCAATATCCCTGATGAATATGGATGCAAAAATTCTCAAGAAGATACTAGCAAATCGAATTCAACGGCATATAGAAAGAATTATTCACCATGATCAAGTGGGATTCATTCCTGGGATGCAGGGCTGGTTCAGCATTGTGTGTCTTATCTATACATTTTGATCCTCTTTCATGGGACAGAAATGCAGGCACTAGTGAGAAAATATTCCTTACTCTCTAGAAGGTGGCTATATTCTGTAAGGTAACAAAGGCAGCTATTTTAGTTATAAAATGATCCTAATCCAAGCTACATAACTCATGGAACTTCTTCACAAGGAATGTTACATACACTGATCCTTCAGCCAAGAAAACACAATTTTAAATGCATGTCAAAGGAAAATAATATATATAAGTGTTTAAAAAGTCAATAATTATCAGTTATTTAAAAAAGTCAATAATTATCTGATATCAATATTATCAGAGCAAAAAGGCCTAAATAATTTAAAAGCAATTTTATATTAACAAGCATTTCAATAGACAAAGAATATGAGCCAAGTATATCTATGCACAGAAGAAACATACATAAAAAAATTGAAAGTTAGAGGAAATTGGGAAAACACCTTAGATTGCAGATTTTAATGGACATGTATTTGACAAACTGAATATGTAATAAATAAGCAAAACAATCCTATACTTATATATTTATTTAATTTTTTGATAATTGTATAAATACTGTGCTCTAGCTACAAAAAATTCAATGAAACCTCACTACCAAAAATTCCACTTATGGCCCCCAAATAAAATCTGTACTCCTTAAATTCTCTTATTTTAATAAAACAGTCAAAGCCATGTGTTTTTAAAAGCCCACAAAGATAAATAAGACAACTGGAATTTCAAACGAAGAAAAACATTTTTTAGAATTTATGAAGTTAAAGTGGTACTTATAATAACAGTCGCAGCACATGTATAAAACTGATGTATGAAAAGATATGCATCAAAATGATTGCAGTTAAAGCTGCAATGACAAGCACATTTATAACCTAAAAACATCTTGATTGTAAACTTAAAAACAAATTAAAGTAAATGTAAATTGTGGTAAAACACCAAAGCGAAAAAAAAAAAGTCACAAAAACAAAATTAAATGTTAAGATTAAAACACAGTTAATGAATTAGGAATCCAATCTCAGACTCTGTTTATTACTTAATAAATTTAAATTTTGATTCTCTGGGGAATAAAATCAACAATAACAAAGAGCTATAAAATTTTCACAGTGAAAGAAACGATCAACAAAATGAAAAGGGAACCCACAGGATGGGAAAAGATAATTGCAAACAGTATGTCTAATAAGGGGTTAATACTCCAAATATATAAAGAAGTCATCTAACTTCTTACCAAAAACACAAATAATACGATTAAAAATGGGCAGAGGACCTGAATAGACATTTTTTCATAGAAGACGTACAGATGACCAACAGACACATGAAAAGATGCCCAGCATCATTAATTATCAGGGAAATACAAATCGAAATCTCAATGAGCTATCGCCTTACACTTGTCAGAACGACTAGACTCAAGAGAACAAGAAATAACAAGTATTGCTGAGAATGTAAAGAATTCGTGCACTGCTGGTGGGAATGTAAGCTGGTGGATCCACTATGGAAAACAGAATGGAGATCCCTCAAAAAATTAAAAAAAAATAGAAATTCCATACAACGCAGTAGTTCCACTTCTGGCTATTTACCCAAAGAGAATGAAAACACTAATTCAAAAAGATATACGCAAACCTAAGGTTATTGCAGGATTATTTATAATAGCCAAGAGATGGGAGCAACCTAAGAGTCCAATGACAGATGTATAAAGAGTGGGATATATATACAACGGACTATCAGTCAGTCATAAAAGGATGAGATCTTAACATTTGGGACAATATGGATGGATCTAGAGGGTATTATGCTAAGTGAAGCAAGTCAGACAAAAGCAAATACCATATGATTTCACTTACATGTGAAATCTATAAAATGAAGAAACAAACAAACAAACAAAAAACAAAATAGAAAAATAGACTTAAATGAACTGGTGGTTGCCAGAGGGGAAAGGGGGGGGGGGGGGACACTGGGGAAGAGGATTAAGAGGTACAAATTTCCAATTATAAAATAAATTAATCATAGGATGAAAGGTACATTGTAGGGAATATAGTCAATAACATTATAATAACTGGAAACAAACAGTACCTATGTTTAGCATGGTGAGCATTTCATATGTATATAAGTGTCAAATAACTATATAACTAATATAACATTATCAATTATATGTCAACAAAAATTAAAAAACTAAAAAAAATCATTAGACCAATAACTATGGAAGATTTATAAAGAAACATTCAATATAATCAGTTCATTTTTATATTGTGTTCTATTTATTGAAGTTAAAATGCTTCTGATATATCCTTTATTTTAAAAAAACATAAAAGAATAAAGGGGCCTAAAATACATGATATAGTAATAGCCTGGCTTTCTATGCTTGGCTGAAAAAAAAATATAAACGTGTTTCAAAAGTTAACATTAACATAAAATGAAAAAATAATACATCAATTAATAATTATTATTGGTGGACTATTAATGCCCATCATGGTCAAATAGAGTTTAGTACAGAAACAGGAGAATTTACAATCACAAATTCTTTTAATGCGATTTATCATATCACCTGCTCATAAGAGAATTAAAATGAATTTCATAGCATTCTAATATGAATTGATTCTATATATATATGTGTTAACCTTTCCTTTGGAAATATATCGTATATATTTTCCAAATCCCAATACATAATTAAGCTATTTCCAACAGAAATACTTTTTATAGGAATTGATTCTAAATAAGTAAATACATTCTAAAAGCTGGCCATCAATTCATAATTAAGGAAAGCAAATATTGAACAAATGACCTAAAATGAAAAATAACTTCGTATTTTGGTATATCTGCTTGCAATCAAATTATATACAGTCACTAAGAGCTATAACCATATTGTAAAAGAAGATTCAATGACTAAGAAATATGTTAAGTTTATACAGCATAGAGACAGAAGCAGATTAGTCATCTGTAGATGATGCTGTGTTTGCAAAACAAGTTAAAAAGTGATGAATTGTCTGCTGTGCACAAGTAGATGGGCAAAACAAAATGACCAACAAATATCAGGTTAGTGGTATTTTCCCCCCAAGGTTTGATTAGACAATTTTCTTTACTTATTTGCTTTCAAAAGATCATATACGCTCTAAGTTAGACATAATTTAAATGGTTATTTTGAATACTTTGATAATCAAGGTAAGGATATCAACATAGTTACAAGAATAATACAAGATGGCAGACCGAAATTCAAAATGGACGGCCACATTACACTATTAGCATCATTGATTCCTTTCTTCCTCTAAAACATAATTTTTAGTTTCTACAAAGCCGGATATATGTTACTTTAGTATCACCCTCCATCGCCTTTTCCTCCCAACTTCACTTCCAGAACTACAAAACCTCACAACCTGGCATGAAGAAAAGCTACATATGTAATAACAAAGCTAAACACTAACTGTTAAGTTTTTCCAAAGCTTTGCTGTGTTTAGCAATGTGTAGAATTTATAGAGATTTGATAGAATTCTGACAACAGAAGTCTGTATTCCAATATTGATATTAAAATTTGTTATATGATTCTAGTGTTTTGCATGCCATGCCTCAAATTTGCAATTGGACGATACTCCCTTCTGGAATATTCACACTGTGACTGAGAAATTGGCATGCTTTCAGATCCTCAGAATAAAGTTGCATGTTTGACATGTTATAATTGTCCTTCATTTCTTTTTTAATTTTAAATGCCTCATTTTAGAAATAGGCTAGCTGTAAAATAGACTATTGTTTGTATAATAACTGCCAGTATTTAATTCTCCTCATTTTATTTCTCTCAGGATTAAATTCTCATAGTCCTTGTCACAGTTTAAATCCAAATTAAACACTTTTATTTGACTTGGTGTTTTCCTAATTTGTTCTGCTCTGTAAAGCACTTTAAAGTATGAGCAAGAGGTGTGTCATATAAATGCAAATGATTGAAAGAGAGATTGTTACAGATTAGTCAGTGTACCAGAAGTCAACAGAATTATTAACATGAATTATGTTACAAACAAAAGAAATGTTTCATGGAAAATTATAAAAAAGAAAATATCTCAAACCTTTTCTAATTTGAAATATTATAGTCACTAAAACATTTACCAAAGTGTGTATTTGAAAAACAACAAAAATTATGAAGAAAGGCAAAGTTTCAGAAAATTTAGTGGATATTCAACTTAAGTGTCTTGTTTTGAATATGAAATCACAGAACAACAAAAATCTTGAATCTAGCTACCATGCTATTTACCAGCATAATTAGATTTTAAACCTGGTCATTCCAGTCTCCAATTCAATCTTGTCTAGACAAAACATATCTTAATTTAAACAGAATGAGAGATAAAATGATAGAAATACTAGTTTGTGATGTATTTTTTTAAAAACACAGATATTATTAAGCATACTATGAAAAGGGATGCTGAGATTTTTATAACTTTATAAAGCTATGTGTTACAATGAAATGTTCTTGTATGTATTTGTACGTATGCTCACACATAATATACACACATATATCTCTTGGATTTTTATAGGATGGAACTGAGTTCAAAAGAAACAAGGGTTTGAAATGTTGTTGGTCAACATTTTCATTAAAAAAAGCAGGGGTCACAAATTGTTTCCTTACTGAAATCTTCTAGGATCGGAGCATTTAAACATTTGGAATAGGTTGATAATCTTAAAAGGACTCTGACTAGCCTAAGGTCTAATGAAAATATATCTAATATAAATGTATCCATAGTACTTAATTAGAAAATAATAGAAGTATACTGTCCCTTGATTAGCCTGTAGTATGTTCATTGCTAATGCTAGACTACAAAATGTTTTCTCCTTTGGAGAAAATATTTACTAATGCAAAGGGTCACTTTAGGCTGTGCTACAAGAAAAATTTGATTTTTGGAATGTTTGTGTGTGGGCAAAAACACGCAACATTGTGCTTCTCAATACAGTGAGGGTTAGTCCAGATTTTTCTCAACTAAAGGATTCTTGTTCAATGAGCCCTCCTTCACTGCCTATTTATTTCTACTAATGTTTTTATTTTTTAGTGGTTTAAGAGTGCTGAAATATAACTTAATTGCAATATTGATTTCCAGTGATTTTGGACAAACTACTACTCTGTTTTATTTTTTAGTGTTTATTTAATTTTGAGAGAAAGAGAGACAGAATGCGAGCGGGGAAGGGGCAGAGAGAGAGGGAGACGCAGAATCTGAAGCAGGCTCCAGGCTCTGAGCAGTCAGCACAGAGCCCTATGTAGGACTCAAACTCACAGACCACGAGATCATGACCTGAAATGAAGTCGGTAGCTTAATGACTGAGCCACCCAGGCACCCCATCACTACTCTGTTTTAGGAAATTAGATGGGCTCAGCAGGCTTTTCCTGCCACTTTTCTCAATCAGGCATATTAGATTAGATTAGAAAATATATATTATAAGTAAGTTACTAAGGCATTTAACTTCTCTAATACAATTATATTGCGATTATATTTAAAGCTTTTTTTTTCTACAGTATTATTAAACATAGTATGATAACAGTAGGCTTCCTTTATTATTCTAATAATGTGTTCCCATCCCTTGGACTAAAAAGTGGCATGGCAGCAGAGATGCTCATCATATCTGGAGGACAACATGACAAAGCAGCATTCTACCACCAAATTGAACAAAGTGTAGCAAAAGGGAAGAGATGAAAATATAAGTGAGAATGCTAAATAGGTTTCTGCTGAAGTGTGTTCAATTGCAGAATGGCATCCCATGGGAAGTAACAGAAGTTCTCTAACCCACATCATTTAAAATCTCTCTTAGATAGAATATTTAAGAATATATTGCCTGGAACAATCTCATATTGGAACTGAGAGAGACAAGATGACCTAGGAATCTTTTCCTTCCCTAGCTGCTAATATTTTATGATTCTGTACATAGAAAAAATATATTAAAGTCTAAAGTGCAGTTTTAGACAGCAGAGCAGTGATTGTTTGTATAGTTTTATAATTGTGTACAGAAATGTCAGGTGGTGGTCTATAGACAGAAATATTGCAGAAAAGTACCCTGAAATTTACAAATGGATTATGGCAATGTACATTGCATGTACCAGCGCAAGTTTCTCTTGAACCAAACCATGGTTTATATTCATGCAACCTAAAGTGGTCCTCTAAAGAGAAGTTACTGAAATTCATAATTAGTGTTTTGTGTTAAGTGTACTGAACCTATAAAATATGCTGATTTCTACTGAAAATCTAGCCCATTGAATAAAAACAAAATAAACTGTAGTTTCTTTTATTGACACGTCTTCCAAAAATAAGAAATATTTGCAAACAAATCTTTAAGTGGAAAAAAAGTGTTTTAGCAATTCTAAATTATGTATACTTTTGGAAATTAAGATTATAATGTCATTTTAAATATAGTCAAATCTAAAAAGACTGTAAAACCCTGTATGGGATTGTTCTTAGAAACTTCATTATATGATCACAGCTTGACAAAATCTAAATCATAGATAGATAGATAGATAGATAGATAGATAGATAGATATAGATATAGATATATAGATACATAGATATATATTAAGGTATAGAAATGTTTATTTATTTTTGAGAGCGAAAGAGAGACAGTGTGAGTGGGGAAGGGGCAGAGAGAAAAGGAGACACAGAATCTGAAGCAGGCTCCAGTTTCTGAATGGTCAGCACAGAGCCTAATGCAGGGCTCAAACTCTGGAACAGTGAGATCATGACCTGAGCCAAAGTCGGACACTTCAACCAACTGAGCCACCCAGGCACCCCGAAGATATATAATATATATCAAGATGTGAGTGAGAAACTTTACCTTAAAAATGACATTCTTTTTAAATAGTACATTTTAGATGCAGTGCAAACATTATTTTCATATAATATTACCTTTATCTTAAAAAAAAAAAAACTAGCATTAAAAAGGTCACAAGGTAGGAATGGTGGACATGTTATAGATAAAAAGAAGGCTAAGGGACATAGAACTAAATGTAGGTGAATCTCATTCACTTATTCAAATGTAAAATAAAAAATATTCTCAGATAAGCAGTGAAATTTAAACACAAACCAGACATTGGGCATTAGAAAATTCATTATCAATAAATGGCATAATATCTGTGATTACCTCTAAATAACTTGTGGGTAGGCAATAGCAGGCATATACATGAAACTATTTTAAATTTGCTGTCATTGTTGAAGTTGGAGGATGGACTCAAAGGAGTTCATGATGCTATTCTCTCTACATTTGCATATATGCTTAGAAAATTCCATAAAGCTTCCATAAAATCTATGTAAAGCTTCTGTATTCATTTACAGCATTTGTTGCTGCATTTTTCTATGTTTACTATATTGATGCTTGAATTAATATAGCACCAGTACGAACTGCTTTTCCTTCTTTTGCAATATGAAAATAATATTAAAAAGCACAAAAAATATGTTTATTATCTCTATAGAAGTGATTGCCTTTCTGGAGTTTCTGCATAGGAGATGTATTAGACATTTTAAAATTCTGTTGTCTTCCTTGGATTTTATCATCATTAATTGTGGATAGCATTCACAGAGGCGTATTTGTGCATATTCAGTTAAGAATGGCTTTTAGGACTTTTCAATCATTTAACAAATTTCTATGGTTGTTTCTAAACGTTTCACACCAGCCAATTCCAGGTCCTCTGATATATAGTTAGTCAAATTGCACTGCTACTGTAAAAGCACACAAGGAAAGTAGGTTCACAATCTTAGGCACATACTCAAAACTTTAGTCCTTGAATTTGTGGAAGTCACTTGACAGAAATATTAATGCTGTTATTTGGTCACTCTCAAAGAGGCTCTGAATAGCATTTTTGTTTAAAGATGTACCTTCCTCCACCTTAAAAAAGAATTCCTCCCAATAAAAACTCCTCAAAGTTAAACCTGCAGGTACATATCAAATTCTTCTTTTTGAAGTTAAAGTATATATTGCAAAAGGAAATAGTCTGTAAATTCATTTTACAGAAGGCATTGGATAACTTTTCGAAACAGATTCTGATAGAATTATTGTTCATCACACTTACGTTCTATGTGTTTTGTAAGAAGAAATATTTCAGCAAACTTTGGTAAGTCAAATGGCATACTCAATAAGACTTTATTAACATCTACTGGGGCCTATAATGAAAATCTTAAATATCTTCAAATTCTGAAATTTCTTAAAATTCTTAAACTGAAAAATAAACCTATGACTGATATTCTTAGTATCTCTAATATGTTAAATATTTATCAACAAGTTTAAATACATATACGGACATATTTTCTCTCAAGGATAATTAGGAATAAAGGCATGGCTTACTGTGAAATATTGAAAGTTGTGAGAAATAATGCCATTGAAAGTAAATCACAAATTTATACAGAGAGAGCAAAAGGAAAGGAAACACATTCTTATACAATTCAAGAAAGCACTTCTGAAAGAGAGGAGATAGATTTGCTTAGGTCGTTTATTTTCAAAACTTAATCAACTTCACAATTCAGTGAGTGGTCCACATAATATTTCTAATTCTCTTTCAGATCCTTAGGGGCAGATAAATAAAATCTTAAAGTTCCCATGCCCACTGTAATGATCCACCTGTGGTATAAAATACTGTCTATTAATAATTTTAGTACCTTGTCAAGTTCACTGAAAATGATGAAATATGGATATTGAATTTAATATGATACTAAATTTAATGTAACAGAAATCATTTCTAGACAATATAGAAGAACAGTATGCTTAAAATTCTTTTAAAATCCTGACTTATTGGAGACAAGAGAAAAGATATTTTGTGTTTCTGCATAGTTAAGTTTTCCCAAGTAAATTTTACTGAAACTTGTCACCTGCTCTAAAATTTTAAAAAGTCTAAAAGTTAAATTATGACTAATTACCTAGCGAGATAAACATCCCTAGAGTTATTTTTACATTTCAACAGTAGATAAATCACCCTGCCTCTGCAGCTATCTCTAGATTATAAATTTGCTGATACTAATATCATCTTTTATTTACATGCCAAAGGATTAGAGTAAAACCCCCAAATCCTTCCCATTATATTTCTGAAAAAAATTATCTCAGAGAGGGAAGAGAGACAACTGAGTCTCTCTCTTACATAACTGTCCACATTAACTTTTCTGAGATTCCTCCTTTACATCAGACTCTACCATTTATAAGATGATATCTAGTTCTCCATGTTTCACCCCAGGGTGAATAATTGGGACAAAGAGGAAAAGCACGCTTATTATTTTCTGTATGTAATTAATCTGCATTTCTTCATATACCTTCTGTTGACATTCAGGATAATATGGATACATATAGAGATTAACAAGTATACACTTGTATTGTAGAAATGTGCAGGGGGCTAACAAAACAAATGTAGACCTTCTTAAATACAGTCATCCTATACCACCCAGGAATTCCACAAGTCAATAATTCAAAACTGAGGAGGAGAATTTTTTTAATGTTTTGAGCTATTTATAGATGTCACAGAACGTTGTGCCTCATGAATACTCCCTACAGCTTAACTCAATGTTAACATCTTGCATAACTATTGCGCAGTGTGAAAAATCAGGAAATAGACACTGGTGCAAACTATAGACATTATTCAGATTTCATTGATTATACATGCACGTATTTGTGTGGGTGTGGCTCTATACAATTTTATTACAAGTGAGGGACATAGCCATGTATAACCAAAATCAAGTAACCGTAATGAACCAAATCAAATTACTTACCCCACCTTGATCCCAAGATTCCAACACACCAGCCTCATAGAACCATGTCCTTTCTTCACCTTAAACTCCTCACCACCACTAAGTTTTTCATCTTTATCATGACGGTATATATATTCACAAATATAATATGAATGCAATCATGAGAAGTGTTTCCTTTTAGCTTTTTTCCTTTCAGCATGATTTGCTTGAAGTTCAAACAAGTCATTGTGTGCCTCAAGTTTATTTGTTTGTATTGCTGATTAGTGTCCCATGGTATTGGATGTGCCACAGATTACCTATTCACTGTTGAAGATTTGGGTTGCGTCCATGTTTGGCTCTTTTTAATAAAACTGTCATGAACCTTTATTTACAAATTTTAATATGAAAATATGTTTATTCCTTTAGGACCAAAAAAGTCCATTTTGTTTCTAGTTTTAAAGGACACTCTGCCAAACTATTTTCCTGACTGGCTGTATACTTTCACATTCCCACCAACGATGTGTGAGGGACCCAGTTCCCCTGTAGCCTCATCAGCATTTGGTGGGATCACTGTATATTTAGCCATTCTGATAGGAGTGTAGTGATATTTCCTAGTAATTCTAATGTGCATTTCTCATATGGCTAATGACATTGACCTTTTTTTTTTTTTTAATTTTGTCGTGGTATATCCTCTCTGTAAAATGACTGCTTACTCCCTTTGACCATTTATTAATTGTATTCTTTTTACTGTCGAATATTGAGGGTTCTTTACATATTTTACATGCAAATTCTTTGTCATATATATAATTTGCAAATATTTTCTTCCAGTTTAAAATTTATCTTTGCATCCCCTTAACAGGATCTTTCACAGAGAAAATGTTAATTTGGTGATGTCAAATTTATAATTTTTTCATGTATTGGATTTTTGGTGTCAAGTATGAGAAATATCTTCCTAATTCTAATTACCAAATATCTTATTTTTCCTAGAAGTGTTATAGTTTTGTGTTTTACATTTAAATCCTTGGTCCAATTTAAGTTAAATTTTGTATACAGTATGAGGTTAAAATCTATTCATTTGCATATGAATGTCCAACTGACCCAGCATGGCTTATTGAAAAAGCTAACCCTCTTCAATATATCTGCTTTTGCTCCTTTGTCAAAAATTAAATGCATATATTTTATGTGAGTCTACTTCTGGAATCTTAAGATATTTTTAATGCAGATATCTCCAAGCATTAAATCACACAGAAAAGAAGAAATAAAAGGCACATAATAAACTTACACTTAAGCAGAGAGAAAATGACAAACCAGCCTCTCCAAGATGAGGCTTTCTGTCCCAATTCTAGTTTTTGAGATTGATATATAATTGGGGATAATCAGATCCATGCAATATGACTAACTCAGTCAAAATTCATTGTTAATCAAAGAAATATCCACACACATGATCTCTATTTCCATCATGAAGATGATGGTGAAGTCCTGCCCTATATCTGTACCAAACTGGGAATACATTCCTAATTTCTCCTGGCTATTTTTCAATTGAGCACCCCAAAGGCAACTCAGTTTTATTAACAGTTTAATTGTGAACTTGTGATCTCTTCAAGATAGAAATGAAACACATTCTTTTTACTGCTTTCATGATTTTAATTAATAGCACTTATTCATTCAGGTACCTAATACAAGATCAAATGTGACTGTAGTTTTTATTCTGATTTCAAGCTTCCAACAGATTACCAAATCTTGCTAATTGAGTATCCCAAATATCACTTAACTCATATCCACCATTTCCATCTTCTTGAGCTACCGTTTTAACTTATGTTTTAAATATTTCTCCTGGGACTATTGCATAGTATCACCTTAACATTCTAAAACAATGACCATGTCACTATTTGCTGAATTCTGATTTCCTCAATGTTTTTGGCCTAAAAACACATGGCCTAAAAGTAAAACCCATGACTAAGGTGTTAAGCCTTCTTTTATAATCTGTAAAATGAAGGTTAATTTACCAGTTTTAAAGTTAGTTCAAGTATAAATTAAGTAACAATTGACATAAGCCACTTAGTCCAGTGACTGACATATAACTGCGCAACAAATAATAGCTATGTTCAATATCAATAGTAAGTTTTGCAAAACCCTTGATATTTGGGACCCAGTCTACATTTTCAAAATACTCTTTATCAAACTTCCATATGTTGCTTAAACTCCAAACACAATGTATCTCAGTTGTTCTGGGATTGAAAGAAACGAACTCCTACTCATTCTTCAGGATTGTGATCAAGCATCACACAGTTGATAAATCATTTCCTTTATTCCCTGGAAGGTTAGGCATTTTATCTTCCTTTCCCAAAGTAATATATAATATAGTGTATATCAAAATGTTATATAGGGGCACCTGGGTGGCTCAGTCAGTTAAGCTTCTGACTTCGGCTCAGGTCATGATCTCACGGTTTGTGAGTTCGAGCCCCACGTCAGGCTGAGCCTGCTTTGGATTCTGTGTCTCACTCTCTCTCTGCCCCTTCCCCACTTGTGCTCTGTCTCTCTCTCTCTCTCTCTGTCTCTCTCTCTCTCTTTCAAAAATAAATACATGTAAAAAAATGTTACATATTTTTCAATTTTTTCATAATTCATTTCCTTCAGTAAACTTAGTTTCTAAAGCTCTGTTACCTGAGCTATTGTACATTTTCTATGCTTAAATATCTAATTGAGTTGATGGAAAACTTGATAATTAAATATCACTAAATAAGACCTAGGAGATTAAAATATACACTAAGATACTTACTTGAAAATTAGAAATAATGACCTTTCAAAATTTGTTAGAATATTTTCTAATATTTTCCTCACATTTTATTATACCCTCTTTATAGTAACTACTATAAACAAATCGTTGTTGCATTTTCATTTATATGCTTATATGCATTCATATATCCTGATAAAGCTCTGACAGTTTTCCTAAAGAGAAATATACTATACAATAATCTTCAACTTTGTTTTTCTTCTCTTTTGATAAGTTATGGCTATATCTACAAGTTTGGTGATCTGGTACCTGAGCTATTGTACGTCTAAAAGCAAGCAATAACATAAACCTAACAGTATCTTAATTGTACACCACACACACATATACAATTTCGCATAAGTGACATCATATGATATATGTAGGAGGTTTATTTTCCTTTTTTTTCTCTTTCCTTATCCTCCTCCTGTATTGTATATACCGACATACACTAAATAATACCCTTAAGGCTGATGTATTTCTACATGAACATACACATATACAAAATGATAAAACATACATCTTTGTTTTACTTGCTTTTAGAAATATGTTTATGCTACAGAAACTAATCTGATTTTTTACACTATTCTGGAAATACTTAATGCATTTGATATAGCTTTAATTGCTTATTTGTAGTGCCTCTATAAGTAAGCAAAATGAACTAATTATGCGTCATTGGTCTTAATTCACAATGTTGCCTTTTTTTTTTTTGTGGCCATTGTAAACAGTGTTTCAGTACACATGAATATCCATTAATGCTTCTATTTCAGTTTTTAAATCATAGGAAGAGTGTTGGGGCACCCGGGTGGCTCAGTTAGTTAAGCGTCTGACTTCAGCTCAGGTCATCTCACAGTTTGTGAGTTCGAGCCCCGCATCAGGCTCTGTTCTGAAAGCTCAGAACCTGGAGCCTGCTTGAGATTCTGTCTCTGTCTCTCTGTCCCTCCCCCGCTCACACTCACAGACAGTCTCTCTCTCTCTCACACAAATAAATAAACATTAAAAAAATTAAAAATCATAGGAACAATGTTATGAATAAAAGAGTACATGCATCTCTAAATTTTGATATTGTGCTACAATCTGCATTGTCCCAAGCAATGAATAACAGTACCCTACATTTTTGCCTTTGAAGGCATGATGGTGGTAAAATAATATAGCACCTTAACCTAAATTTTAATTTCTCTACTTTGCAAAATCTCAGTTAACAGAGATTTTTAACAATTTTGCTTTTTTGCTCAGTTTTATTTGCTTTCATAAATTATCAATGCTTATCATTCATCCATTTTTCTATTGTATGGTGTAATAGATTTGTCATGTCACTTTGGCTAGGTTTAGCCTTATATTCCAGAACTGTAATTTTTGTATGTTTCTGTTTAAGGTAGAATCTCAAATGAGGCTGTTGGAAGATTTTGAGACTCAAAAGAAAGGAACAACCACTTGTTAGCTCATACCCAGTGTTGCTGATTTGCTGATTCACCTTCTTTTTTAAAGCAACAGCTGAACTTGAAACTGTTCCATTATATCTAGAAGATGATAGATGATGATGAGGACGACGATGATAGATAGATCTTTATATATGCATATATATCCCCCCTCATATGCATACATATATATATATATATATATATATATATATATATATATATATACATATGACAGAGAAAGAGAAAGAGTTGGTTTATGCAATTGCAGATACCAAATCTTCTGAGTAGGTTGGGGACCCAGGAAAAACAGGATGCTGTAGTTTAAATTGGAAAGTAGTGTGTGCTGACAGAATCACCTCTTCAGAGGAAGAAGTCAGTGTTTTTCTACTTTAACATTCAAATGATTTGATAAAGACCACTCCCATCACGGAGTGTAATCTGCTTTATACAAAGTCTACTGATTTAAATCTTTTTTCTGTATAAAAAAATACTTTTCAGAAATATCTAGATGATGTTTGGTCAAATATCTGAGTACAGTGGAAAGCCAAATTAACCATCACAAACTGAATATAGGATTCTATGTGCCAAAGACCTAGAAACTGAGACTTAGTACTGTCAAAACATTCTATGAAACTAAACACAGATATTATACAGTTAGCTCATTTTGGAGTCCAAACTGTTAGTCTTCCACCAAAATATCCAGGGACCTGGATGTATCTGGGCACATGACCACTTGGAATAAACACTGTATTTCCAAGACTCACTTGGAAACGATTGTAGTCATAAGCCAACTGGCTGTCTTTTCCAAGAAATGTCTTTAATAGGAATGGGTGTGTTCTTCGGTGTTCTTTTACCTAAACTGACTATGGAGTAAATTAACATGCTAAGCATAGCAGACCAGGTAGATTGTGGCAAACTGTCTTTCTATTATATAAGTCCTAGACTGTTTCAGATTCAATTTGCTTGAAGAAGAAAGATGTTTCTATGTGGATTAAGTCACTGTTATACTGGGATCTTTATTACTCCAAGGTAAATGTAACCTTAAATGACACATTTGTTTTGGACAAACTCTGTTGTCCAATCCTAATCTGCCTTTCCACACATCTATATGAATCTTCTGACTTACACAAAATAGCCTACTAACTCATTATCTAAAAAATTCTTTTTCAATGATGTTTTATCCAAATTACCAATTTCCTGGCATGACCTTCCAATTAATCATAAACATATTTCTTTTCCATTAATTAATGAAAAAAATTTAAAGATGCATTTAAAAATCAACCCACCATCTATCTGATATATTGACACATCGTGGGATATTTCAAGAAATGTTTTAATTATTTAGACAAAATATCAAATAACTCAAGACCTTTATCATTTTTAAAATAGGATTTTTTTCTAACTCTGTTCAATCATAAGTTTTTAAATGCCCAAAGTAGTAAAGTTAAAGTCATCATATGCTTTTGCTCTACTAATGTTAAAGAACTGTTTTAAATCAGTGTTTTGTTGACACTGGAGTAATCTATCTATTCAATCATTTATTCATTTTCCAACTATTTATTCTGTGAAAAACTTAGAATCTACTACACACCAGATCCTGTACTAAGCACCAAAAATAAAATTATGTTTTTCAGTGTCTGCTTTCAAGTTTTTGGTAATCTTCAAAGGCAAAAAATATTTATTATACCATGTATCAGATACTTGAGAGAGATAAGCATAGGATATGAGTGTTGCTAAATTAAATTTGGTTTTAATAATTCTCACTGTTGATGCCCTCCCATAAGAAGTATAAGAACTGATGTTGTAATTGTTGATTTATCAATGCTTGGAGTTTTCCACCTTTAGAATTGCTCAGAAATGAAGAGAAGAATTGAGAGTCATTTGGACATAGACTACTGGACACATCCTTAATGTGGGTCCACAGGGACTTTCTGAATTCTCTGGTCATTACAAGGCTAGCACCAGTCCCTCAGAAAACTTGGCAGTCACTTTTTCCCCTTAAACAACAGTTTTATGGTAATAATAAACTCCTAGGGGTGTAGAAAGGGTCAGTTGTTTGGATTCATAAAAATAGACCTCTCAGAGTGCAGCTGTTAATATTACTTTCTTTTTTTTCTCTTTCTTTTCTCTTCTCTCTTTCTCTTTCTTTTCTCTCTTTCTCTTGCCTGTAACCAGGGGGAAGCAACATAAACAAAATTTGTCAATATACTCCAGGAGAAAATATCATAGACATGTCCCACTTTTTGCCACCACCCTCACTAGCTTTATTGATATTTCATGTTGATAAAAACAAATGGGGTGAGGATGAGACTTGATCTGTTTTTTTTTAAGTCTTATCGAAGGAAATAGAACACAGCAGTAGCTGGTAAAAGTGCTAAATAGCTGAAAATAATCCTAAGATGTTCTGAAACCTTTGAAAACACACTTTTGCTGTTATCATGGTGTTATGGATGGTAAAGAACGTTATATAAATGTAAATCTTTTCCCCCATTTATTTAGGAAATGTAAGATGATTAACTTACTCAAGTAAAGACTTTTCGTGATGTTAATATAAATAGCTGTTGTCTTGGAGATATGTATGAATTACTGAGTAGAGATATTCCTTGACTTATGATGGACTTATGTCCCAATAACACCTTCACAAGTTGAAAATATCATTAAGTCAAAAATGGATTGAATACACCTAATCTGCTGAACATCACAGTTTAGCCTAATCTACTTGAAATGTGCTCAGACACTTAAATTAGCTTACAGTTGGGCAATATCATCTAAGTGATAGAATTTATTTTACCAACTCATAATTCCAATTAGCAATTAAGTATGAATGTTTGCAAATTTGTAAATAAAACTCTATAATTTTAACTTCAAACATAAAATTTTATACGTGTCTTTGATCCAAATAAAATAATTAGTTAAGAACGCCTACTTAGCTAATTCAGATAGTTGGTAAATTGACAATACTTCTGAGTGTTTTGCTACCTACTTCCTTGGGGCTTAGAATATTCAGCACCAGAAGCATTCCTGACAGGTAAAGAAGTCTAATTAGAATTTTTCCGAAAGACTTGACCAACTTATATGCTAGAGATTTAAATGTCCTTGAGCAGCATCACAGAACATGGTCAGCTTCAAAAAGGGAGAATAGTTTTGTCTAAGCTTCCACATACTTTCCTTATTCACTAAAATTCCCAAAGAATATCGGCTAGGGCATTCCACATTGAAAAAACAATGCCCTTCCTCTCCCAACAGACTTAGTGAGCAGTGCATTTTTCTTTCCAGTCCCCAGATGATTATGAAGTAAACAATCTTACAAAGTCCTTGACTTGTTCTTCATGAGCCGCTATTGCCAGTGAGTAGACACCCTTCCAGTGTCCCCATTTGTTTTCCTCTCCTCCATCCAAGGGGCCTGGTCTAACATAAGAATGCTAATGGCAACTTTTTTATTCAGGAGAAAGGAGTTTTGCCAGATTAAACAACTATCATCCAACAAAAATCTAAATGATAATACAGTGATGGTATTATTTTGAGACTGGATGCTTCCTTTCTTATCTTTACTTTTTCAAGTAGAAGTAAAGATATTGATGGCTGTTACTCTTTTTGAGGATGACTTCTTGTAATCTCCCATTAGTAAAAACAAAAACAGAACTGGCAGTGGATTTAGTCATGCTTTGCAAACCAAAACACCTTCAGGACCTAGTAAGGTCAGTGGTTCTCAAAGTTCAGTCTCCAGGTGAGTTGAGTCAGAGAACTTTTTAGAAGAGTAAATTATCTGTCTTACCTTCACCAACATCCTCCTCCTTCCCCTCACTTACTTAATGATAAGAAAATCTGAGTATGGGTCCCAACAATATGTGGTTTGACAACTATTCCCAGGGCTACTAATGTATACTCAAGATAGAGAACCACTGAGTGGTGGTTCTAGTAAACTGGAAAACTCACATAATTAACATGGTGTGAAGACTGTAATAAACTAGAGAATGTATATACTGCTTTATATATATGTATATATAAATTTATTTATATTTATATATTTATATTTATAATATATATAAAGCAGGATATATAAAACAAATTTGTTTTAGCACTTTGCTATTTCAAAAAATCAACCCTAAAAAACCAAAACACGTGTCAATAGGGTATAGTCTGCCTGTTTTGGCTAGATGACCATTTTTAAGGCTTTTAAACATATTGTTTGCAGTTCTTCTACTTACAGACTTGTTCTCAGTGATAATTATGTCACATTTTCTTATTTTTCAGTTTTAATTTTACATTATTTGAGCTATGTGGTTCAGGTCTAACTTCATCAATTAGCAATTTTTACAAAGTGTTATGTAATAGGATATAAAATTCTTATTCAGGAATGAGAAAGTCATCATTTTGGTATAATATTTAAATAACAATGTAATAAAATATTTTTAAAAATCAATTATGATAGTAAAATACTAACGACTCAATAGTTGTTGGGTTGTTCTTGTGGAATTTAACCTTCTGAAAGATTTCCGTTTACTTCAATTGTTCATCTTAAATTTTATATATTAAATTTTAACAGGATTTTAATTTCTATAATAAAGTAGTTACTTTAACATTATAGGAAATAGAAACTCGAGTTTTCTTTTATTCCTACTACTTTTTTAAAAAATTTAATTCTAGTAGCTAACATACAGTGTCATATTATTTTCAAGTTTACATTAAAGTGATTCAACAATTCTATATATTACTCACTTCTCATCATAAGTACACTCATTAATCCCTTCATCTGTTTCACCCATCCCCCCATCCACCTCTCCTCTAGTAACTATCAGTTTATTCTCTACAGTTAAGAGTCTGTTTTTTAGTTTGTCTCTTTTTTTCTTTGTTTTGTGCCTTAAATTCCACATGCAAGAGAAATTAAATGGTATTTGTCTTTCTCTGACTTGTTTCACTTATCCTTATACCCTCTAGATCCATTCATGTTGTTGGAAATAGAAAGATTTATTTTTTTAATATTTTAACGTTTATTTATGAGAGAGAGACAGACAGACAGCATGAGCAGGGGAGGGGCAGAGAGAGAGGGAGACACAGAATCCGAAGCAGGCTCCAGGCTCTGAGCTGTCAGCACAGAGCCCGAGCATTGCAGGACTTGAACTCAGGAACCACAAGATCATGACCTGACCCAAAGTCGGACGCCCAACAAACTGAGTCATTCAGGCACCCCTTCATTCTTTTTTATGGCTGAATAATATTCCATTGTATGTACATACTACTTCTTTATCTATTCATCTATCAGTGGACACTTGGATTGCTTACATTTATTGGCTATTGTTATAATGTTTAATAAATATAGATGTGTATATAGCTTTTCAAAATAGTGCTTTTGTTTTCTTTGGGTAAATAGCCAGTACTGGAATTACTGGATCATATAGTAATTCTATTTTTAATTTTTTGAGGGACCTCCATACTGTTTTCTCTTTCTGCTGCTTCATTATTGCTGTATAGAAATGCAACAGATTTCTGCATGTTGATTCTGTATCCTGCAACTTTACTGAATTTGTGTGTAAGTGCTAGCTATTTTTGGTGGAGCTTTTGGGTTTTCTACATGCAGTATCATGTCATCTGCAAATAGTGAAAGTTTGACTCTTTCTTGATGATTTGGATGTCTTTTATTTCTTTTTGTTGTCTAATTGCTGAGGCTAGGAATTCCAGTACTATGTTAAATAATTGTGGTTGAGAGTGGACATCTCTGTCCTGTTCCAGACGGTAGAGGAAAAACTCTGTTTTTCCCCATTGAGGATGATGTTAACTGTGGGTTTTTAATATAAGCCTTTATTATGTTGAAATGTTCCCTCTAAATCTACTGTGTTGAAGGTTTTTATTATGAATGGATGCTGTACTTTGCCACTTTTTTTGACATCTACTGAGATCAAGTGATTCTTATCCTTTCTTTTGTTAATGTAGTGTATCACATTGATTGATTTGTGAATGTTGTATGTATCACTCTTGCAAACAAGGAATAAATTCTACTTGATTGAGGTGAATGATTTTTTTAATGTATTGTTGGATTTGGTTTGCAAGTACTTGGTTGAGAATTTTTTCATCCATGTTCATAAGGGACATTGGCATGTAGATATTTTTTTTCTTTTTGGATGGGGCAGTCTTTATCTCATTTGATAGTGGGGTAATGTCAGTGTCATAAAATAAATTTGGAATTTTTCCTTCCTTTCTGTTTTTTGGAATAGTTTGAGAGTAGGTATTATCTCTTCTTGAAATGTTTGGTAGAATTTGCCTGTGAAGCCATCTGGCCCTGGACTTTTGCTTCTTGAGAGTTTAGATTTTAGATCTCCCATATAACAATGTTAGATATAAGTTTGATAAAGGATTTTGGTTCTGAATATTGTATCTTTATAACTTTTATCTAGCATAATTTATGTAAATATTAATTTTAAAGAGTTTAAAACAAAAACATACTACTTTTTTATTTTAAAATGTTGTGTTTTGGACAGTTTTAAGTTTATTATCTACGTTTTGTACTTTAGATTTAAAAAAATGCCAAATCTGTACACAAGAGTGTGTGTGTGTGTGTGTGTGTGTGTGTGCCTCACATAATAAATAGTGGATTTTTCTCCTCCTTTTTTTTCCACTTTCTTATTTAGTGTTTTTTACATGTATTTATTTTTGGAAGACAGAATCAGAGCACAAGTGGGGGAGGGCAGAGAGAGATGGAGACACAGAATCCCAAGCAGGCTCCAGCCTCCAAGTGGTCAGCACAGAGCCCAACGTGGGGCTCGAACTCACAAACCATGAACTGAAGTTGGATGCTTAACTGACTGAGCCACCCAGGCACCCCTTCACTTTTTTATTTAAACTATATATTTCTGGGCTTTATTTTGATGTATGCTATGAGGTAAGAGTTTAAGTTTATCTATACCATACACATGGTATATCCCTCTCTTTGTTAATTTTTGATAATATTTTGTATGGTTTATTGGCAGGGATAGATATAAAGGTTAATATTTTATTGGATTTTTTTCTACTTATGGAATATTAACTGCTAATGTCAATGGAGTCTTCCTGAAATTCTATTTTATAATTTCTTGCTGCCAAAATCGAAATTTTAACATTTATTTATTTTTGAGAGACAGAACACAAGTGGGGATGGGGCAGAGAGAGAGGAGGACACAGAATCCAAAGCAGGCTTTAGGCACTGAGCTGTCAGCACAGAGCCCAACATGGGGCTCAAACCCATGAACCGGAGAATCATGACCTGAGCCAAAGTTGGACACTTAACCGAATGAGCACCCAGGCACCCCTGAAATAGTTTTTTTATTGAACTTGTATACCATAACTGCCAATTTGTGCAAATGTATATCCTAGTTATAAATTTATTTTTAATTTTTTACATTCTGCTTGTTATATAATTATGTCACCTGCAAATGTTTCTTCCTTTATCTCTATATATATACTTTATTACTTTTTTCTCATTTAATACACTGAATAAATCCTCTGGTGTACCACTGAATAGTTGCAAAGAGAACAGACATCCTTGTCTCATTACCAATCTTAAGTAAAAAGTCTTTAAGATATCCTCTTTATAAATAATTTAAGGGAGTTTTTTTAAATATTCTTTAAGAGATTAAATTTTTTTCTAATATTTACAGTAGTAAAATTTTGTCATATTGAATTTTATCAAAAGCTTTTTGTTGCATCCTTTGAGATGATCATATGCTTTTTTGTTATGTTTTGTGAATATGGTAAATTATACTTCCTGATTTGCAAACATTAAATCCATCTCACGTTTCTTCAGAAGAAAAATCCCTATTAACCTTTTATTCAGTTCCTAGATTTCACTTCCTAACATTGTATTTAGGATTTTTCTGCCCATGACTAAAATTTGCCTGTGATTTGATTCTCTTTTGGATGTTATATGGTCTGCAAAATTGGAAAGATTTTTTTTATCTATTATCAGGAAAAGTTCTATATCTTTTACTTCTCATTACTTTTTATTGCTTCTCTAGTCTTATTTATTCACATTTCTTCATATTGTCTAATATTCTATGAGAAAAAAATTGAGTAGCCACTTACAGTTTTGACATCTTATCTTAAAGAATTTAATATAAATCAAATTTTTATCTTCCATAACCAGTTAAAAAGTATAAGAGACTTTGTTTCTTCCTCAGGAAAAAAAAAGTTTGATAAAATCATTAATTTATTGATTCTAAACATAGAATTCATTGTTAATGAAGATGCATAAACCTATTGTTATAAATGAAAACATAGAATGAATAAATTAATAAACATCATTATAGAATTGTTCAACTCTGATATGCTATGCATAAAAGTGCATTTTGTATATATTGACAAAGCCAATTTAATATGAATATAGAATATGTTCTTATTGAAAATTTTATAATTTCAAACTCTCCCATGAAAATTTCTCATTGTGTATGATAATAATTATAATTCTCTGGGAGATGGTGTGTCAAAGATCCCTTTGACCCTTAATAATTTCTTTATGATATCTGGCTATTACTATGAAATAAAAAAAAAAACCTAGATTTTAAGCTTTTTAAGGAGCATGAATACCAGTGTTTTCTTTATTTCAAGTGAATTATATCTTTTACACTGTGTATTACTTATCTCTGTGATTTCATACCATATCTAATTTAGGTCACACATATTCTCCACTCCATCTCTTGCCCTTATGAGCAACTTCAAGGTCAATGTTAAGGACTTATCCAACAATCTTCTTTAGGGATTTTTTCCATAATTACAATGACTATCCAGTGATGTTTGGTCAGAAGTGTCTAAGATTTTATGACTCTTGTCTTGATGTTAGTTTTAATATCCCATCTTTTCACTCTCAAAGTTATTAATCATTTCCATTTTCAATCTTAAAAGTGTCTTAGTTTAGACCATACATAATGTGATCACACTAACTATACCTACTTCTAGAATCACACAATGTATACATTTTAGATCTGTTCATCATTACCTTCAATGTTGAAGTCTTTTACTAATTAGCCTACAGTCAAAATGATGAAAGAAAAATAAGCCATTCCATTATATATTCTGGATATCCATATTTCCTTGCTTCCCCACCCCACTCACTTACTGATGATCACCTTTGATTAAGCAATATTTCTTTATAAAGCCATTCAGGGGCGCCTGGGTGGCTCAGTCTGTTGAGCGTCCAACTTCAGCTCAGGTCATGATCTCGCTGACAGATAAGAGCCTGGAGCCTACTTCAGATTCTGCGTCTCCCTCTCTCTCTGCCCCTCCCCCGCTCATGCTCGCTCGCGCTCTCTCTCTCTCTCTCTGTCAAAAATAAATTTTAAAAAACACTAAAAAAAATTTAAAGCCATTCAGACTCCAAGCTTCTAAGCTATAGATGCTAATCAAAGTCAAAATATTGTAGATTGTTACTACCATAAACTCTCATTTGCAAAAACAGTTGTGTTTTCAGGACTGTATTGCAGTTCCTTCTTTATCCAAGTTGTGATATCTCTCTTATTCCCTACAGCAGTACTTTCAAATCTACATTAAACTATATAGTTAGCCACAGACATACTTCTTGTTTGTCTCTCAGAGACAATAACGGCCCCATCATCAAAGAAAAATAACAAATCTATACTCTACAGCATCATACTTATGGATACACCTAATCCTACAACAGAAGAGTCTTCTTTGGCCACTACAGAAAAAAAATAATTCATTATCCTTTCACTTATGATTTTGATAACTGTGCTTACTGAAAGGGAGGGCCTACACCGCTGGACTCCAACTTGTTCTGTGCCCTTCACCTTGACCACGCCTCCTCCCCTTGAGTAACCTCCCGCTCACCTGCCTAACAGGACTCGGACCCTTCCCCAGCCAATAGGCTGAGGCCACAGCCATTACCTCACCAACTGCCCCTAGGCCCCAATAAAACTTTTGTCCTTTTGAAACTAGCTTTCTCTCACAGGTATCTCACCGCTGCGTCCGTACAGGTAGGGGATTGAGCTCGAGCTAGCTCGAATAAAGGCTCTTTTGCTTTTACATTGGACTCAGCTCCCTGGCGGTATTTGGGGATCACGAATTCTGGGCATAACACTTACTATTCTCTATCTACGTCAAGACATTTTTCTTCTCTGTCCTTTGAATTTCTTCCCTGTTCTTCCCTCTCATATTTGTGAATTTATTTCTCACTTGCTATAAAGATGGATTGGTCTACAGGAGTGGAAGATGGTGGCAGAGTAGGAGGATCCTAGGCTCACCTCATCCCACAAATACAGCTAGATAACTATTAAATCATCTTGAATACCCCAGAAATTGATCTGAAGACTGAGAGAACAAACTAAAGGTAGAGAAGAGACCATATCAAAGAAGGTATTAAATACAGAGACAGTTTGGGAGAGAAACAGATTGTGGCCACTGCAGTGGGGAGGGAGATACAGTTGCATAGAATGGTAAGAGACAGACTAACACATAGAGGAGTACACCGGGAAAACAAATCCCCATAGTTATTGACTTGGAAAACGAGAGGGAAAATTTTCTTGAGTTCTTGCAACCAGCAGGGCTTAACGCCCAGAATTTTAAAGGTCAATGTGCTTGCCTCTGGGAGAGCTCAGAGGACTTTGCGGATGCTATTGTAGAAAACAAAGGGCAAGTAGCCCACAGACATACACTGTGTAAACAGCAATCTGAAGAGCAGTTGGGGCACAAGGTGAGGAAGTTAACTGCTCATCTTGGAGCAAGGCCCAGAGAGATAACGTTCATGGAGGGACCCCTCCAGGAAAAAAGGAACTGGCAGTCACTATTCTCTCTCCCATCCCTCAGCATAAGTACATTGCCACCTGCAGAAACCAGTACAGAGCCAATACTCCCTACATAAATGCTTACACCAAGTCCCACACCCACCATGCTTCAGAACCACCACCCATCCCAGTCAAACTTGCCTCAGTCCCAGCATGACAGCCCCATACCCCAGAACACAAGCTGAAACCCCTGTTCATACCACATCTCCCAACCTGGGAGTTTTATGAGGCCTCATTTCCAGTTTCAATTTCACAAGCAGACCAGAGAACAACTAGTTAAAATGTGTCACATTCAAGCCAGGGACCAAACACTGCCCAATGCAGATGACTGTCCAGATAGACAAATCTGCCAGGACACATGTTATGTGATTATATGTGTTACAAGTTAGAGACACTCAGAAATTCCAGGCCATGGGGAACAGAGGATACTGTAATGCAGGTCAATAAAAGACCTCTTCTTCATAAAGCCATTGCCCTCAAGATTAGGAGATGTAGCTGACTTTCTTAACACAGAGAAACAGGCACAGAAAAAAATGAGAAGACAGAGGCAATTGTCCCAAATTAAAGAATAGGACAAGACCACAGCCAGAGATCTAAGCAAAACAAATATAAGTAACATGACCGATGGAGGATTTAAAGAAATGATCAAGGATATTCACTACAAAGATACACCAAGAAAGGATACTCAGTGTGCTTCAGAAAAGAATGGAAGACATGAGTGAGACTCTTAACAGAGAGATAAGGAATAACAGGAGAAAGATAAAGAACTCAATAAATAAAATGAAATGAGATGCATCCTTGTGGAATAAACAACAGAATGGAAGAAGCAGAGAAACAAATTAATGTCCAGAAGACAGAGTAATGGGAATTAATCAAGATGCAGAAAAGAGAGGAAAAAGAATTATGCAAAATGAGAATAGACTTAGGGAACTAGGTAACTTTTTAAAAGATAGTAACATTCATATTATAGGAGTCCCTGAAGAGGAAGAGACAAAAGGAGAGAGAAATTTTATTTGAATAAATAATAGCTGAAAAACTCTCCTAATTTGGGGAATAAAACAGCAGACAACCCCCAACAAAATCAGCAAAAGCAGATCCACACAGACATGTTGTGATTAAAATGGTAAAATATAAAGATAAAGAAAAATTATTAAAAGGGGCAATACAAAAGAAGACTGTTACATACAAAGGAAATCCTCATAAGGCTATGATCAGAGTTTTCAGCAGAAACTTGCCAAGTCATAAAGTAGTGCATGATATATTCAAAGTGTTGAATGGGGAAAGTCCACATCCAGAAACACTCTATCAAGCAAGGCTAGCAAGCAGAATAGGAGAGAGAAAGATTTTCCCAGACAAACAAAAACTAAAGGAGCCCTTGAATGCTAATCAAGCCCTGCAACAAATATTAAAAAGGACACATTGAATGGAAAGGTAAGATGAAAAATCACAGTACAAATTAGGAAACACAAAGTCAGTAAAATTACATATTTCTGGAAGAAATACATCAAGGAACTCACAAGTAAACTGACGTAAAATATGATACCATATACCTAAAACAAGAGAGGAGAGGAGTTCAAACTGAAATAACCATCAAATGAATACAGACTGCTCTATGTAGAAGATGGTATATACAAACCTAACTGTAACCACAAATAAAAAAAAAACACCAATAAATTTTTAAAGAATTTAAAAATATCAAAATATATCACTAAAGAAAACCAGTAAACCATGAAAGAGAGCAACACAAGAAAGGATCAGAGAAATTCTTCAGAAATAACCACAGAATAAGTAATACAATGGCAATAAGTACATATCTATCAATAATTATTTTGGATTTAAAAAGAAGAAATGTTTCAATCAAAAAACAGAGTGAAAGAATGGATAAAAAAATATCTATATGCTGGGGGGCCTGGGTGGCTTAGTTGATTAGGCATCCAACTTCAGTTCAGGTCATGATTTCACCATTTGTGGGTTTGAGCCCCATGTTGGGCTCTGTGCTGACAGGTCAGAGCCTGTAGCCTGTTTCAGATTCTGTGTCTCCCTCTTTCTCTGACCCTCCTCCGCGCACACTCAAACAAACACTATTTTTTTAAATGTCTATATATTGCCTATTAGAAACTCATTTTAGACCTTAAGGCACTTGCAGATTGAAAGTGAAGGGATAGAGAAATATTTATCAGGCAAGTGAATGTCAAAAGAGCAAAAGTAGCAATTCTTATATCAGACAAAATAGACTTTAAAACAAAGACTGTAACTAGAGACAAAGAAGGACACTATATAATGATAAAGGGGGCAATCCAACAAGGAGATATAACAAATGTAAATATTTATGCACCCAAACTGGAAGCATCCAAATACTAAAAACAGTTAAAAACAAAGAAACTAATCAATGATTATAAAATAATGGTAGGGGACTCTAACACCCCACTTACATCAATGGACAGATCATCTAAATAGAAAATCAACAAGGATATATGGCTTTGAATCACATACTGGGCCAGAGAGATTTAACAGATTTATTCAGAACAGTCCAACCTAAAACAGCAGAATACACATTGTTTCCGAATGTACATGGAACATTCTCCAGAATACAACCCATATTATGTCAAAAAAGCAGCCTCAAAAATTAAAGATAGACGTTACACCATCCTTCCTTTCTGTCCAAAAAGCTATGAAACTTGAAGTCAAGCACAAGAAAAATTCCAGAAACACTGTAAATATATGGAGATTAAGTAACATGCTAGTAAACAATGAATGAGTCTACCAGGAAATAAAAGAAGATATAAAAAAGTTACATGGAAACAAATGAAAGTGAAAACATAATGGTCCAAAACCTTTGGAATGTAGCAAATGCAGTTGTCAAGGGAAGTGTAGAGCTATACAGGTTCCACCTCAAGAAGCAAGAAAAATCTCAAACAACCTATTCTTACACTTAAAGAAGATAGAAAAAGGATAAAAACAAAAGCTAAAACCAACAGAAGTGAGGAAATAATAAATATTTCTAAATAGTTTTGTAAATAAAAAATTCTATATTTAGTATAAGTACTAAGTATAGTAGAAATAAATGACACAGAAACAAAACCAACAAACAACAACAACAAAAACACAATAGAACAGATCAATGAATCCAGGAGCTGGTTCTTTGGGGGAAAAAATGATAAACCTCTATCCATACTTATATAGATAAAAAGAAAACTAAAATAATAAATGGGAAAGGAAAAATAACAACCACACCACAGAAATAGAATTATAAAAGAATATTATGAAAAACCATATGTTAAATAATTGACAACCTAGAAGAAATAGATAAATTCCTAGAAATGTATAAGCTACCAAAAATGAAAAAGGAATAATAGAAAATTTGAAGAGATTATCAGAAAAAAAAACTGAATCAGTAATCAAAATATACACAGCAAACAAGAATCAAAGGCCAGATGGCTTTACAGGTGAAATATACCAAACTATTAAAGAAAAGAAGAGCCAATATTTATTCCACTCAAAGTATTTCAAAATGGAAAAGGAAGGAAACCTTTCAAACTCATCCTTTGAGGCCAGCATTACCCCAATACCAAACTGGATAAAAACTCCACCAACAAAGAGACCTAAAGGCCAATATCTCTGATGAACATGAATGCAAAAATCCTCAACAAAATACATGCAAACCAAATCCAACAATGCATTTAAAAAATCACCAGTCAAGTGAGATTTATTGTTGATTTGCAAGAGTGTTTCAATATTTGCAAATCAAATACCATGATACATCACATCAATAAGAGAAAGGATAAGAACCTTATGATCATTTCAATAGATGCAGAAAAAGCATATGACATAGTATAGCATCTATTCATGATAAAAAAAATATCAATAAGGTAGGTTTACAGGAAATATATTTCAACACAATAAAGGCCATATGTGAAAAAACCATGGTTAGCATCATCTTCAATGGGGAAAACTAACTTTTTCCTCTATGGTCAGGAACAAGATAGGGGTGTCCACTCTTACCATTGTTATTTAATATAGTACTGAAAGTACTACCCACAGCAATCAGACAACAAAAAGAAATAAAAGGCATCTAAACTGGCAAGGAAGAAGTCAAATGTTCACTAATTGCAGAAGACATGATATTCTATACAGAAAACTACAAGGGCACCTGGGTGGTTCAGTCAGTTAAGCGTCCAACTTCAGCTCTGGTCATGATCTCACCGTGAATGAGTTAGAGCCCTGCATTGGGCTCTGTGATGACAGCTCAGAGCCTGGAGCCTGCTTCAGATTCTGTGTCTCCCTCTCTCTCTGCCCCTCCCCTGCTTGAGCGCTCTCTCTCTCTCTCTCTCTCTCTCTCTCTCTCTCAAAAATAAATAAAGATTAAAAAATAAAGAAAAAGAAAACTCCAAAACCTCCACCAGAAAATAGCTGGCACTGATACACAAACTCAGTATAGTCACAGATACAAAATCAACATACAGAAATCTGTTGCATTTCTATACATCAACAGTGAAGCAGCAGAAAGAATAACTAAAGAATTTATCCCATTTATTTTTTTTAATTTTTAATGTTTATTTATTTTTGAGACAGAGAGAGACAGAGCATGAGTGGGGGAGGGGCAGAGAGAGAGGGAGACACAGATTCTGAAACAGGCTCCAAGCTCTCAGCACAGAGCCCGAAGTGGGACTCAAACTCACAGACCGCAAGATCATGACCTGAGCCAAAGTCGGACGTTCAACTGACTGAGCCACCCAGGTGCCCCGAATTGATCCCATTTATAACTACACCAAAAACTAGAATGGAATGTTTGTTTAGGAATGAACATAAACAAAGAGATGAAAGACCTGTACTCTGAAAACTATAAAACAGTGATGAAAATAATTGAAGATGACACAAAGAAATGGAAAAACATTCCATGCTTATGCTTTGGAAGAGCAAATATTGTTAAAATGCCTATATTACCCCCAAACAATCTACACATTTAACGCAACCCCTATCAAAATACCAACAGCATTTTTTACAAAGCTAGAACAAGCAATTCTAAAATTTGTTTGGAACCACAAAAGATCCTGAAAACCCAAAGAAACCTTGAAAAGAAAAAGAAAAAAAAAAAACTGGAGGCAACACCACGTCAGACTTCAGGTTATATTACAAAACAGTAGTAATCAAAACACTATGGTACTGGCACAAGAATAGACATATAGATAAATGGAAAAGAATAGAAAACCCAGAAATAAACCCACAACTATATGGTAAATTAATCTTTGACAAAACTTGAAAGGGCATCCAATGGGAAAAACACAGTCTCTTCAATAAACGTTGTTGGGAAAACAGGATAGCAACAAGCAGAAGAATGAACCTGGACCACTTTCTTACACCATACTCAAAAATAGATTCAAAATGGATTAAAGACCTAAATGTGAGACAGGAAACCATCAAAATCGTAGAGGAGAACACAGGCAGTAATTTCTCTGACATCAGCCATAGACTTCTTTCTGGATATGTCTCCTAACGCATTGGAAACAAAAGCAAAAATAAACTATTGGGACTATGTCAACATAAAAAAGCTTCTGCACAGTGAAGAAAACAATCAACAAAAGTACAACACAACCTATGGAATGGGAAAGATATTTGTAAATGTCATAGCCCATAAATGGTTAGTATCCAAAATATATAAAGAACAACTCAACAACCAAAAAACAAATAATCCAGTTAAAAATGAGGAGAAGACATGAATGGCCATTTTTCTAAAGAAAACGTACAGATGGCCAAAAGACACATGAAAGTTTGCTCAACAATACTGATAACTGGGAAAACGCAAATCAGAACTTAATGAGTTATCACCTTACATCTGTCATAATGCCTAAAACCAACAACAGAGGAAACAGCAGGAGAAAAAGAAACCCTCTTGAAATGTTGGTAGGAATTACTACCAATGAATCCACTGCAGAAAACAGTATGGAGGTTCCTCAAAAAGTTCCTCAAAAAATAGAACTAATCTACAATCCAACAATAGCAGCACAAGGTATTTACCCAAAGAACACAAAAAATATTAATTCAAAGGGATACATGTGTCCTTAATTGTATAGCAGCATTATTTACAATACCCAAGTTATAAAAGCAGTGCAAGCATCCATTCACTGATAAATGGATAAAGGTGTGGTACATACAATAAAATATTATTCAGCTATAAAAAGAATGAAATATTTCCATTTGCAACAACATGAATAGAACTAGAGAGTGTTATGTAAGTGAAATAAGTCAGTTGAAGAATGACAAATACTATATGATTTCACTCCTATGTGGAATGTAAGACCGAAAATAAATGTGAAAAGGAGAACAAAAAAGAGAGAGAGAAGACAAGAAACAGACTCTTACCTACAGGGAACAAACACATGGTTATCAGAGGGGAAATGGGAGGGAGACATGTGAAATAGCTGATGGGGATTAAGGAATGGACTTGTGATGAACACTTCGTGATTGAAATAAAAACTGAAAAAAGAAAAGAAAGAGACACCAGAGACGTCTATTTCTCCCCTATTTGAGAACACAGCAAGAAAGCAACCATCTATAAGCTGGGAAGAGATATCTCAGGAAACCAACACTGACGGCACCTTGATCTTCAACTTATAGCCTGTCGAATTGTGAGAAAATGAATTCTGTTGTTTAAGACAAAAAAAATGCATTGGTCTATTCTACCAATAAATATCACACAAACATACAAATAACAAATAACAGCATTACTCATACAATCACAACAGCAGTAAAAATGTAGAGATCTCTATGGCCCAAACTGATCATATTATTTCACCCTTCAGTGTTTTATCACTTGGTAGATGGCACCACAGCTAAAATCAAACATTCAATATGAACAGATATGGAATCTAAGTAAGATTTAAGAATTGTAGTAACATGTGAACTAGCCAAGGATAAAAAGGATAATCCAGTCAGTTGAATTCTTAGGGATAACTGTATTGGAGAGGTCATAGAAACATTCCTCACAGGGCTCAAAATAAGCTGCCTCCTTTGCCAACACTAATGATAAAAAATTATGCAAAATGCCTTTTGTAACTATTTTGAGTTTTGAAGGTCAACCCTATCTCTTCTAGTGTTTAAAAGGATATTTTAATTAGAATAGAGCTCAGACACTCACTGGCTTTGAGAGACTTGGTGGAAAAGGCCTAAACTATTTACTGTAAATTTACTATTAATTTACACTCTGAGGAATATAATCCAAACATAAAAATAATTTTGAAAATAGCCATCACATGGAAGTATTATAAATAGAGTATTTGGTAGATTTCTAAAACAGCCCCAGTGATAATCATTGTAATTAGGGGCTTAAAATTTACCTGAAACAGTGGCTAATACATAATCTCTTAGAGTGAACAGTCATTAAAACATTACTGGGATTTGGTAGAAACAGTTATCAAATAACTTTAACCTCAAAATACCTATACATCATGTATAACTATAGAGAGAAGTTCCAATAACAAGTCATGCAGCTCAGCAGAGTACTTTAAAAAAAAATGATATGAACATGCAAATGTAGAAGTTTATTTTCTCACAGTTCTAGAAGATAGAAATCCTAAATCAAAGTGTTAACAAGATTGGCTCTCCTCAGGGTTCAAATCATATATAGTCTTTTTCTATAAGCAGCTGATTGAAAAATATGATAAATGTAGCCAGAATGCCCAACTATAGGGAAGGTCTTAAAATTTTCCTGGTTTATAAAAACAGGAGAACGGAGTCTTGAATAAAGTGACCACTGGGACTTCCATGATATCCAGGGTCAACTTGGAAAACACAGTCACTACTGTTTAACTTTTGGTCAGTTGACCAGAAAAAGAATTATTTGAGGAAGTAATGGCAACAATAAGTTATCTCTCATAGTCCATATTAATACCTTCTGTTCTCTGTGTTGAATAATTGTGTCATCTGCCCATATGAACATTAAAAATATATAGATGTTCTCTGGGTTTTTTTGTAGCCCCAGTGTAGACTACTGTACCTTATGAATTATTCTTCAAAAGTAAATTAGAAATAAAGACCCTTGCAGAAACACAAAAGTTGAGAGAAGTTTGCTAATAGACTTGCCATGAAAGAAATATTAAATGACTATCTTTAAGGAGAAAGAAAATAATATAGGTCAGAAACTCACATCTGAAAATTTAAGGAAGAGCATAGAAGAAACTATAAGAAAAAGTAAAATTAAAACCTATATTTCTCTTAATTTATTAACAACTTATTCTGTATAATAATAACAATGTTCAATTATGTATACACACACGTACACACACACATATAGTATACCTATATATGAGTGAATGACAGCAATTATACAAGGGAAGGGAGACAAGAATTAGGATCTTTTTTGCTTTTTGTTTTTTGTGCTGTTTTTTTTTCTTTTATTGTAGGTACTCACACTCCCCTTGAAGAGGTATAGCAACAGGTATGGAAGACTGGAAGATTTAAATCAATTAATATAGTCTATCATATCAATAGGCTAAAAAAGAAAAGTCACATGATTATTTCAATAACTTCCAATAAAAATGCACTTTGTGGGACAAAAATGTAACACTCATTCATGATAAAAACTTCCAGTAAACCAACAATAGAAAGGTACTTTCTCAACTTGATCAAAATATCTACATAATGGTATAGCTAGCATTACACAAATGATGTGAACTTGAAGTTTTCTTCTATAATCAGGTACAAGAATAATATGTCCCCTTTAACAGCATCTTTTCAACATCACCCTGGAAGTGTTAGCTACTGCAATGACAAAAATGCCAAAGAAAAGGCACATCAATTAGAAAAGAAGAAATAAAAGTTTTTGTTTTCAGATTACATGTCAATCTATGAAAAAAAAAAAAGAATATATGAAAGAAACAAAGAAACAAAAAACCCATCTGGAACTAAATAGGGTTGCAAGATGCAAGATCCACATAGAAAAGTCAATTGCTTTCCCATATAACCATACTGAACAAGTGGAATTTTAAATTAATAACAAAATACCACTTACATTAGCACCTAAAAATGAAATAGGTATAAATATTACATATGTGTGTGTGTGTACACAAAATCTTTCTGAGAAAAACTATAAATCTCTGATAAACAAGATCAAAGTAAAACTAAGTAATGGAGATGCTCTATATTCATAAATCCAAAGTTTCAATACTATCAAAAGTATCTTCTTCCAAACTTGATCTATAGATTTAATGAAATCCCAATAAAAATTTCATTAAGCCATTTTGTGATTAAATAAAAACTGAGCCTAAAATCATATTGAGAGGCAAAAGATTTGGAAGAGCCAACACAATACTGAAGAAGAACAAGAGTTGGAAGACCCACCCTACTTGATATCAAGACTTACTATAGAGCTACAATAATCAAAAGAGGGTGGTATTAGAGAAAGAATAGACACATAGGTTGGAGAAACAGAGTAGCGAGCTCAGAAGAAGACTCATATAAGTAATGTCCACTGATCTTTGAGAAAGAAGCAAAGGTAATATAATGAAGCAAAGATAGTCTTTTTAACAAATGGACATCCACATATGAAAATATGAATCTTGATAGACCTTACACTTTTTGCAAAAAGCTAAAATGTATGAAAAAAAACAAATGTATGAAACCAAAAACCAAAATGTATGAAAGAACTAAATGTAAAATACAAAATTATTAAAATCCTAGATTTAAAAAAAAAGAAAACCTACATGATCCTGGGTATGGCAATGTCTTTTTATATATAATAGCAAAGGGAGAATTCATGAACTAAAGAATTGGTTAGCTGAACTTCATTAAAACTGAAAACTTCTATTCTGTTAAATACAATGTCAAGAGAATGAGAAGACAAGCCATAGACTGGAAGGTTATAATTGCAAAAAGACTCATCTAATAAAGGACTGTTATACAAAATATATAAATGACACTTAAAACTTGACAATAAGAAAAAAAATCACTAAAAGCTAGGCCAAAGACTTTTGTAGACAAGACACCAAAGGATATTTATATATAGCAAATAAGTATATAAAAAAATATCCCATATTACATGCCATCAGAGAAATATAAATTAAAACAAGGATGAAATATAGTAACATACCTATTAGCATGGGCAAAAAACAAAACATTGACAACATCAAATGCTCACTTAATGCGCAACAGAAACTCTCATTCATTGCTGATAGGAATGAAAAATATAATAGCCACTCTGGGAGGTAGTTAGGTGGTTTCTTACAAAACTAAACATAGTCTTACCACATAATCCATTATTATTACTGCTTGGTATTTCCCTAAAGAGGTTAAAAACTTATGTCCACACAGAGATCTAAAAGTTGAAGTTTAGAAACGTTTTACTTATAATTGCCAAAACTTGTAAACAACCAAAATGTCATTCAGTAGGAATAAATAAACTTTGGTACAGTGGAATATTATTATTCAGCACAAAAAGAAATGAGCCATCAATCAATCCAAAGACATGGAGGAAACTGAAATGCATATTATTAAGTGAAAGAAACCAATCTAAGAAGGCTATGCCCTGTGTAACTCCAACTACCTGACATTGTAGAAAAAGCAAAACTATGGAGATGATAAAAAGATTAGCAGTTACCATTGGTTTGTACGAGGTGCTTAATCTTAGAAGAGTATTTTATAGTAATGAAAATATCCTGTTGATACTATGATGATGAATACATTTACATGAATATCATTCTACATTTGTCAAAACCCATAGGATATACAAGAATGAATCCTACTTAAACCATAGACTTTGTATGATTATGATATTTTAATTTAAGTTTACCAATTATGAACAATGTATCACTCAGTGGGGGGGGGGGACGTTGATAGTATGGAAGACTATGCAAGTGACAGGGCAGGGGACATATGGGAATCTTTTGTACCTTCTTCTCAATTTTATTGTGAAACTAAAACTCCTCTAAAAAATCAAAACAATTAAAAATAATGAAGTTGCAGACAAAGAAAGCTACACTACAAAGCTATTACAAAGCTCTAGTAATCATTGGTATTGGCACAGAAATGGACACATAAATCTATGAAATAGAAAAGAGAACCTATAGAATAAGATAGAGAAATAAACCTACGCTTCTGTGGTCAATTAATCTCTGACAAAGTAGACAAGAATACAAAATGGGAAAAGACAGTCTTCAATAAATGGTGCAGGGGTAAATAGACAACTACATGAAAAAGAATGAAATAGGACCACTTTCTTACACCATACACAAAAATAAATTGAAATGGATTAAAAACCTAAATGTGAGACCTGAAACCATAAAACTTCTAAACAAAACAAAAACAGTAATCTCTTAGACATTGGTCTTAGCAACATTTTTATGGAGATGAATAAAGAACACAGAACAAAGGCCTGCATAAAGGTATGTCTACCACAAACACCCTTAGTAGTACCTTAAGGGATTTAAATAATACTGACTGTTCAGATAAGTATTCCATTTGTACTAAAAATGGAAGTTTCCCAGCAATAACAAGTAACCTAGCAAAGCTCCTTCTACCTATGTAAACATTTTTAGCAAAGATTCATGAGTGATGTTTATGCCACTAGAAAAATAAAGTAGACCAACATACCCTTTGCAAGAAGTCAAAAAACTAACCTGTAATGAAACTAAAGCCATCAAATAAGAAAGTACATATATGCCAAATCTGAACAAAATGGCTGAATGATAAAATAGAAGTAAATAAAGTCTCCCAAGGTAATAACCTAAATGTTCAGAACACAACTAAAAATGATTCAATATAGCAAAACGCAAGCAACCAGAATTTAAGTTAAATTAAAAAAAAGATCAACTAATATTGAGATGATATCAGATGTTTGAATGATGTAACAAAGATTTTTAAATGGCTTTCATAAAAGTGCTACAAAAATCAATTTGAGAAGCTGAATAAAAAAAAAAAATTCCTAGCAGATGAAACAATAAAGAATGCTTAAAGTAGCTTTCATAACTCAAAAGAAAATAACACAGTAGATCTTTCTGAATTTAAAGTAAAACAATATGGTGTGTAAAAATAGAGTTAACATAAGAGAGTACTTTTACTCCATTAGTTTTTTTTTAATTATATTTTTCAGATGAAGCAAAAGTTAAACAACATCAGATGTGCTACTCAATGGAAATAAAAAAGAAATGTATTTTCTAAAATTATGATGGTAGAGAAACCTAAATGGAAATAAGATTTCTACAATTTACTCAAACTGGTAAAGTATTAACACCAATACACTGTGATAAGATGTGTATATATGTGGTAATACCTATAACAACCCCTAAGAACACTATACAAAGGAATACACTAAAAACATTATAAATAAAACAAAATGGAAATATTAAAATGTTCAAATTATTTATAGGAAACACACAAAAAAATCAGAAAAATGAGAAACACAGGAAGCAAAAATCATCATAAAAAGGCAGTCTGAGACTATATTACTTTAAATTTGTCTAATAAATACACCAAAAAAGACAGAGACTAACAGAATATTGTTTTTCAAAACAATCGACCATATTCTGTCTACAAGAAACCCACTTCAATCTTAATACAGACCATTTTGAAACAAAAGGATGTAAAAAGTTACATCATGCAAAAATTAATTTAAAAAGAGTAAAAGTAACTATATAAATCTCAGATAAAGAAAATTTCAGATGAAAAAGTTACTAGTAACAGAGTAGGACATCAGGTACTGATAAAAAGATCTATTTATGAAGAAGGGATAGCAATTCTAAATATGTATTAATCAAAGACCAGAGCTTCAAAATAGATGTAACGGAAATGGGAATACTTAAAATATAGACAATACCACATTTAGAGTTAAGGATTTCAACACCATACTCTCAGCAACCAAGAAATACTATATCACCAGACAAAAGGATCTGACATTACACGACATTCCATCCATCAACAAAATAGGTATTCTTCTCAAGATCCCATATAGTATTGAACAAACTTAACAATATTCTGAGCCACAAATAAGCCTTGCATATTTAAAATAATTAAAATCATATAGAGTATTTCTGACAATAATGGAATAAAACTAAAAATCAATAACATAAAAATGGATAAGTTTTCAAACACTTATAATTAAGTACTAAATTTATAAATAATTCATAGTTAATAGGGATATAAAAATAAAACACAAGGGTGTCTGAGTGTCTCAGTTGGTTAAGCGTCTGACTTTGGCTCAGGTCATGATCTCATGGTTCATGAGTTCAAGCCCTGGGCCCAACTCTCTGTTGTAAGTGTGGAGCCCACTTCAGATCTCCTGTCCAACCTCTCTCTCTGTCTCTCCCCAACTTGAACTCTCTGTATCTCTCAAAATAAATATATAAACTTAAAAAAATGAATGGTATAGGTAAACTATGCCATAGCTATAAAACATTAAAATAAAAACACAATACATAGAACTGAATAAAAATAAAAACACAATATGGCAAAATTTGTAAAATGCACAAAAATAGTGCTTAAAGGAAAATTTACAGCATTAAATTCATACATTATAAACAAGTAAAAGTCTCAAACTAATAATCTAATTTCTCACCCCAAGAGCCAAGGGGGAAAAAGAGCAAAATGAACCTGAGACAAAGAAGAAGAAAAATAAGAGTATAACCTATAAAAAAAAAATGAGGAACAATAGAAAATATCAATAAAATATGAACTGGCTCTAAAAACATTAAAATTGATAAATTTTCAGTGAGATTGATAAAGATAAAAAGAGAGAAGTCAAAAATCACCAATATCAGGAAAAAACATCATTTCACAATAGATTCTATAGATATTAAAAATATAAGAAAGTAACATGAACAAAAATTCTAATGATTTAGAATACATAGATCAGATGGGAAGTTAAAAGGGCAGAGTAGGAGGACCCTAAGCTTGCCTCATCCCTCAGACATAGCTAGATAACTATTACATCATTCTGAATACTCAAGAATTTGATGTAATGACTGGGAGAAACACTGTACAACTAGAGGGAGAGAAGAGTCCACAGCATGGGGGGTAGGAAGTGTGGAGATAAAGCCATTCATTGGCTGGGAAAATGAGAGGGAATGAGCTTCATGAGTTTTTGCAGCCAGCAGGGCTCTAAGACTGGAGTTTTAGAGAACCCCAGACTTGGTTAGGATAAAGACCTGAGGGTGCTACCCTACTCCCAGAGAGGAGGCAGGCAAACAACCCCAGGGCAGACAACATGATCTGAGAATTGCCTAAGGGAAACATAGACTGTTCATTCTTTTTGGAACATATTTATGAGAGGTGGCATTGCTCCTCTGGGAACTAAAGAAACAGTAGTCAACATTTCCCTCCCTGATTCCTCAGCATAGGCACAGAGATACCTGCTGAGGGCAACTAAACAGGACACTGGCTGTTTAGCTTGCTTGTTCCAAATTCCATATCCCCATGCTCTGGTGCAAGTGCCCTTCTGGGTCAAACCTGAATCAGTTCCAGCATGACAAGACCCTTTCCCAGGTCCCTGCAGTTTGGAATTTAAAAGTCAGCAAGTTTGACTAGAATAGGACCAAGATGCACTGCACTTTTCCAGGCAGGCAAGCAACCCAGAGACAGACAGTCTGATATCAGCAATTTGAAAAATTCCTGTGATGTATGAGGGGAAACTTTTTCTCCCTTAAAAGCTGTTCCCTGAGAGCAGCAAACATGAACTCACATCTCCAGAGATATAAGAGTGGGCTACTGCCATTTCTCTCCCCTGCCCCTCAGCATAATACAACTTCAGTAAACAGGACAGCACCAGCATTAGCTGCCTAATCTGCATATACCAAGTCCCGCGCCCCCATTGATCCCCTGGTACTGCTACATACCTAAGTATGCCTCAGGACCAGTGCAGTGTGCCCCTTCTCCAGAAGACCAGCATAAACCCCTGCACGAACCATATGTACTGACCATAGAAGTCTACAAATCTTCAGTTATAGTGGAAATAGAATCAGGTATCTTTTAACAAGCAGACCAAAGCACATCTAGTACATCTAGACACAGAGTCACCACACTCTGGCAAGAGTCCAAACACTCCACACATCAGGTAAGGAGAAACTCTGTTGATAATGGCCCTGAGTGATGGAGCAGCCAAAACACACCAGCAGGGTGCATGAAGCACACACCAGAGACATTTCCTGAGGCACCAGGTCCTGGACATTATATGACCTCTTCTTTATAAAGCCACTTCTCTCAAGAAGAGGAAATATAACAGGCTTCCCTGACACAGAAATGAAGACAGAGACCTAGACAAAAATGCCAAGATGGAAGAATTCACTCCAAAAGAGAGGACAAGAAAAGGTCACAGCCAGGGATCTAATAGAAACATATATAAGTACTATGCCTAAAATTAGAATGTAAAGCAACAGTCATAAGGATACTAGCTAGACTTAGAAAGGCATGAAAGATACCAGGGAGACCCATACCAGAGAGATAAGAGAGCTAGAAAACAATCAGGTTGAAATGAAGAATGCAATAACTAGGATGTGAAACTGACTGGATGTAATGATCACAAGGATGGAAGAAGCAGAGGAATGTATAAGTGATATAGAAGATAGAATTATGGAAAATAATGCTGAACAAAAGAGAGAAAGAAAAATTCTGGATCACAAAAGTAGACTTGGAGAACTCAATGACTCCATCAAACATAATAACATTCATATCATAGGAATCCTAGAAGATGAAGGAAAGAGAGGAAGAAGGTTTATTTGAACAAATTACAGCTGAAAATTTCTTTAAACTGGGAAAGGAAACAGACATCCAAATCCAGAAAGAACAGAGAACTCCCATCAAAATCAACAAAGAGATGAACACCAAGACATATTGTTGTCAATTTTGCAAAGATATACTGATAAAAATATCCTAAAACAGCAAGAGAAAGGAAGTCCCTAACTTACAATGGAACACAGTACAGTTAGCAATAGATCATCCACAGAAACTTGGCAAGCCAGAAGAGAGTGGCATAATATATTCAATGTGCTGAATGGGAAAAATATATACCCAAGAATACTAGAACTAGTAAGGCTTTAATTCAGAATAGGAGAGATAAATAATTTCCCATATAAAAACTAAAGGAGTTTGTGACCACTAAACCAGCCCTGCAAGAAATATTATAAATGACACTCTTGGAATGGGAAGTAAAGACCAAAAGCAACAGACTAGAAAAGACCAGAGAAAATCTCCAAAAACAACAAAAAATAATAAAATGTCACTAAATACACATCTGCCAATAAGTATTCTGAATGTAAATGGAGCAAATGCTCCAATCAAAACACATATTATGTCAGAATGGATTAAAACAAAAAAACAAAAACAAGACCCATCTATATGCTGCCTACAAGATACTCATTTTAGTCCTAAAGATACCTTCAGTTTGAAATTGAGGGGATGAAGAACTATTTTCATGCTAATGGATGTCAAAAGAAAGCCAGAGTAGCCATATTTATATCAGACAAACTAAATTTTAACCCAAAGACTGGAACAAGAGATGAATAAGGGCACTATATTATAATAAAGTGGTCTATCTGAAAAGAATAACTAACAATTGTAAATATTTATGCCCTCAACTTGAAAGCACCCAAATATACAAAAAAATAATAAAAAACAAAAAATGAACTCATTGATAATAATAAATAATAGTACAGGACTTTAATTCCCCAGTTACATCAAAGGACAGATCATCTAAGCGAAAAAATCAACAAGGAAACAATGGATTTGAATGATATACTAGACCAGACGGACTGAACAGATATATTCAGAAGATTTTACCCTAAAACCACAGAATGTACATTATTTTCAAGTGCACATGGAATATTCTCTAGAAGAGATCACATACTAGGTCATAAATCAGCCTCAACTAGTACAAACAGATTGATATCATACCATGCATATGTTCTAACCAGAATGCTATGAAACTTGAAGTTGACCACAAGAAAAAATTTGAAAATACCACCAATATATGGAGGGAATTAAACATATTACTAAGTAATGAATGGGTAAACCAGTAAATTAAAGAAGAAATTTAAAAAAAATACATTGAAGCAAATTAAAATGACAACATGATGCTCCAAAGTCATTGTTATGTAGCAAAAGTGGTCATAAGAAGGGAGTATAGAGCAAAACAGGTCTATCTCAAAAAGAAAAAAAAATAAGAAAAAAGAAAAAATCTCAAATAAACAACCTAACTTTACACCTAAAGGACGGAGAAACAGAAAAATAAACCTAAAGCTAGCAGAAGGAGGGAAATAATAAAGATTAGAGGAGAAATAAGTGATATAGAGACAAACAAACAAACAAACAAACAAAACACTAGAACAGATCAATGAAACCAGGAGATGGTTCTTTGAAAAAAATAATAAAACTGATAAACCCCTAGCCAGACTTATCAAAAAGAGAAAGGATCCAAATAAATAAAATCACAAATGAGATAGAAAAGATAGACAACACCACTGAAATAAAAACAATTATAAGAGATTATGAAAAATTATATGCCAACAAATTGGACAGACAGGAAAAAATGGACAAATTTCCAAAACACCATATAAACTACCAAAACTGGAACAGGAACAAATAGAAAACTTGAACACTGATAACCAGCAAAGATATTGAATCCGTAATCAAAAATCTCCCAAAAAAAAGTCCAGGGCCAAATGACTTCCCAGGGGAATTCTACCAGACATTTAAAGAAGAGTTAGTATCTGTTTTTCTCAAAATATTCCAAAAAAACAAAAATGGAAGGAAAACTTCAAATTCATTCTATTTGGTCAGCATTACTTTTATTCAAAAACCAAACAAAGACTCTACTAAAAAACAGAACCATAAATCAATATCCCTGATGAATGTGGATGCAAAAATGCTCAACAAAATTGTAGCAAATGAATCCAATATTACACTAAAAGAATCATCCACCAAGATCAAGTGAGATTTATTCCTGGGTTGCAAGGGTGGTTCAATATTCACAAGTAAATTCATGTGTTACATACACCACATTAATAAAAGAAAGGACAAGAACCATATGATCTCCTCAATATAAGCATAAAAAAAACATTTGACAAAGCACAATAGCCATTCATGATAAAAACCTTCCACAAAGTAGGGATAGGAAACATACCTCAATATCATAAAGACTGTATACAAAAGATTCACAGCTAATATCATCCTCAATGGGGAAAAACTGAGAGCTTTTCCTCTATGGTCAGGAACAAGACAGGAATGTCCACCCTCACCACAGTTATATAACATAGTTCTGGAAGTCCTAGCCACAGCATCAGATAACAAAAGAAATAATAAGCATCAAAATCAGCAAGGAAAAATCAGACTTTCACTATTTGCAGATGACATGATAATCTATGATAGAAAACCCAAAAGGCTCCACCAAAACACACACACACACACACACACACACACACACACACACACACACACACACAAACCTAAACCATGCTAGAATGGATACACGAATTCAGTTAAGTTGCAGGATAAAAAAATCAACATACAGAAGTCTGTTGCATTTGTATCCACAAAAATGAGGCAACAGAGAGAGCAATCAAAGAGATCCCATTTACAATTGCACCAAAAACCAGAAGATACCTAGGAATAAACTTAAGAGGTAAAAGACCTGTACTCTGAAAAGTATAAAAGACTGACCAAAGAAATTGAAGATAACACAGAAATAGAAAAGTATTCCATGCTCATGGATTAGAAGAACAAGTATTATTAAAAGGCGGGTGGAGGGCATGGGTTAAATGGGTGATGGGTAAAGGAGGGCACTTGTGATTAGCACTGAGTGTTGTATGTAAGTGCTGTATCACTAGACTCCACACCTTAAACTAATGCTACGCTGTATTAACTAACTAGAATTTACATAAAAATTTGATAGAAATTAAAAGAGGAAATGGACCAATTCCTCAAAAAACACAATGATCACAACCTAGTCAAGATGCAATATATGCTTAAATAGTCCTATAATTATGGAAAACATTGGATTTGTAACTCAAAAGATTTCAAAAAAGAAACCTCCAGAGTCCTATATTTCCAATGGACAGTTTTATCAACCAATCAAAAAGATTTACAGCAACTTTACACAATTTCTTCTAGAAAAGAGAGTAAACATTTAGTATTTGATTTTATGAAGTCAATATAGTCCCAGTACCAGAATAAGACAAAGACAGGAGAAAGCAAAGCAAAGCAAAGCAAAGTAAAGAAAAAAAGAAAGAAAGAAGTTAAGAAGGAAGGAAGTTAGGAAGGAAGGAGGGAGAGAGGGAGGAAGAAAGCAAGAGAGAGAGTGAGGGAGGGAGGGCAAATGAAAGGAAAAGAAAGAATGAAAGGTAAGAAGAAAGAAAAAAAGAATGATTCACATCATTGCTTCTTGTCATGTCTGAATAAAAATCTCACAGTCTTCTTTATTGAATTACCATTCTGTCAGTTTTTTTTTTAAGTCTTACTCCATGAGTGGTTTAAATGGCCCTCATGAATATAATGGAATCCTTTTTTACTAGCTTTGTGTGGTTCTTTTCATGCATGTAGTTAAAATGCAATAGTGTCACAGAATCATATGCACTAATTTAATAATATTACGAAGTAATTTCTTGATAGTACTGGTCTATATTTTAGTATAAGTATTTATCCCTTCACTTATTTTTCTGTAAATATTGAAATACTTTATAAATTGCTAAATCTCTTTTACTTACAGTTTCTATCTAGCTATAAAATAACCGAAAACATCAAGGATTATAACATCATCTATAATAAACATAGTATAAAACTCAAAAGTAAAATATATCATCCACCCTTTTTAAAGTAAAATATCAATGAAATATAGATGGAGAAATTTGTTTTTCCTTGGTGAGTAGAGAATAAATGAAAATGAATGGGATGGAAAAGGTATATGAAATTGTACATTTTGCTTGTGTCATGATAAAAAAATAAATCAATGACAGCTTTTCTTTAGAACAATTTTGTGCTTTCTCTAGAGTACATAGTTCTGATGAAATTGATTTTTCTCAATCACTGTCAGGGTTGTTCTGTGTATTTCACTAATAACAATAGCTTTTCTCATAGGGCAAAATTTATGAAATATTCCCAGGTGAGAATCGATGTGACATGTACTGTAGGTATATGAACCAAGACATTCTTACTGAAGAATACTAAAAATAACTAAAATATGAACATATATGAATGTTATAATACATCTTCATATTATTAACACCAAATTATTCATTTTTCTGTGTGTGTATGTGTGCGTTTGCATGTTTGTATATAACACACAAATGCTGAAGCACAAAAGAAACAGTAAGGCTAACATCAATATGGGTTCTTGAGTACATGTATTTTTTCTTGCATGGAATTATCACTAAAATTATAACAATAATATGTTGAATATTTATATAAATGGTAAATCATAAGATAATTATTCTTTTGGTGTCTATAATATGAGCATTGCCTAAACACAATTTTGGGAACATTCCTTCTCTGCTTTGTCCATGTAATATGGTAGAGAAATTAATTTTTGCATGTCAAGCCACTAAAGTTAGAGACAATGTCACTGCAGCATGTCTTCTCTTCTCTTGACTAAGCCTCAATCTTAATATTTATTTTTAATTATATTCAATTATTATATTCTATAATTTTATTGTGCAATTATATATATTATATCTTATAGCTATATCCTATTTCCCATCTTCAGATATTTTTGCTATGCTTAATTAGTTTTCTGGAAAATGTGATGAGATACTCTAAATTGGAGCCCTTGAGTTTTTTTTTTTTATTATTAAATGTTTTCTGTATTTTCTCCAGTATATAAATGCATCGACAGGTTTATTTTTAACTCCCTTGAAGAAATCTTTAACAGTTTCATACATATTCATAGTGTGTTAACACACATAAACACACCCACTGAGCCCAATACTCTATGGTCAAAATATAGGAGATAAATAGATAATAAAAATAGTTGAATTTTATTTTTTTATAAAATCTCATTTATTAGAAAACTGAAATAACTAACGCTTTGGAAATAAACTATAAGTATTCATGACAACTAAAGTAACATACAAAATGCATATCTGCCCTTGTTTATTCTTCCTCAATGGAAAAACAGTGTTGAAATACTTAGGCTTTGGCCACAGACAGCTTCTTAAAAGAAGTGTTGTCAGTAATGATCCATCTCAGGGATAAAGAAAACATAATAGAACCACTGCTCAGAGGGCACATGACAATAACAGAATGCCACAGATTGTACCTAACAAACAACAATGGATTATTAAAATCCTTGAAATGTTATACACAAAGTAAGTTATAAAAACCCTCCCTAGCTTTTCAACTGTAGGGTTACTAAGCAACCAACAAAATAAAATTGTAAAATTTCTGCACTGAGCTTAACATATATATCTGACTCAATGTAAACCTTGATTTTTTAACTTCCTAAAAATGACTATTTGGAAAAATTTAATATCCTGGAAAGAATTAATATAAATAGGATTGTCTAAAACTTTCAGACTAATAGAGCATTCATTTATAAAGATTATAGGTGCTCCCTAAAATAAGAACTTAGAAAATTATAACTGGAAAGCACTGACTGGTCTTAGATAACATGTTCTCTATGTCATCATGTACAAGTCAATTCTGATGGACAGATATCAAAGCTGGTCATTCTCTTCTACTCCTTTTCAAATAGCCTAAAATTCAAACATTTCAAACAGTAATGATTGGTGTACATTTACTATTCTCACTCATGTTAAAATATTATTGTGTAAATCATGATTAATGTCTATGAATGCAAATATATCTCCAAACCAAGTATTTAATTAATAGCCTTACTTAAAGCTTTTTTTTCCAAAAAGGAAAATGTTTAACAGGCAAAACTGTTTATTTTATAGGAATTGGATATTACTACAGGAAAATTCCTTATAGGATCTTGACTTCCTCAAATATTTTTAGGAAACATCAATTTTACTAGTGAATGGTTATTCTTAACCTTAACATATATTTTTCTTCATAGTAGAACCCTAGGTGGGTCTGAATTAACAAGTTGAAAACATAATATGACTGAATTTATTTTAAGAATAAAACTGAGTCTGTCACTGTTTGGGAAATGTCTCGGATACTCCTAATACTTTCAACAGTTTAGCTTGAGAAGAATAACCTGTTTGTTTATTGCTTTGTTTCAAGATTGACTGCTAAAATGTTTTCCAGCAGTTCACAAATTTACAGCATAGCATGAAATTGTACATTCTTATATGCTTAAATTTATATTTCTTTCTAACCTTCTCACAATTTTACTTCTTCACCTCACCATACAATAAGTGTTTGGGAAGACTGTTGTTATAATTTATCTGATAACATTCAGTTCAGTGCAGTTTTATTAATCATGCATGGGTTTCATTCGTTCATTGTTACAAAATTTATCTTACTCATAAGCGAGACTGATTAATCTGAGAAATTTTGCCTACAGCAAGCACAAGTATAATCTTCAGAAAGCTAATGGCCTGTGAGCTTTCAAATCACCAGTTTCATGAGGAAACATTCATTCTTTATGTAAACAGAAATAGCTCAAATTTACAAGTTAGTGGGTCCACCTAGACCTTCCCTAAGGCAGATGCATTTATCTCACTTTTCAGTCAATCCATGATCAGACAGATTTTTCACTGTTGCCTGATTCTAGCCTTTGTTTCCCCTTTTTAGTTGTTATTTATCCAAAGAACTCAATTCCAACATGGTGTAGACACACCTTTATACGTTAGTTTCCCAAGGAACCACTGCTGGGGTGAGAATGTAGGTCTTATCTTTTATTAAAAGTCTGTAACAAAGGTGCAAAATCTCACAAATAACATGAAGCTGAATAATACATGTAACTAATCTTGAAATTATTCTAGTTTATTGATATAACAAGGACTTCTCAGTGACTATTCCTTTGATCCTTAGTCTTTTTTTTTTTTTTGAGATTTTTCACTTTTATCGCTCAATTCACAATAACTCTAAGTGTCACAATGAAGAAAATTTAATCTCCAAAACTTTACCTCAAAATTACATTCTACATCAAATATTTCATTAAAGTATTTTTCATAAATATAAAGCAAGTATGTTTTTTTAGTAGTGGTGTTCATTTAAAATATTTATCTGCTACATGCATTTTAAGGACTTTGTGTAGATTCTTTCTTTTATATGTCTCTTATTTGTTGGTTCTATAAATGCTGTGTTTGTATTTAAACAATCTTATATTTTCTATCCTATGAATTTCACCACAAAATTTTTTATAAAAGAAGGTTAAAGGAAAGTAGTTGACAGATACTATAAAATGGAAGAGAGGATAGTTCCCTACTATTTCGTTCAGTCAAAAGATTTTTTTTTTTATCAAAAGCACCCTCCTTGGTAAAGGCTGAAATGTATTTAATGGATTGTTGCCAAGAAATAATGGATTCATTTTGTAAATAGAGAACAATGTAAACTGCCCTAACAAATAACTGGAGACAGCCAATTACGCTACTTCGCAAGAGGCAGTCAGTTGAAGATTTAAAAAAGTGTAAGAAAATCTATAGACCATGAACACCGTAAACTAGGGGAAAAAAATGAATTAAACACACATGTGCACACATAGCCCACAAAACACATACACACAGAAATACAGATAGACACAGTTCATCCATGTTAAAAGGAGTATTGCTTTGAATCAGTGGGAATTCTCGCTATTCCATAATACTGTTATCATCTCTTCACACAAAAACAGCCTAAAAAATACATACCTGATTGGAAGATAATTTTATTTGATAGAAAATAGCACAGACTCTCCATAAACATATTTCAGGGAAAAAAATGACAAATATAGAAAATAACAGAAAAAAATGACATTTAAAAATAAGATTCATGGGGTGCCTGGGTGGCTCTGCCAGTGAAGCATCCAGCTTTGATTTCAGATCAAGTCATGATCCCAGCATTGTGGGATCAAGCCCCAAGTCAGTCTCTGCACTGAGCATGGAAACTGCTTAAGATTCTCTCTCTCCCTCTACCTCTGCTCCTCCCTCCCCCTTCAAAAAATAAAAACAAAAACAAAACAAACAAACAAAAAGAAAACTAGACTCATGATACAACATACAATTAAAAATAAAAGACCATAAAGATGAAACAAAACCTAAAAATGATTATAAATTTGAAATGGAAATGTCTGAAAACAAAACAGAAAGTAATAAAAATAATCCAAGCTGAATGGAAGTTTAACCTTAAAAATCAGAGAATTAGTGGTCTTAATAGAATTGGCATAAAGAAAAATATTATGAATAAAAAGATGGTAAGGTTAATAGGTCAAGATTGAATAATGCAAGGAAAAATAAATAAATAAATAAATAAATAAAAATGAAAAAGACAAAAAGAAAAAAATTAGGGAAGAATTGAGTGGCTGTAGAAAGAGCCAATATATATATAACCAATTTTCAAATGAAACAACGTTTTAAAAAGAAATCAAATATATAATCTGAGAAACTTTCCAGACATAAAAAAGAACTTGAACCTACAAATAGAAATGCAATGTTCTTAGGAAAAATCTTTATAACAAAATAATTTACTGAAAACTTACTGTTTGTTGAGACTATTTTAAAGATATTTTTCTTCTGCACATTAAATATTTACTGTAATCTTGGTTAGGTGTAATTATTGCATTCATTTTACATTTAAGAAAACCAGGGCACAGAGAAGAGGTAATTGTCTCAAGCTCACACAGGAAGATTCATTTAAGGGAATCTAAACATTTCAAATAGTACCAGAAAGAGTACAGAGAAATACAATAAAGAAAACAAAACTAATAAAACTAATCATTGTTGCATAAAATACCTTTAATTTGCGCTATAAATGAATGTAATTGGATTAGTTCAGTCCGAGATAATTTTAAAGCCACAGAAAGTATTGCATGATATAACCAAACTGTATTCTGCACACAAGAGTCATATCAAAAACAAATTAGTAAACATGTTAAAAAAAAAAAAAAAGAAGGGGCAAAAGTGCACAAGGAAAATATTAACAAGCAAAGCAAGATTATGATTTATTAATATAAGAATAAATTCAGGACTATTAAACAATAACACAAATAAGTATAGAGTGTACAATAAAGATTTGTCAAAAAAATAAATCTTAGTCAAGCAATAAATCATCAGAATTAATGTTAGATGTGTTATTCTTGAAATGATGGTTTACTGATTTCAGACAAATTATTTCCCTGAGAAAAATTTAAGAGAGTGGAAAAAAATGAAAATTTAACATTTTGGGAGGTTTGAAGAGCTAACAAGCAATGCATAAATAGGTAATAAGAACATTTTCATTGGACATTTAGGTCAACTGTCACCTCCAAGGTTTGATCTGAAATGGAAGTTTAAAGGCTATGATGCTAAATGGTCAGACTGACAGAATCATGAGGCTAGGCAGCACATCTTGGAATTCAAATATTCCAAAGAGAAAAAAGTTGTATAACAGCTTCAGAATTCTGTTAGGACTCAAGGAAGATAAATCTGAAATATACTAAACTAGACATCCTAGGACTGAACCTGGTTTAGAGTTTTTCCAACCCTTTATTATAGTAAGATGAATTAACATCTCTAGTGCTCTTCAGTCAGCTATAATATAGAAGCAAATATTTAACTTCCATAAAGATAGGGGTGCCTGGATGGTTCAGCCAGTTAAGTGTCCGACTTCAGCTCTGGTCATGATCTCACAGTCCCTGAGTTTGAGCCCCGCATCGGGTTCTATGCTGACAGCTCAGATCCTGGAGCTGCTTTTAGATTCTGTGTCTCCCTGTCTCTGTGTCCCTCCCCTCCTCAGGCATGCAAGCACTCTCTCTCTCTCTCTAAAATAAATATTAAAAAAACTAACTTCCATAAAGATTGGACATTATGTATCACCTTTATAATATTTCATATTCAACCTCCAACTTTCAATAAGAAGAAATACAAAGAAAAAGAAGATTAACATTAGAAAAATGAAATGTTACTAAAAACTAGGGAAAAATTCAGATCTTTAAAGCAGTTTTAGAGGCATAAATTGACTTTAAAATGATTATAATTAATATTTCAAGAAAGTGCCAAAGCTAAACAGAAGAAAAAAATGAAATTAAAGGACACCTGAGATATTATGTGTACTAACATTTGCATTATAGGGGTCCCAGAAGGAGAAGGGAGACAAGGTATGGAAAAGGGATCTGAAGCTGAAAACCCACCTGGGGAAAAAAACAAGCATCCAGGTTCAGGTTGTCCAGGGAGTCCCTCCAATAAAAAGATTAACCAAGGAGATGCACACAAAACAGCTAACAATGAAAATGTCAAAGATTAAAAATAATGAGAGAATCTTAAAAGGAGCAAGAAAAAAAGAACTGGTTACATACAAGGGAAAAACCCATAAGGCTCTGAGTTTATTTTTCAGCAGAAACTTTGCAAGGCAGAAGGGGACACCATGATATATTCAAAATGCTAAAAGGAAAACAAAACTAGACAAAACAAAACTAAACTAAAACCAGAAATACTCTACCAAGCAAGTTTATCAATTCAGAATTGAAAGAGAAAGAGTTTTGCAGGAAAAACAAGAAATAAAGGAATACATCACCACTAAACCAGCTTTACAAGAAATGTTAGATACATTTGTAAGCAGAAAAGGCTGCAACTAGATGGAAATTATTAAAGAAAAAATGTTCACAAGTAAAATAAAACATATTAAAAATGTAGTTAGATAAATCACCTATAAACTTAGTATGAAGGTTAAAAGACAGAAGTAATAAAATCCATTATATCTAAAGAATTAGTGGTGCCTGGGTGGCTCAGTCAGTTGAGTGCCTGACTTTGGCTCAGATCATGATCTCATGGTTTGTGACTTCAAAACCCGCATCAGGCTCTGTGCTGACAGCTCAGAGCCTGGAGCCTGCTTTGGATTCTGTGTTTCCCTCTCTCTCTCTGTTCCTCCTCCACTCACTCTCTGTTTCTCCTTCAAAAACAAATAAACATTAATTTTTTTTAAATAAATAAATAAATAATTATTGGACTCATAAAAAAAGATATGAAATAAGACATATTTCATGGAGGGTGGCGTAAAAATGTAGTGATTTTAAAATATGTTTAAATGTAAGCGACCATCATTTTAATACAGACTGCTATCTATATCATTAGGATGTTATACATGAACCCCACGGTACTCACAAGCCACAAACCTATAAAAGACACACAAGAAATAAAAAGGAATCTGAGAATAACATTAAAGAATGTCATCGATCACACAGGAAGAAAGCAAGAGGAGAGAAAAAGAATAGTGAGCTACAAAAAAAAGAAGAAAAAAACAGAAAACAATTGACAAAATGATAAAAGACATAAGGTGAATGAATGGATAAAAAAAATAAGACCCATCTACATGCTGCCTACAAGAAACGCACTTCAGAGCTAAAAACCCAAAACCTAAAAATAAAGGGGTATATAAATATATTCCATGCAAATGGAAGTGGGAAACAAAAAACTGGGTCCCAATACTTACAGTAAAAAAAGAAAAGAAAAGAAAAGAAAAGAAAACTTTGAAACAAAGACTGTAACAAGAGGCAAAAAAGTCATTAAATAATGATAAAGGGATCAACCCAATATGTAACAATTGTAAATATCTATGCACACAACATAGCAGAGCCTAAATATATAAAGCAATTACTAACAGCTATAAAAGGGGAAGTTGGTATTAATAACTAATAGCAGGGGAATTGAACACTACAAAAATATTAAATGATAGATTATCCAATCAGGAAATAAAGAAGCAGTGACTTTAAATGACTCATTACACCAGATGGATATAACTAATATATACTGAGGGTTGATGGGGGGTGGGAGGGAGAGAAGGGTGGGTGATGGGCATTGAGGAGAGCACCTGTTGTGATGAGCACTGGGTGTTGTATGGAAACCAATTTGACAATAAATGTCATATTAAAAAAGTAAAATTTAAAAAATTAAAAAAACTAATATATACAGAACGTTCTATCCAAAAACAACAGAAGTCATATTCAAGATGCATATGAAACATTTTCCAAGACAGATAATATGTTAGGCTACAAAACAAGTCTTAATCGTCAACATCACTCATCATCACAGAAATAGAAATGAAAACTACAATGAGATACCACCTAACACCTGTGAGAATGGCTAAAATTAACTCAGAAAACAATAGAAGTTATCAAGGATGCAGAGAAGGGGGAATCATTTTGCACTGCTGATGAGAATGCAAACTGGTGCAGCCACTCTAGAAAACAGTATAGAGGTTCCTCAAAAAAGTTAGAAATAGAGCTATCCTATGACCAGTGATTGCACTATTAGGTATTTATCCAAAGGACACAAAAATGCTGATTCAAAAGGGCATATGCATGCCAATGTTTATAATAGCACTATCAATAATACCCAAATTATGGAAAGAGCTCAAATGTCTATCAACTGATGAATGAATAAAGAAGAGATGTGGTGTATACATAACAATGGAATGTTTCTCGGTGATCAAAAGGAATGAAATCTTGCCAATTGCAACAACATGGATGGAACTACAATGTATTATGCTAAGTTAAATAAGTCAGAGAAAGATAAATATCATATGATTTCACTCATATGTGGCATTTAAGAAACCAAACAGGTTAACATAGGGGAAGTGAAAGAAAATAAGATAAAAACGAGGGAGTCAAACCATAAAAGCCTCTTCAATACAGAGAACAAACTGAGGGTTGCTGGAGGGGTATTAGGTGAGGAGACGGGCTAAATGGGTAATGGGCATCAAGGAAGGCATTTGTTAGGATGAGCCCTGGGTTTATATGTATGTGACAAATCACTAAATTCTACTCCTGAAACCATTATTACACTATATGTTAACTAACTTATTTAAATAAAAATTTTAAAAGATCAAAATCTTATCAGTAATCTTTTCAGGTCACAATATTATGTAACTAGAAATCAAATACAAACGAAAAAAACTAGAAAAAACACAAACACGTGGATACTAAACAACATGCTATTAATGCTATTAATGTAATTAACAACCAATGGGCCAATGAAGACATCAAAGAGAAAATTAAAAAATACCCTGAGACAAATGAACATGGAATCAAAACAGTTTTCCTTCCTTTTGTGTGTTTTGGAACTGTTTGAGAAGGATGGATATTTACTTTTCTTTAAACATTTCATAGAATTATCCTTTGAATCCGGTTCTAGACTTTTGCTTGGTGGGCGTTTTAAATTACCAATTCAATTTTATAACTAGTAATTGGCTTGTTAATATTTTCTATTTATTACTCATTTTTGAAAGATTCTATATTTCTGTGAATTTATCCAGTTCTTCAAGGTTGTAGAATTTGTTGGCCTATAATTTTTCATAGTTGCCTATTTCTCCTTTTATTTCTGTTGTGTAAGTTGTTACTTCTCTTTCGTTTCTGATTTTATGTATTTATTTCTACTTGATGTTTTTGGCTTAAGGTTTATCAATTTTTATGGATCTTTTCAAAGAACCAGTACTTGACTTGGTTTCTCTCTTGTCTTTTTCCTTCCGTCCTTCCTTCTGTCTTTCCTTCCTTCCTTCTGTCTTTCCTTCCTTCCACTAACTTTAGGTTTTGTTTGTCCTTTTAATTTTTTTTTTTACATTTCTTAGTTTTTATTATTGAGAGAGAGAGAAAGAGAGAGATAGAGTGTGAGCAGGGGAGGGGCAGAGAGAGAAAGAGACACAGAATCTGGAGCAGGTTCCAGGCTCTATGTTCAACACAGAGCCTGAGGGCGGCTATAAAAACTAAGAAATGTAAAAAAATAAATAAATAAAAGAACAAACAAAACCTAAATTAATGGAAGGAAAGACTGAAGGAAGGAAGGAAGGAAGGAAGGAAAAAGACAAGAGAGAATCCAAGTCAAGTACTGGTTCTTTGAAAAGATCCATAAAATTGATAAACCTTAAGCCAAAAACATCAAGTAGAAATAAATAAAATAAGAAATGAAAGAGAAGTAACAACTTACACAACAGAAATAAAAGGAATAGACAACTATGAAAAATTATAGGCCAACAAATTCTACAACCTTGAAGAACTGGATAAATTCACAGAAATATAAAATCTTTCAAAATGAGTAATAAATAGAAAATATTAACAGGCCAATTACTAGTTATAATATTGAATTGGTAATTTAAAACGCCCACCAGGGGCGACTGGGTGGCTCAGTCGGTTAAGCGGCTGACTTCGGCTCAGGTCATGATCTCATGGTCCGTGAGTTCAAGACCCGCGTTGGGCTCTGTGCTGACAGCTCAGAGCCTGGAACTTGCTTCTGCTTCTGTGTCTCCCTCTCTCTCTGCCCCTCCCCCATTCACGCTCTGTCTCTCTCTGCCTTTCAAAAATGAATAAATGTTAAAAAAAATTAAAAAAAATAAAACGCCTATGAAACAAAAGTCTAGAACCAGATTCAAAGGATAATTCTATGAAATGTTTAAAGAAAACTAAAATATCCATCCTTCTCAAACAGTTCCAAAACACACAAGAGGAAGGAAAACTTCCTAATTCATTCCAAGAGACCAGCATTACCCTTAATAGCAAACCCAGACAAAGACACCACAAAATAAAATTACAAGCCATTATCCTTGATGAACACAGATGCAAAAATCCTCAACAAAATATTAGCAAACCCAACTCAACAATATATTAAAAGAATCATTTCACCACAACCAAGAAGGATTTATTTCAGAAACGCAAAGATGATTCAATAGATGTAAATCAGTCAATATACCATATTAACAAAATTAAGGATAAAAATTATATGATCATCTCAAAAGATGCATAAAGAAAACATTTGACAATACTCAACATCCATTTATGATAAAAACTCTCAACAAAGTGGGTTTAGAGGAAACATACTTCAACATAGTAAGGCCAGACCTAGACTTAACATCAAACTCAATGGTGAAAATCTGAAAGGATTTTTTTTAATATCTGGAACAAGACAAGAATGCTCACTCTCACCACATTTATTCAACATAGTAATAATTATGGAAGTCCTAATAGCAGCAAGCAGTCAAGAAAAATAAAACATCTAAAAGGCATCTAAATTAGTAAGAAAGGAGTAAAAGTGTCATTTAAAGATGACATGGTAATTTATACAGAAAACCCTGAAGTCTCCACCAAAACAATATTAGAACTAATGATTTCAGTAAAGTTGTAGGATACAAGATATACAAGAATTTGTTGCATTTCTATACACTAATGATGAAGTAGCAGAAAGACAAATTAAGAAAACAATCCCATTAACAATGCATCAAAAAAGGATAAAACACATAAGAATGAATTTAACCAAGGAAGTGAAAGACTTATATTTTGAAAACAGTAAGATGTTTATGAAAGAAATTGAAGACAACAAAAACAAATGCTAATATATATGAAATATCACACATTAGAAGAATTAATGTTAAAATGTCCATACTACTCAAAGCGATGTAAAGAGTCCATGTAATCCCTACCAAAATACCAAAAGTAATTTTTTTTTACAGAAGTAGGAAAAAAATTCTAAAGTTGTATGGAACCTCAAATTATTCTGAATAGCCAAGGAAATGTTGAGAAAGAAAAAGCTGGAGGTGTCATAATCCCAGATTTTAAGCTTTACTAAAAGCTATACTAATCAAAACAGTATGCTACTTACACAAAAATAGACACATACATCAATGGAATAGAAAGCCCAGAAATAAACCCATGCTTATGTGGTTGATTATTAATCTATAACAAAGGAAACAAGGCTACACAATGGGGAAAAGAGTCTCTTCAACAAATGATGTTGGAAAAACTGGACAGCTACATGCAAAAGATGAAATTGGACCACTTTCTTTTACAATACACAAAGATAAACTTAAAATGGACTAAAGATCTAACGGTGAGGCTGTAAACCATAAAATTCCTAAAAAGTAAACATAGAGAGTAATCTCTTGGACATTGGCCTTAGCAACATATTTATGGATATGTTTCCTCAGGCAAGGGAAACAAAAGCAGAAATAAATTAATCAGACTACATCAAACTAAAAAGCTTGCACAGTGAAGAAAACCATCAAGAAAACAGAAAGGCAACCTAGTGAATGGGAGAATATATTTGCAAATGATACATTCAACAAGAGGCTAATATTCAAAGTGTATACAGAACTCATACAAATCAACACCAAAAAAGCAATACAATTATAAAATTGGCAGAGGACCTGAACAGACATTTTCTCAAAGAAGATATACACATGGCCAATAGACACATGAAAAGATGCATAACTCCACTACTTAGAGAAATGCAAATCAAAACCACAACAAGGTATCATCTTATACCAGTTGGAATGGCTAATATCAAAAACACAAGAAATAGGGCCACCTGGGTGGTTCAATGGGATAAGTGTCCGACTTCGGCTCAGGTCAGGATCTCACGGTTGGTGAGTTCGATCCCCGTATCGGGCTCTGTGCTGACAGCTCGGAGCCTGGAGCCTACTTTGGATTCTGTGTCTCCTTCTATGTCTGCCTCTCACCTACTGTACTCTGTCTCTCTCTGTCTCTCAAAAATAAATGAATGTAAAAAAAAATTTTTTTAAACACAAGAAATAGCAACTGTTGGTGAGGAGGTGGACAAATGTAAACTAATGCAGAGCCACTATAGAAGTTATTCAAAAAATAAAAAATGGAAATACCATATGATCCAGTAATTCCACTGTGGTATTTACCCAAAGAAAACAAAAACGCCAATTCAGAAATGTATATCCACCCCTGTTTACTGCAGCATCATTTACAATAGCTAAGATATGGAAGCAACCAAAGTATTCACCTCCAGATTAAGGGATAAGGAAGACAGAGGGTGTGTGTGTGTGTGTGTGTGTGTGTGTGTGTGTGTGTGTGTGTGTTCATGCATGCATGTACATATATACACATATACACATATAATCAAATATTACTCAGACATAAAAAAGAAAAAAGAAATCTTGCCAACTTGACATGTGTGGACTTAGTGGATATTATGCTAAGTGAAATAAGTTACAGAGATAGACAAACACCATATGATTTCACTTATAAGTGGCATATAAAAAAAATGAATAAAAAACAAGCAAAAACCAGAAACAGACTCACAAACACAGAGAAGGATCTGATGGTTGGTGAGTTGAATAGGGGTTAGGGATGGGCAAAACAAGTGAGGAGACTTAGAGGGACAAACTTCCAGGTATAAAATAAATAACTAGGATGATTATTTATGGATGGAAGTACAACATAGGAATACAACATAGTATTACAATAATATTGTAATTACATTGTTTGGAGACAGAGGATGATTATACTAATTGTAGTGACTGTTGTTTAATGTATAGAAATGTTGCATGTTATACACCTGAAATATAACATTGTATGTTAAATATACTTCAGCCAAAAAATTAATATTTCAAGAATCAAGAGGCATAATTTAGAATTTCAGCAAAGTATTTGAGAATGTATAAATTAATACCAAATGCAAATTATGATATAAAAACCACAATACCTGATAATTAATACCTCTAAGGTCACAGATAAATTAGAAAATAATCAAAGATACAAAGGAAAAAAACATCCAGGCAGAAAGACAAATTTTAAAAATCAAAATGCAGAAATTTAAAATACAGAAGAGAATAAAGACTTGACATATTCATAATTTGTGATTCTGAAGTCGGGAAGAACATAGAAGTCAGGAGCAATAAGTGCAAATAAAATGGCTAAAAATACTTCAAAAATTATCATAAAAATTAAAATTCTAACATAGATTCTAAAATTTCTATATACTCACTCAGCATATATTATTCCAAAAGTTCTAAAATGTCAAATAAACCTTAAAAAAAATAAAGTCTCAAATGAATCCTAAAAGTCTTAAAAAATAACATATTAAAGCAGAAAAAGATAATAAATTGATCTAATAGAAAAAAATACAAAGGCAGAAAATGTAGAAGACAATGGAATGATGTTTAAATTGATAAAAAAAAAAAAAAATTACCAAACCAGAATTTTATACGTAGGAGAAATTTTATATAGAGGAGAAAAAAATGGCAGAGTAAGGAATGCCATAAGTCTACCCTTGAATAAAGTAATGAAAAATCTAACAAAAACTCTCAAACTCAACTTTCTCTGGGCCTGACTTCCAACCAAAAGCTTGCAACAATCTGGTTAATGTTTATTCAACAAAACAATGGATGCTTGATAAAAAGAGTGAATGTTGCGGTGTCTCAACCAATCCCCATCCCTTTCTTTGCTCTCCAGCTCAGTAGTAGCCTTAAAAATAACAGATTGCAGGGGCGCCTGGGTGGCTAAGTTGGCTAAATGTCTGACTCTTGATTTCATTGATTCATTCTGATTTCAGCTCAGGTACTTGAGTTTGAGCCCCGCAATGGGGCTCCATGCTACCAGCATGGAACCTGTTTGGGATCTTCTCTCTTCCTCTGTCTCTGCCCCTCCCCTGCTCATTCTCTCTCAAAATAAATAAATACTAAAATAAAATAAAATAAAATAAAATAAAATAAAATAAAATAAAATAAAATAAAACAAAACAACAAACTGCATTCTAGGCACCATTAACTGAAGGGACAGGAATGGATCTTATTTGCAATGAATTGTTTGATGTATGATGTGAATCCCTGAAAGACAAAATAGGTGTATTGATCTCACCTATCTGGAAACCAGCTAACGCTGTTATCACAGGATGCTTTGTGGAAAATGCTTAGAGGCACATGTTTTAGTTTTTGCTGCCTGAAGGAATTCAAGTAATAGATTAACCAGAAAACTTAGGAGAAAAGGCTGAAGAATGAAATATTTTGGGGAATAACAGCTTTGAAAAAGTTTCAGTATACCTGGAAAATTACAAGGTCATAAGTATTCCCAGTGGCATGTGCAGTCTCAGGAAAGACATGAGAAGGTTCTAAGCTCTCACCTCTGGCTGATCTTCAGGAATGGCGCATATCCGAACTAAAGGCTACGATACAGTTTAACTGCCTAAATGAATGTTGATGGCATGTAACACATGGAACCTCTATGCAAAAATCAGGAGAACTTTATAGTTACAGGGATTTAAAAGTATTTGTCAATAATTAGCTAACCAATGAGCTAATGGAAGTGAGCCTACTTCGTAGCGGCCGTAGCATAAAACATAAAAGACTTTACAAATTAGTATTATAAATTCACTAAGCAAACAATGGTTATAACAGGCAGAAAATATAAGAAACCTAGAGAGAAGAGAGGCTCTTATTTCCAGAATATAATTATATTCCCATTATACTATTCAAAATATCAATATTTTTACAAAAAGTTATGAAGTGTACAAAAAAAGACTATATACCCCATACAAAGAAAGAATGCAATTGACAGTAACTATCCCTGAAGAAGTCCACAAGTTGGACTTACTAAAACAACAACAACAACAACAAAACCCTAACTTCTCTATTTAAATGTTTTCAAAGAGCTAAAGAAAAACTTACCTAAAACAAAAGAAGGAAACCATGAGAACAGTGTCTCACCAAATGAAAAATATCAGTATAGTCAAAGAAATTATTAAAAGAATCTAAACAGAAATGTGATTTTAAAAATACAAAATTAAAATGAATATTTCACTAAAAGAGTTCAAGAGCAGATTTGAGCATCATAAGAAAGAATGATCAAACTTTAAGATAGGTCAATTAAGATTATTCAGGTGGAGGAACATGTAGGAAAATCAATCCAGCACACAAACAAATATATAATGGGAGTGCAAGAAGAATAAGGAAAGTGACAGGATTGTTTGAAGAAATAATGGCTAAATAAAATCAGAATTGATGAACAATATTAATCTATACATATGAAACTCAACATACTCAAACTAGGTTAAACTCAGAGATCCACACCAAGATAGATCATAACCAAATTGTCAAAACCCAAAGACAGAGACTTGAAAGCAGCAAAAAAGATGCAATTATCATATATTTAGATTAAGAACTGATTAAGAACTGATTAAGAACTGATTAAGAACTGATTAGATTAGATTAGATTAAGAACTGATTTTCTTCAGAAACCAAAGAATCCGGAAGGCAGTGCAATTACATATCTGACATGTTAAAAGAGGAAGAAAAACTGTCGAATAACAATTCTATATCCAGCAAAGCTACATTTCTAAAAATGAAGGAGAAATTAGGGCAGTCCCAGATAAACAAAAACTGAGAAAATTCATTGCTAGCAGACCTTCTCACAAGAAATGGTAAAGGGGATTCTTCAAACTGAATGAAAGGACAACAGACAGTAACATAGATCCACACAAATAAGTAAACATTGATAAAGGTAACAATCTTAGTAAACATAAAAACAGTATTTATGTATTTATAACTCTTTTCTCTGCCTATATGCTTTAAACACATAAGACAATAATTACTAATCTATATTTTAGACACATAATGTATAAAGATATAATTTGTGATAATAACATAATAAAGGGAAGGGAGGAAGGAGCTACATAGGAAGAAAGTTTGAAATTAAGTTCTTAATACAATTTTATGAGATTAATTATATTCATAAGGCAATCACTAAAAATATAACTAAAAATCTAAATAGTAAAAGAAATAACAGAGGAATTAAAGTGGTATGTTAGAATAATATTTCTCACACCAAACAAGGCAATAATAGAGAAAATGAGGAACAAAAAGACATAAAATATTTGGGAAAAAAAACAAAAATGTAGAAGCAAGACCTTTCTTATTAGTAATTACATTAAATGTGCATAGATTAAAACCTCCAATTAAAACTCAGGGATTGGCAGAATGGATTAAAATATAATCTGATCCAACTCTATGCTGTCTATATAGGACACATATTGCATACAGAATAGATAGATTGAATCTTTAAAAAAGAATGCTCTCAAATAACCTACAACTTTATCTTAAGAAACTAGAAAAATAAGAACAAAGTAAACCTAAAGTAATTAGAAAGAAGAAAGTAATCAACCAAAATTATAGTGGAAATAATTAATAATTAAATAAAAATTATAATTAAAATATAGTGGAAATGTAATAGAAAACAGCAGAAACAATTTAATGAAAGAAATCGTGGGATGTTTTATTTTTTTAAATAAAATTGGCAAACTTTAGCTTGACTGATAAAGAAAAATGAAAGGAGCATCAATTACTAAGATTAAGAGAGAAAACAGGAACACTGATATCCAATTTACAAAAATACAAAGGATTACGAAGTCATTATTATGAGCAATTGTATGCTGCAAACTGGATAACCTAGATGAAAAGGAAGAATTCCTAAACACACCACCTGACAAAATTGACTCAAAAAGAAATAAAAATCTGAAGAGATAAGTTAGGAGGTTTTGTAACCAGAAAAACTTTCAACAACAAAGAAAACCCCAGGACAAAATGTCTTTATTAGTAAATTGTAGAAAACATTTTAAGAAAAATTAATACCAATCTAATTCTTCTCAAACGTTTGCAAAAAATAGAGGAGGAAAAAACAATCTTGACAACTATATGAGGTCAGTGTTACCCTGATGCTAAAGTCTGATAAAGACACCAGAAGAAAATAAAACTACAGATGAGAAGAAAATTGGACTACAGACCAATAGTAGTTATGATTATTGATGCAGAAGTCTCAAACAAGGTATATACTAGAAAACAAATCTACCAATGTATTTAAATCATTATATGCCTTGACTCAGTGTCATTTATCCAGGACAGTAAGGTTGGTTCAGTATACAAAAATAATAAAAAAAAAGTAATATAACATTCCAATAGAATTAGGAGAAAAGGGCATATGATTATCTCAATAGATAAAGAAAAAGCATTTGACCCTATCCAAAACACTTTTATGATAAAATTACTCTTGGAGTAGAACAGATTTTGCTTAACCCATAAAAAACATGTTTTAAAAACACAGTTAACATTTTACTGAATAGTGCAAGCATGAAAAATTTTTCCCTAAGATCAGGAAAAAGAAAGTCATTCTTAACACTTCTGTTTATTATTATACCAGAATTTCTAGCAAGTGCAAGAAGGCAAAGAAAAGAAAGAAAAGGCATTACCCAGACCTGAAAGGAAGAAGGAAAAATAACGCTATTCACAGTTGAATATAAATCTTATATATAGAAAATACTAATGAATCTCCAAATATTGTTGTAGTTAATAAATAAGTTCTACAAACATTGAATGAGTTCAGTGAATGAATTCAGGAGGTAGGTAAGAATAATATACAGAAAATCATTTGTATTTCTATATGGTAACAATATATAATTCAACATGAAATTTAAAAATTAAATTTCATTTATAATAACATCAAAGAGAATAAAATATTTAGGAACAAATAAAACCAAGGGAGTACATGACTTGTACAGTGACAATTATATTACATTGTTGAAAGAAAAAAAAAAGAACTAAAAATAGAAAGACATCCTGTAAAAAAAAAAAAAAAAAAAAGAAAGACATCCTGTGTCCATGGATTGGGAAACTTAATGTTGTTAAAATGACAATACCCCCAAGTTGATTAATATATATAATTCCTGTCAGAATTTCAGCTGCCTATTTTTTTGCAAATGCACGTGTTGATTCTAAAATTCATATGCAATTACATGTGCTCCCAAATAGCCAATAACCATCTTGAATTAGATCACAGCTGGAAGACTCACATCTCCCAATTTCCAAACTTGATACAAAGCTACAATAATCAAAATTGTGTAGGGATGGCATAAAGATAGACATATTGATCAGTGGAATATAATTCAGGGTTTGGTTATAAATTCAGATCTTTGATTAATTGCTTTTTGCTTAGGGTGTCAAAACCATTCAATTTGGAAAGAACAGTTTTTTTAACAATGCATTGTGACAACTGGATATTCATATGCCAAATAATGAAGATGGACTCTTACTTTACACTACAGAAAAATTTAAGTCAAAATAGATCAAATACCTAAATTTAACGGCTAAAACTGTCAAATTATTAGATATGAACCTAAGTAAACTTTCATGATTTGGATTAGGCAATTTTTCGTAAACATGAATGCAAATCACAAGCAATAAAAAAAATTGGTAAATTAGATTTCATTAAAATTAAAATTTTGTGTGTCAAAGTAAACTATCAAGAAAGTAAAAAAAAATAAAATAGACCTCAGAATAAGAGAAAGTATTGAAAAATCGTATCAGTTAAGAGTATAGTATCTGGAGTGTATAAAGAATTTTTGTAACTCAATAATGAAAAGATAAACAATTCATTTAATAAATGGGCATAGGACTTGCAAAGACATTTTCCAAAGAAGATCTACAAATAGCCAGTAGCACATGAAATAAAATGTTCAACATCATTATTCACTGGAGAAATGAAATCAGAACCAGAGTAACATATTACTTCATATCCACTAATTTGTCTCTAATGGTATTTAAATAAAGCAAACAACCTTCCCATTCCCACCCCCAGAAAACACACACACACACACACACACACACACACACACACACACACACACACACAAAGAAAAGTAGTATTAAAGAACATGTAGAGAAACTGGAATACTCATAGACTACTGATTAGAATGTAAAATGGTGAAGCAGTTTTGGAAAACAGTCTGGCTGTTTCTCATATGATTAATATAGAGTAACCATATGACCCAACATTTTCACTGTGAGATATATATCCAAGAGAAATGAAAACATGTTCACACAAAAAAATGTATGTAGATGTTCATAGAATCATTATTCATAATAGAAACAAGTGGGAAAAAAAAACCAAATGCCTATTAACTGATGAATGGATGAACAAAATGCAGCATGTCCCATACAATAGAACTTTCAGCCTTTAAAAGGAATGAATTAATGATACATCTGGTGAAATGAATGCACCTTTAAATTATTATGTTAATTGAAAGAAGATCACATATCATATGATTCTGTTTATATAAAACGCCCAGAATAGGTAAAACCATAGAGATAGAAGCTAGATTAGTCATTGTCACTACCTCATTACAATTTTTATAATCCATACACTTGAAGAACACAGTGAAATAGTATTCTCTCTCTAGTTTATAAAGATCCTGCTAACTTCTTTGGGCTCATATGTTAGCTCTTTAAAGTACCTTCCCTTTTCCTGCCAATCTGGCTTATTTTAGCACCCTGAACATGTTCAGTATATTCTCCCCATAGGGTCTTTTTGTCCCCTCTGGTTTGAATGGCTTATGCTGCCAGTTTCATGGCATCCAAATCTCAGCTAAAATCACCATATCAGAAGGGCTTTCTCCTCTCCTTAGTCAAAGCAGTCCTATAATCACTGTTGCTTACATCCTTCTATGTAATATCTCTGCATAGACATTTTCAGTGATATTTTTGAGAGTGTTTTTCTTTAGTTTTCCATGGTTCTTGGATGGAATTTACATTGAAAACAGGGATATTTTTGTCTAATTTCCCACTGCATCCCAATAACTAAAATAGAGCCTGGTCCATAATAAATGCTCAGCAAATGCTGTATAAATTGATGAATTAATTAAATATATATATGTGTAAATATGTACATACACACTTACATACTAGCTTTTTATTCTTCCCTCAAACTAGGCCCTTCTTCGCCCAGTTTAAAAGAAAGTCTATATCCATAGTTATCAGTTTTTCATTATACTACCTTTTGTTCTATATCCTCAAATTTTCATGCTTTTATTATAGATTATAGAATAATCTCAAAATACCTCTCAAAAATATTACTATTGTTTAAAAAAAATTTTAATAATATGGTTTTATGAATATTGCGTATACTGCTCAGAAGGTAGCTTCAAATTTATTAGTCCAGGACCCTTTTTTGAGAGAGTTCACAAATTGGTGTATTTGATTCTACTATAGTTTTAAATACTTTTGTTATTTGATTGTAGTTCATCGAGTGTTTTCATTTATTGCATTCATTTCTAACATCATGTAAAGTCTGGTCCTGAATTAATTATTTGTTCTTTTTATTTATCCCAGTGAATTTCATGTGATTATAAAAGATTCATTTGATCTTGTTCAAGTAAATTATAATTTTCCACAGGGTTATCTTTTAAATTATGTCCTCTGTGTTATTTGCATATTTGTATTAGAATTATTTTTAGGACAGGAGTTGTGAATTATTGCTGTTTCATGCATCAAACAATCTTATCTGTGTCACACTAGAGATGTAAATATAAATTCCTATCATGAAATGTATTCAAAAGTGATTCTTATAAACACCTAAAGATTGAAATTGTATTTGAATTAATATCAATCCTCTCCTAGCGTCAAAGAACACAAGCACTCTTATTTGACTTAGTTTTATGGTGACACAAAGAAAAAGAGGAGGAAATGATAGGACTTATCTTCCTGTCAATTTTGATATATTAATAGACTAATAATGTTTGATATGGATCAATGATAATGCACACATTTAGATTATTCTAAAATAAGAAAACATTTATTAAATTCTGAAGTTTGAAAGTATTTAAATTACTACACCAGACTACAGTATATTATGAAGCCCATAAATGCTACATTTCTATGAAACTTTGCCAAAATCTCGTAAAATGAAATGATTTTATCACTTTATTCCCAAGTCACAGATCTAGTTTTGATCATGCCCTTATTCCCAATATGAAGAAAGAAGTTAAAACAACTGGCCTGTGACCCATTTATCTGTCAACACTGATGTTTCAGAAGGAGGAGGAGGAAAGATTTGGTCTCATTTTCTTGTAAACATGATAAGGAGGCTATCTGAGAAGTAGACTAATGATATATTCAAGAAAGGATCCTTTTCTGTGTAATGCTTTTAGTCCTGGTTTAGCATTGATTGTTGCAAACAAACCTAGAATTTTAATTTATGACACAGAACTCCCTGGACAGTGTCACATAAACTGCTGCTATTTGACATACAAAATGGAGATGTTTTATAAACTAAATATTCCCTGCTCATATGTGTGTTTGGTGCAGGAACAGGTGGCTTTGGAAGCAGTTCCCAATATCTCAGACGTTTTCTCTGCTTTTACTCTGCCCCGTAATTGTTTGTCTTCTTAAGAGTATTAGTAAAACTTGATATTTAGTAAGATCTCAGTTTCAACTCCTAGGCATGAATCCAGAGAACTCAAGTTATAGTTCAATAGCAGTTATAATCTTAAGACTGTCATATCTGCATGTCTATTCCAAGAGGAAAGAAAGGCAAGAGACATTACAATGTAGATCACCTCATAAGGCTATCTTGCTTGCTTTTCACTTTCTCCCTTTGCTTATTTCCTCCATTTCATTCCTTCTATACTACAAATCTTATAATTCTAACTTTTATTTTATCTTGTAACAAGCAAAAACCCACATTAGAAACATTCTCAGAGTCTAATTCCTCCCCAGAGGTAGTGCTTACAACTTGTATGTAATCTTCATTCTCCGCATTTTATACACACACACACACACACACACACACACACACTCAGCTCACTTACGCACACACACACAGTAAATATGTTGCTTTGCTTATGAAAATAGGATCATTATCTCTATTTTGCATTTATTACTTGGTATTTTTTATAATGTATTTAATGACATATATTAGAGATCTCTCTCTCTCCCTTTATTACTCACTTTTTGCTTCTTACACCTTGTCATTATGCATAGTATTCCATAGGACACTATAATGTTCAACCATCTTTTATTTAATAATGCCCAAATTATTAACAGATAAGATTATTTTCAGTTTCCTGTACAACAAAAAATACTACAATGAACATTACTGTGAGTATAAACCTGTCCTTGTAACCCCAAATATTACCAGAATGCTTGCTTACCCAAATTTATGCACAAATTTAATATCTATTTTTGTTATAATTTTCCTCTCCTTGCTTTGTATAGTATTCTCTATGTAATTATATGATTAGTAGCCAATTCCAAATTTTCTTTTTAGTTCATATCTTTTCCCATTTGCCTACTGGGTTATTTTACTTAATGACTTGTAGGATGCTAATCCATTCCTTCCTTGTTGTTTTGTTTCAAATTTGTCGATCATTCAATTGTTTTATACTTTTACATATGGTTTGTTTCATTTTACACAATTTATTAGCTATGCATTCACGTATATATTTTTTATTGATGGCCTCTTGATTTTCTATACACACAGGAAGGCATTTCCATTTAAATATTATAAACCTATTCTTCTGTTTTCTTCTATGACTTATTGAATTATTTGTTAATATTTTAATCAACCTGGAATTTATATATGTGTATAGCTTTGGAATTATTTTATTTTTGATCCAAATACATTGTCAAGTATTTTATCATTATGTACTGACTGATCTATTAGCTATTCATTAGAAATGCTATTTTTATCATCTCATCCCTGTTTATAATCTGTGCATCTGGTTGCTCACTTATTTTTGTTCTTTAGTCTCTATATTATAAAGCTCACACTTTTAATTTCTATAACTTCATAAAATGTTTTAATATCCTTGAAAGCCAACTTCATTGTCATGATCTCATGGTCTGTGAGTTCGAGCCCCGTGTCCAGCTCTGTGCTGTCAGCTCAGAGCCTGGAGCCTGTTTCAGATTCTGTGTCTCCCTCTCTCTGACCCTCATCCATTCATGCTCTCTCTCTGTCTCAAAAATAAATAAATGTTAAAAAAAATTAAAAAAAAAGAATTTTTGATTTTCTGTTTTATTTGTATTGACTATATTACCTGAAATATTTTTTTTATGATTTTCCCATACAGAACCAAATTTATGACCTACAAAATTATCTCTATTTTTTTCTGAATTTCACAAGCATTTGCTTGTGAATTATGTTGTTCGTTTCCAGCTGTTTCTGTCTCCCTAGTTGGTTTCAAAACTAAGACAGCATATACTACTTCTCTGAATCATCACAGTCCTGTGAGCTTATGTATAGAATTTGAGAAAATAGAAGAGCTTTTTACTCCACCAAGCAGAGTTCTTTGTCCAGTATATCTAAGACACCTAATTTAAAGACTCGTCAATAAAATGTGCTCTGACTAAAGCATTTTGATACATTTCTAGAATCAACAGTGTAATTTTGTAACATTATTAGCTAAACATAGGAATAAAAATGCTCAATTATTTTAAGACTTTTTAAAAATTTATTCTGAGAAAGAGAGAGAACATCAGTTGGGGAGGGGCAGAAAGTGACAAAGAGAGAATCCCAAGCAGGCTCTGTACTGTCAGCGTGGAGCCCAGTGTGGGGCTCAAACTCATGAACATTGAGATCATGACCTGAGCCAAAACCAAGAGTCAGATGCTTAACCAACTGAGCCACCCAGATGCCCCAAACATGCTCGGTTTTACATATGAGGTTAAAATAACTTATGATTTTGCCTTGTTTTAAAAGATGTAATTTTGAGTTTTTAATTTTTGGAAAAAAATAACTTCTATCAAATTCAACGTTGCAAATATGTGTACTGAGGAAAAGTGGAAGAAATCTACTTAAAAGAATATAATTAGATGATGAGCCACAAAACTATTCTCTATATCTCTTATAGAGAATATGAAGTCCACATGTCCCTTTTCAGCCAATATAAAATGCTTTTTATAAAAATAGAATAATTATATTTGAACTTGAACTTCACATATAGATTTATGCATTATATAGTATTTGATGAGGTTTTTAATTTATATTTTAATTTTATCTCTTTTATTCTGGGTTTTTTAACAACAGCAATTCAGTATTAATGCTATTCAGAATCCATATAACACATGTTATATATACTAATGTTAATGGACATTTATTGTTTTTGTAATTATGAGTAACTAATATATAGATGTGTGTGTAAATTTTTAAGTTGCTCATAGAATACCCATCTTAATGCCTGCTCATTTCCTAAATGTATGCTTTACTACAACAGATGGTTAAAATATAACATTTGGATGCAATGAGGAAAGAGTAATATTAAAACTTTAAACTATTATATTTATCATTAAATTTGTCTCTTTTAGCTCCTAAGACATAAAATTAGTCCCTTTACTATCAGACATTATTTATTCTTTACATAAGACACATAGTGTTAAAACATTGTTTCTTATTGGGGTGCCCCGGGCGGCTCATTCGGTTGAGCGTCCAACTTCGGCTCAGGTCACGATCTCACAGTTCATGAGTTCAAGCCCTGCGTCAGGCTCTGTGCTGAGAGCTCAGAGCCTGGAGCCAACTTCGGATTCTGTGTCTCCCTCTCTCTCTGCTCCATCCCCACTCATGCTCTGTCTCTCTCTGTCTTAAAAATAAATAAAACATTAAAAAAAAGTTTTCCTTATAGTTTTGCTTAATTTAGAAGACAGTTATAACTTTCTGTAAATATATCTAAATGCATAAGTGCATAAGGCATTGGGAATAAAGGCAATGGGGAAATAGAGATTGGCATGATGTATTACATTTATTTTAAGTACAATAATTATTTTAAAACTAATATAATATTAAATTAATAAAATGTGTAAGCCAATGTAATAGAAGTTGTAAATAATATGATGATTTAAGGTTGAACATATGGTCATTCATTATAAAATCTACCCATCAGGCTTATAAGTAAACTAGAAATACATTGGAGACAGGTATCTTGTAGTAGTGGTTACTTCTGTTAACAGAATATTACCATAATAATAAAAATAATAGATTAAGAAATTATCATAGATTCTAATTAATTTTGAGAAAAACAAAATATTTTAAGTGGTTATTCAATTTTAAATTAAGATAATTATAATTTTTATAATATGTTAAAATATATTAAATATATTTTCATTAGCATTATTGGCATATTACTATTAAAATTAAGATAATTTATTTCAATCTGACTAATTTACATAGCACCAAAATATTTAAGGCACTGTACTAAGTAGTGCAGAAATACAAAGACAATTTTAAAAACATCTTTGGGGCACCTGGGTTGCTCAGTCAATTGAGCATCCAGCTTTGGCTCAGGTCATGATCTCATGGTTTGTCGGTTCAAGACCTCCATTGGGCTCTGTGCTGACAGCTCAGAGTCTAGAGCCTGTTTCAAATTCTGTGTCTCCCTCTCTCTCTTCCCCTTCCCCACTAGTCTTTTGTCTCTGTCTTTCTCAAAAATAAATAAACATTTTTAAAAAATAAAAATACAAACATCCTTATTTTCAAGAAGTTTATTATCAAGCAGAGAATGGGTATAAGTAAAAAGGAAAGTTATAAGAAAGGATGCAAGGAGATCTCATTTATTTCTAGCATTTGGGGTGGAGAAGGGATGTCAGCAATTGATCATTAAAATTTTTGTGAAGTTGCCTTATAAATTTTACTAAAAGCAAATGCTAAAAAGCTAATGTCACTATGGAGCTATATTCCCCATAATCAGAGGTAAAATTCTCCACTAACATTGTCTAATATAGGATTTCACAGAAGACATTGGAACAATGATCAGAATATACGCAATTTATATATAACACCAGGCTACACTGATGGGCAGTTGGGGAGGTGAGTTAGGGAGAGGAAGAAAGACCCAGAAGAACACATTATAAACCAAGTTATCACTGAGGGGAAAAAATGCTTAATCCTACTGTACACATAAACAAAGCTTATCTTACTGTATATATAGAGTAGAACATGCTTTGTTATCCCACCAACAAGGCAAGGGTTCTGGGACATCAACCAAATCAATGTCTAGCATTTGTTGAGAACTGCTTCTGGAAACATGAACTCTCTGATAATTGCTGCTTGGCCTGCACGAAGCTTTAGCAGGCTGAAAATTCTTACCAAGTGATATGCTTCTTTTGTAATGATGGGTCAAGATTCAATAGTTTTTTGTTGTGAGGCAGTCCAAGATGGTTGCATAAAAAGACCTTGAAATCATCATCTTCTATGGACACACCAAATCTATACCTACATATACTGCAATTCCTCCTAAAGAAGAACTAAAGGCTGACTGAACAACTTCTGCAAGACAAACAATAGAGGGACCACATAAAAGTAGGAGAGATGGAGACACAGTTACAACTGGAATCCTGCCCTGATGTGACAACCTATATTAGGGAGAAATATGAATGCTAATTTCATATTTAGCAGACCTGTCTTCCCTAGGGCAAAATGGAAAAACAGCAGAGTAAAGGGCAACTAGACTATAAGTAAAGTAATTCTACTTACTCATCCTACAGTATCTCCTAATGGTGAGGGAACTGCTGGAATTCTCTCCTGGGTTGGAGGCACCAGCACGGGCCACTGTTTATATTTCTTCTCCACCTTGATAATACAGGTGGGAACAGGGTCCAGGTCTATTCAGCACACCAGGGCCATCTCAGTGAGTCTTAGGCCCTTAGCTGACACCAGCTCCAAGCGTCACTCTGAGGCAGCCTCCTTCTGCCCACTAGAGCTCTGACCATTCCTCCAGGTGCCCTTGGTATGGAGTGCCCAATCCCACACACAATTCAGCTCTAGTCAGCCACCCAAAGCTGCCAGTCACACACAGTCTACACAGGGGACACTCCTATACAAGGCTAGTTCTTCAAGATTAGGGTAGGTAGCTATTCTAATTTATCTAAATCAACACTGAAGAAAAAAAAAATTAGGAGACATAGGGATGGGTCCCAAATGAAAGAACAAGATTAAACCCCAGGTATAAAACAAAACAAAACACAAACAAAAAACTAATAAGTATTTTATGTAATGAGTTCAAAATAATGTCCATAAATGTTCTCACTGAACTTGGGAGAGAAAAGGATGAACACACTGAGAACCTCAACAAAGAGTTAGAAAATATAACATAGAACCAATCAGAGCTTAAGAGTACAACAACTCAAATAAAAAATACTCTAGAAGAAATCAACAGCAGATTTAGATAATTCAGAAGGATGGATCAGTGATCTGGAAGACAGAACAGTGGAAATTACCCACCCAATCAGAACATAAATATATATAATATATAAATATATAAATATATAATATTACATATTACATATATATTATGTAATATATAAATATATAAATATATAGATATGTATATATTACATATAATAATGTAAATACATATAATACATATATGTATTTATGTAAATACATTTATGTAAATATGTAAATACATATAATATATGTAATATTATATATTATATATTTATATATTATATATATATTTAATGAGGATAGTTTCAGAAACCTCTGGGACAACATAAATGTGGCAATTTTCAAATTATAGGGTCTTAGAAATAGAAAACAGAGACAAAGGGGCAGAAGTATTATTTGAAGAAATAACAGCTGAAAATTTTGCTGACCAGAAGAAGGAAGTAAGCATTCAGGTCCAGGAATCACAGAGCGCCCCAAACAAGATGAACCCAAAGAGATATATACAAAGACAAATTATAACTAAGATGACAAAAGTTAAAGAGAAAATCTTAAAGGCAGCAAGAGAAAAACAAATAGTTATATATAAGGGAAATCCTGTGAGACTGAGCTGATTTTTCAGCAGATACTTTGAAGGCCAGAAGGGAGGGGCAGGATATATTTAAAGTGCTGAAAGGAAGGAAAAAAAAAAAAAAAACTTATACCAAGAATACTCTACCCGGAATTCAGAGTCAGTCAGAATTGAAGGAGACATATAGAAGTTCCTAGACAAGAAAAAACTGAAGGAGTTCATCACCACCAACCTAGCCTTCCAAGAAATTTAAAAGGGTCTTTTTTTAGCATAAAAGCAAAAGCCATTACTAGAAGAAAATATACGAAGAAAATAAATCTCATTGTAAGTGTAAATATATAGTAAAGACACTAAATCACCCACTTAAAAAGTTAGTATGAAGGTTAATAGACAAAAATAGTAAAATCCACTATAAGCAATTAAGAGATACACAAAATAAGAATATGTAAAATAAGACATCAAAAACATAACCTGGGGGTGAAGGGTAAAAATGTAGTGCACTAGAATACGTTTGAACTTAAGTGACTATAAGCTTAAAATAAGCTATTCTATACATGAATAATATATGTGAACCTTATATTAACCACATACCAAAAATCTGTAACAGATACATACCCACCTTAAAAAAAGAAGGGAACCCAAACAGAACACTAAAGAAAATCATCAAACTACAAGGCAAGAGACCAAGTAAGATGGAACAGAAAAGTACTACAAAACAACCAGAAAACAGTTAATGAAATGACAATGAGTACATACCTATCAATAATTACTTTAAATCTAAATGGATGAAATGCTCCATTTAAAAGTCACAAAGTGGCTGAATAGAGTTAAATAAATAATACATAAATACATAAATAAATAAATAAAACAAAAAGAAAACAAAACAAAAAAACAAGACGTTGTTGCAGGGAATATGGCGAGAGTCACAAAAGATGAGTCCGCAAACAAAGTGCAGTTAAGTGAAGGTCCTCATACTCAAGTCGGAATGAGGCCTCGACTCCAGAATGAAGCTTCTTTTTATTAGGATAATTGCTAAAGACTACGTGCATAAAGTCATTTAAGCAAGAGTGTTAATCAGTTTAATGGTTTTGCTTTTCAAGGTTGAATTTCACGTTACTGGCTTTCTATAACAGTAGGAAGAGTCAAGTTGAAGGAGGATCTGGCCCTGGACAATGTTAATGGTTTTATAAGTTCCTTAGCCATAGCTGCCAGCCTTGTTCAGCTGTGTAAACATGTCCTAAGGCCTTGCACTCTCTCCAGCCCTTCCCTTTTGAAGACTTTTCCTTTGATGTTTTCTTCCTGCATCTTCCACAAGACCTATTTACGTGTTTCCTACAAGAGACTCATTTCAGATCCAAAGACAAACACAGACTTAAAGTGAAGACATGAAAAAGATATTCAGTGGAAATGGAAACTAAAGAAACCTCGTGTAACAATACTCACCTCAGACAAAATAGACTTTAAAACAAAGATGGTAACAAATGAAAAAAAGAAAAAGAGGTATACCTATTGATAAAGGGGTCAATTCAAGAAGAGGATATAACTGGGCACCTCGGTGCTCAATCAGTTAAGTGTCCGACTTTGGTTCAGATCCTGAAGACTGCTTTGAATTCCATGATTCCCTCTCTCTTTGCCCCTCCCCTGTCCATGCTTTGTCTCTCTATGTCTCAAAAATAAATAAATATTTTAAAAATAAAGAAGAGAGTATATAACATTTATAAATCTTTATGCACTCAACATAAGAGCATCTAAATACATAAAGCAAATATTAACAGATATAAAGGGAGAAATTAAGAGTAATACTAAGGGTCTTTAATCCCCTATTTACATCAATGGACAGATCCATGCAGAAGATTAATAAGGAAATATTGGTCTTAGATGACAGATTAGACTAGATAGAATTTAGATATATACAAAATATGCTGTTTAAAAACTTCAAAATACATATTCATGTCAAGTGCACACCAGACATTCTCTAAGATAAATCACTTTAGGCCACAAAACATGTCTCCATAAATTCAAGGAAATTTAAATCCTATCATGCATCTTTAATGACCACAACAGAATGAAACTAGAAATCCATTATGAGAAAAAAAATAGAAAACAAACAAACACATGCAGACTAAGCAGTAATTTACTAAACAAACAATGGGCCAAAAAATCAAAAGGAAATAAAAAATATCATGAGACAAAGGAAAATACAAATGCAATGTTTCAAGAACCTATGAGAGGGGGCGCCTGGGTGGCTCAGTCAGGTAAGCCTCCAACTTTGGCTAAGGTCATGACCTCATGGCTTGTGAGTTCAAGCCCCTCATCAGGCTCTGTGTTGACAGCTTGGAGCCTGGAGCATGCTTCTGATTCTGTCTCCCTATCTCTGGGCTCCTCCCCTGTTCATTCTCTGTCTCTCCCTCTCCCTCAAAAATAAATAAACATTAAAATTTTTTTTAAAAAAAAGAATCTATGAGACACAGCAAAAGCAATTCTGAGGGAAGTTCATAGCAATACAGGCCAACCTCAAGAAATAAGAAAAATCCTATATAAAGAATCTAACTTTAGGGGCGCCTGGGTGGCTCAGTCGGTTAAGCCTCCGATTTCAGCTCAGGTCACGATCTCACGGTCCGTGAGCTCGAGATCCGTGTGGGGCTCTGGGCTGATGGCTCAGAGCCTGGAGCCTGCTTCCGGTTCTGTCTCCCTCTCTCTCTGCCCCTCCCCCGTTCATGCTCTGTCTCTCTCTGTCTCAAAAATAAATAAACGTTAAAAAAAAAATTAAAAAAAAAAAAAGAATCTAACTTTATACCTAAAAGAACTAGAAAAAGAAGAACAAGCAAAGTCTAACATTAGAAGAAAGAAAATAATAAAGGTCCAAGTGCAATTAAATGATATAAAGACTAAAAATACAGTAGAAAAGATCAATAAAAATAAAAGCTGATTTTCAAAAGATAAACAAAATTAATAAATCTTTAGCCAGATTCATCAAAAAAAAAAAAAAAAGAGAGAGAATGCCCAAATAAATAAAATCAGAAATAAAAGAGAAGTTACAATAGACACAACAGAAATACAAAGGATCATAAGAGTTTATAGCAAACAATTATATGCCAAAAAAAAAAAAAAATTCGAAAACCCCAACAGAAATGGATAAAGTTTTAGAAACTCACAACCTTCCAAGATTGAATCAGGAAGAAACAGAAAATCTGAATAGACCAACTACAAGTAATAAATTGAATCAGTAATTTAAAAACTCTTTATAAACAAAAATGCAGAACCAGATGGCTTCACAATTGAATTCTACCAAACATTTGAAGAAGACTTAGTACCCATCCTTCTCAAATTATTCCAAAATCCTCAAGAGGAATGAATGCTTCTAAACTGATATTAAGAGGCCAAAATTACTCTGATAGAAAACCCAGACAAATACACCACAAAAAAGAAAACAAAAGAAAACAAAACAAAAGAAAACAAAAGAAAACAAAAGAAAATTATGGGGCAATATCCTTGAAGAACATAGATGCAAAAATGCTCAGCATTACCAAACTGAATTCAACAACACATTAAAAAATCAAGGGCATCTGGGTTGTTGAGTCAGTTATGTCTGACTCTTGCTTTTGGCCTAGGTCACAATCTCATGGTTTGTGAAATTAGGGCTCTGTGCTGTGAGAATCCCTCTGCTTGGGATTCTCTCTCTCCCCCGCTCTCTCTCTCTCTCTCTCTCTCAAAATAAATAATAAAGATTTTTTAAAATATATTAAAAAATCATATACCACATCAAGTGGGATTCATTCCAGGGATACAAGAATTACTCAATGTCCACAAATCAATCAACATGATGCACCACATAAACAAAATTAAAGATATAAATTATATGATCATCTCAATAGATGTAAAAAAAAAAATCCGATAAAATCCTGAATCCATTTATGACAAGAATTCAACAAAGTGGATGTAGAAAAACCATACCTCAAAATAATAAAGGCCATATCTGACAAACCCATAGCCATTATCATATTCAGTGGTATAAAACTGAAACCTTCCCTCAAAGATCAAGAACAAGACCAGGATGTCCACTTACACCACTTTCATTCAACCTAGTATTAGAAGTTATAGCCAGAGAAATTAGGCAAGAAAAATAAATAAAAGGTATTTATATTGGTAAGGAAAAGTAAAACTGTCATTATTTGCACACAACATGATACTATATGCAAAAACCCTAAAGACTGCACCAAAGCTATCAGAATAAATAAATTCAGTAAAGTCACAGGATACCAAATTAACATACATTTATCAGTATGTTTCCATACACTAATAAAACTATCAGAAATTAATAAGACAATTCTATTTATAAATTCATCAAAATGATAAAATATATAGGAAATAAATTTAACCAAGAACGTGAAAGACCTATATTCAGAAAATTATTAAACAATGATGAAAGAAACTGAATAGGACACAAATAAATAGTAAAATATTCCATGCTTATGGGTTGGAAGGATGAAAATTTTTAAAATGCCCATATTCTCCAAAGAAATCTACAGATACAATCTAATACCTATCAAAATACCAACAATATTTTTCATAGCACTACAAAAAAGAATTCTAAAATTTTTATGGATCCACAAAACACACTGAATAGTCAAAGCAATCTTGAGAAAGAAGGGCGAAGGTGGCAATATCACAATCCCAGATTTCAAGCTATACTACAAAATATAGTAACCAAAACAGTGTGGTACTGACACAAAAACAGAAAAGGACCCATGGAGTTAAATAAAGAGCCCAGAAAAAAAATTTGCATCTGGTCACTTAATCTATGACAATGGAGGTAAGAATGTATAATGGGGAAAAGACAGTCTCTTTAATAAATGGTGATTAAATGGGAAAACTGGGCAGCTACATGCAAAAGAATAAAACTATCTTATACCACATGCAAAAATTAATTCAAAATGAATTAAAACTAAAATAGAAGATCTGAAACCATAAAACATATTAGAAGAAAATATAGAAAGCAATCTCTATTACATCATTCTTGGCAATATATTTTTTGGACCAGTCTTCTCAGATAAGGGCAACAAAAGCTAAAATAAACAAGTTATATTACATCAAACTAAAAAGTTTTTGCACAGCAAAGGAAATCATCAATAACATGAAAATCAATCTACTAAATGGGAGGAGATATATGCAAATCATACATCTGATAAGGAGTTAATATCCAAAATATATAAAGAATTTACACAACTTAATGTCAACAACAAACCTAGTTAAGAAATGGGCAGAGGAATTGAACAGACATTTTTCCAAAGAAGACATACAGATGGTGAAAAGTCACATGAAAAGATACTCAACATCACTAATCATTGGGAAAATACAAATCAAAACCACAATGAAATATCATGTTACATGAGTCAGATTGGCTATTATCAAAAGGACATAAAGTAATTGTTGGCAAGAATATGAAGAAAAGGGAACTGCCATACCCTGTTGGCAGGAATGTACATTGGTGTGCCATAACAGAAAACATTATGGAAGTTTCTCAAAAAATTAAACATAGAAATCCCATATGATCCAACTATTTCTAAGAAAATGAAAACATCAATCTGAAGAGATACATCTATCTTCATGACAGCAATATTTACAATCGTTAAGTAACACAAGTGTCCCTTGATAATTGATGAGTGTATAAAAAGGTGAGATACACACATGCACACAAACACACACACACACACACACACACACACACACACACACACAGAAACACGGAATATTATATGGTCATAAAAAGAATAAAATCTTGCCATTTGTGACAGCATGGAAGGATTTAGAGGGTATTATGCTAAGTGACCTGAATCAGAAAGAGAAAGACACATATATAATTTTACTTTTACATGAAATCTAAAAACAAATAAAACTGAAAGAAACTCATAGTTACAAGAAACAGACTTTGGTTACCAGAGGAAGGACAGGTTGCAGGGAATGAGTAGGTTAACAGGATTAAAAGGTATAAACTCCCAGTTATAAAATAAATAAAACATAAGGATTCAATAAACAACATGGGAATATAGTCAATAATATCATAATAATTTTGTATGGTAACAGATGAGAATAAAAATATTGAATCACTATGATGCACACCTGAAAAAAATAGTGTATTGTATGTCAGTTATAGTTAAAAAAAAAACACTGAATATGAAAAAGATGCAATACCTTTTCCTTTACCTTAGAGAGGATAGTTCAGTATAACATATTCTAATTGACTCTATACATTTCACCAATGTAATAAACATGTGAATTACTGTCAGATGTTTCTTTCACCCTCTGATGTCCATATGTCTAATCATGGCATCAAGCTAGAGGACATACAACTCCCTGTTTGCCAGGTACACTCAACATCATGTCATCAATATAGTGACCTAGTGTTAGGTTCTTCAGAATATTCAGACTAGTAGATATTCCTTCTGAGTATATTGTGACACAAAGATAATAAAGCCCTGGCAAAACTGTGTGTACTGCTGTCCATCAAAGTTCACATGAGAACTGCTTCTGTTGCTCATTGCTAATGAAGATTAAAGAAGACATATTCCCTGGATCAATATCATCACAGTATGAGTCAATGGCTGAGAACTGGCTCATGTTTGGAAACTGAGTAATTGTCATTTTTTCCTTGTAATAATGTCTATCATTCTTGAGTGTTAGATTCTTATCTTTTTAAGTTGCAGAAATCAAGAAATGTCCTTATTGTCTGAATATTTGTTTTGTCCCTTGGAACACCATGATATGTTAAGCATCACTACAAATCCGTCCTGACTGCTCACCCAGTCTTGCTGTTTTTGTAATTATTTCTACCTTACATCTAAGAGTTCAGTGTTGTCATATGACCTCTTTTCTTCTAGAATTCTGCCATTCTCATTGCCAGGGAAGTCCAGTTCCAGGATTACACTCCCAATTCCATCAACCCTGATCTACTGGAGACAGCTACCTTTGAATTATCAATTAAGTAAAGAAGATTCTCCCTGATCAAACTTTAGTCAGGTTCCTCTGATCCTTATTCTCTACCAGACCTCAACCTTGGCCCTTGTCCTATATTTGACACACTCAGCCCAGTCTTAGCAAAGAATCCTGTTATGCCATTCCCTCAAACTTGCTATTTCATCACCCTAGTGTGCGTTCAGCAAGAATCCTATTAAGTTGGTTTATCAAAAATTATCCTACCCTATATGTCTCCTCTAAATAATTTTCCATCCATGGACCATCTCACACCACTCCTTTGCTATACTCAGAATTCACCTCAGTTCTATACTCTGTCCCCCATTACAATAACTATTGAATAAAATCTGTCTTTGATGCTTTAACCTAATGTCCAGCTCTGGCTGCCTTAGACAGTTCTCTCCTGAGAATATGGTCAGATGGTAGCTTATCTGGATTACCTTTAAAAATAGCTCCGCTAAATGCATATTTTGACCCTCCTTCAGTCTTTTTTCAAAGCATGTCCAAAATTTGTACCTTGTTTACTATATGCCATATTTTTTTCAAGTTTCTAGGAACTAATCCAGAAGAATTTTAGGAATCATTCCAGGCTTTTTAAATCATAAGCAAAATCCCACATCAAAAAGTATCCAGTATCCAGTTATATATTCTATGTCCCAACTCCAATTCAACTCCCTAAAAATTCATTCCCAGGCATTTCTCCCATTTTCTGCCAGGATATCTTAGCCATGGAGTGACCTGAGCCAGGAGCTTCTTTATTCCTCCCCCTCCAAAGAACAGACAATTATTCTCAATTTACTAGTTTAAAACAGAAGTTCTCAAACTGTGCAATGCATCAGAAATACCTAGAAGGCTTGTTAAAATATAGATTGATGGCCCTTTCTCCATTGGGATGGGCCCCAAGAATTGTCATTTCCAGTATATTTGTAGTTGAAGCTGATGCTACTTGTCTACTTTACAAATTATTTGAGTCAAAGGAATAAGAGAACGTGGAGGAAGGAAAAAACACCTTTAAAGGCATCTCACTCAGGTGTCTCATTTTCACAGTAGACAAGAAAAGGGAATCTGCTCACCTATAGTAAGGGAAGCTAGACAACCCTGTTGGCCCATATGGTTAAGAAATTTGGATGTTCAAGTTTCTTAGGAGAATCTACCTAAATGTCTCCATCCTATGTTTCAGGTTTTCACTTTTTCTCTAATACAGTACTATTTTTTTTTCCCCAAAGACTTGTCAGGATTTTGAATTTCATTATTCTCATAATAATATCTTGTGCTAATTTTTTAACACACTCTGCCCTCCAGGAGATGAAGGTATCCTTAAATGTTGCCATGGAAGGATTCTAGATTTCATACCACACTGCTATAATTTGATATTAAATTGGTTAGCAACATCTGATCTGCTGTAATTTTCTTTTTCTCAGTATTTCAATGGGAGATAAAAGCTATCCATAAACTCCATTCTAAATGGGGCAAGTCAGGAACTGCCTATTGTACCTTCTTCCTGGAAATAATATGTATCATTTATGCTCCTGTTGTACTGTATAAACAAAATCACATGTCAAACATAACTTCTGGAAATATTTGGTAAAACTAATCACTGTGTTTCATACTTCTCATCTCTAAATATTTGCTTCACTATCCTTTCTTCCTTTCTCTCTCTCTCTTTCTCTCTCTCTCACACACACACACACACACACACACACACACACACACACACACTCACCATCTCTACAGAAGACTACCCAATTTCTTATTCATTCACCCCATTAAACTCAATACTCTGGATCCATTTCTTAGTGATACATGGCAGTTTCTTCATCAGAGGATAAAGGGTCTAGACATAAAAGCATGGCATTTCAATTACTAATATATTTGATATTATTGTACATAAATATTCTGCCTAGATACCTCAAAATAAATATATTCAATGCAGAATAATTTTATAAGTGAAATCGTGTGTTACTATGGTTTAGGTAAGGGTGTGGATTAAGTGCTCCCAGGAAATTCTATTCTCAGAACCCTTTATACAAAATCCAAGAAACATGCCAGTCCTCTCTGGTGACCTCATTATCTTCCCAAAGTGTGTCTGAGGTGAAGAATGATTTTGTCAATCACTGTCCTGAAGGACCGGTTTAGGCTCTGTGAGAGGATCCCTTTTTATCTTTTAGGTCTTTGATCTTCCTGGGGTGCAATTATCAGGCCACTGACTCTTCTGTCATTTTTGTCTTTAGGGAAATACCTGCAAGCTTCAATTTTCAGATGCACTGTAATTCAGACTTTCCTTTATTTTATGTCATGATAGTGGTTTAAATTCAGGTGTATCACTATTTGATAACTATTTTATCAAACTATGTTTGCTGTTGTCTTTTACTTGTGTAAAGTGAAAGTTGTTAACATATTATGTTTTGTTACCATTTCCTTTTGAAGGGATTTATGTTTTACTAGTTAAACAAAATACCAAGGCCAAAAAAAGTCACTTTTTGGCAACATTCAAATGGTAATACTTATGATACGATAACAGATGCTGGGCTACTCATCCATCTAGGAACCTGAAATATCAGTACAGCTTACAAATTGCAACCACTCAGTCATAATGCATGAGATACATTTACTATGCAACAAAATAGTACCTACTATGCAACCCAACAATTCACTCCAATGTACTTACCCAAAAGAAATAAAAATACATACCCACATAAGGACTTGTACATGCATGTTCATGGCAACTTTACTCATACTAGCCCCAACCTGTAAAGAACTGAATTATCCATGAACAAGTAATCAAATTGTGTTTAACATATATAATGGGACACTATAGTGTGATCAAGAAGAATGGACAAATAGTACATGTCACAAGATGAATAGTTCTCAAACCTTAGGCTGAATGAAAAAAAAGCAGATAGAAAGAAGCTCATATTATATGATAAGGCTTATATAAAGTAATAGAAAATCCAAACATGTATAAATGACAGAAAGGAGATCAGTTGCTACCTGGTCCTGACTTAAAGTACACTGATATGAGGGATACAAAGTGATATGAGGGAACGTTTGTACATGATAGAAATGTTCTATATCTATATGATGGCTGTTGTTCCACAGACATACACATCTGTCAAACTCATCAAAATATAAATTTTAAAACAGTTAACATCTGAACTTAGAAGACCCAAGTTGAGACACTCCATTCACAGTCTATAAAATATAGATATTCTGTGATAATGACTATAAGAACTACTCAATACTTCTAATCAGAATAAATCATACACATTATATACTAGCTTAAGCTCTGAAATTTAGTCTAAAATTGTGATCAACATATATCCTCAGCCCATCTGAGATTTTATGGTCATGAATTACTTATTCAATAATCGAACTTTTTAAAGATATCAAATTTTGATCCTTCCCTTAACAAACACCTATGTTTTCAACCCTGTAATGATTTAGAATTAAATGAAATAAAACAAATTAAATTATAACTAACGATAATTTTATTTTAAAATTAGAAATGATATGTTTAGCATTAAAATGATTATAATTTTGAAGGGAAAGGGTTTTAGATAAAGAGAAATATTTTGATTCTAATTGAAAAGTATAATTTTTCTAAACTTGAGTTTTGGGTAGAAATATATCAGATAATTTAACTAAATTTGAAGCACACCTGAAAGTTTTTATAAACTTTTTGTATGTAAATTAGTTTCATTAGATTTAATAAGTTTCCTTGAGAGACTTATAAAAGTTAAGTATAGTTAAGTATTTGAATATGTAGATTGTCTTTCTGGATATAAGATTTCTCAGTTGGCTATCTATAGTACTAACAAGGAATAAATATTAAACTTCTGTTATAGCTCAACCTGTTTACAGAAATTTTATTGGTTAAGATTACAAATGGAGGTGTCTGGATGTTTCAGTTAGTTGAGCATGTGGCTCTTAATTTCACCTTAGATCATGATCCCAGGGTCATGGGAAACAACCCCAGCACAGGGCTCTGTTCTGAGCAGGAAGCTACTTAGGAGTCTCTCTCTCTCCCCCTACCCCTCTCCCAGCTCAGATTCTCTCTAAAATAAATAAAAAATAATAAATAAATAAATAAATAAATAAATAAATAAATAAATAAATATTGCAAATGGAACTATTTAAGGATTAGTCTATGCGAATTACCTGGAAGCAGCATTAATAAAATTCCCTATGAAAACAATGGTTTATAATTCATATAAAATTATTGGGTTACTAATTAAAATGACAAGATCTTTTGGGTATTTTTGAATGAATTATATGGAAATTAGATTTTAAATGTGCTGCCTTAAAATAGGAATATGAATTGAATACTCAAGTTACTCCAAATGCTTTTTTAAGTGTCCAAAGTTACCCTTAGATGTCAAAAGCTGACATTAATAATACAAAGTGGAGGCTCAGAGTCGAATGTAATTTCACTGGAGAAAATTTTGGCAAGATGATGGTTATGAGAGTTAATTTTCAGACAGAGAAACTAGAAATCAGAAATATGGGCAATATTTTCAACAAAAGTAGATGAGAAAGCATGCACACTTATCCTGAAGTTCCAAAAGATGAGAATAAACCACCAACAACCATAAAATCTTCATTGTGTCAATATCTTTGTAGGAAGCAAAGTAAGGAAGTAAAGAAACAGTCTCTGATGGATTTGTGACCAGAACACCAACATTAACAAATATTCACTGAAAAGAATGTAGCGGGAAAATTTGAAAAGAGCAGCTAAACATGACAAAGGACCGATAATACCAGGTGACTTCAAGAGGCCTGTGGTAAAAACGACCAAGGACTGAAGCATTCTATTCCTATTAACTTTCAAACTTATAAGCCATTCTTGGGCAGGGCCCTAAATTGAGAAACTGTCTAAGCAGGTTCAAATTAATCAGGAAAGAGATAAGAAATGATAGAAGACCATATGGTCTGTAAA